>NW_018742681.1:4754902-5062450 GCF_001683475.1 Chenopodium quinoa
ATATCTAATTCTTCTAACAACTCATACTTGGTATATATAACATTGATGAAAATTGAAAATGCTTACAAGTAATTGATTTCATGCAAAAACAAGATTGTAGGAGCGAAAGAAGTTCAAAATGGCATAAATAAGGGTCTAACTTTCCTAAATTCTATATTTTGTTATTAAGATTCATACATAAAAGTACCTCATTCGAGTATTTCCTCGTTGTGGTCACGTCAATTATAATTTGCATCATCTTCTACATCATTTTCTATATCAAGTCTAGGAGCAGTGAAATGGGGTTAATCATCAAACACATCATATTCTTCCTCGTCTTTTACATCTCTAACCCCTAAAATCCTTCGTTTGCTAGCTAGGACGATAAACCATTTTTGATCGGCTGGGTCGGTTACATAGAACAATTTGTTAGCTTCAGCCGCAAGGATGAATGGTTCCAAACTATCCTACAAATGGCCAAGGTCTACAAGAGTGAAGTCGACATGTCTGACGTTGCGCCTATTATTATCGACCTGTTTACACTTGAATAGAACAACCTTGAACTCACGATAATCCAACTCCCATATTTCCTAAATTCAACTGTAGTAGGATAACAGTGCATCAACTGGTGATGTATCCTTTGCACTTGCAAACTCTCTTGATGAAGCCACAAGAGGCACACCACTATTTTGAGTCGATGAGGATTTCTAATCCCGACACTTAGTCCAAAATGTATACCCATTAATGTCATATCTCTCAAATGAATGAACATCTTCCTTTGGACCATAAGCTCGTCACTTTATTGTATCGGAGACACTCTCATCAAATTGACGCAACACTCGATCATAGAATCACGTCATAAACACCTTATTATGCAATTGCATTAGTGCCCTTCCCCTTTTTATGGAAATTTGACCAACTCGCAAACTTTCCATGTGATCTTCTAAATATGGGTGAACCTCCGCAACATGATGAATTACAAATAGCTGAGCTTGCAAGAACTGATCTTGAGTGGGTGAGATCAATTTCAACCTAATTGTGCCATGACCATCAAGTATCCCTTCATGTTAGGAAGTGGGAAGCCCAATATGTTCGACAATGGCAACATACTCTACAACAAAATTACCAATCTCCTCAGCCACAACCACTTGAATCATACTACCTTTCGGATGGGCTGGATTTCTAACTTTATCTTGTAATATACCCATGTGTCTTTCAAAAGGGTAGCACCATCTCATAAAGACTAGATCGCACAACTTAATCTCACAAACTAAATGAAGAATCAAATGCACCATTATATCAAAAAGTGAAGGCGGGAAATACGTCTCAAATTTGCACAAAGTAAAAACAACATTCGCTTAGAGAGCATCAAGTGTAAAAGGATCAAGCACTTTGCTGCATATGGTTTTGAAAAACGAACAAAGACTAGTAATAGCTTCTCTCACGTGCTTCGGTAAAATACCACGAATTACAATTGGTAGAAATACACGCATCATCATGTGACAATCATGGAATTTCATATTGTCAACTTCAATTCTCCATTTAAGGAAACGAAACTTTTCATGTTTGACAGGAACCCAGATGGGAACTTGATGTCATACATACAAGCATAGAACTTTTGTTTTTCTTCCTTTGACAATGTGTCGCAAGCTGGAGGTAAATAAACTTTTTCCTTCTTGCCAGGTCCATTATCTGTCTTCTTTGATACACCCGTGGCCTTTCCCTTGTGCTTCCCCTTACGTATTTTGACCGCATCTCCGCTTCCCTTTTCATTTTCCTTTGTCTTCCCTGCCTTTGGCTTAACCCACAATTCTGTACGAACCCCCACACTTCCAAATCTAATTGCGTAACCTTTCCATCCTTTGTTTTGGCTAGAATGTTCATAATTGTCCCAACAATTGCATCACAAACATTCTTCTCTATATGAATCACATCGAGATAATGTCTGACATCATGTTCTTTCCAGTACTCAAGCTTCCAAAAGATTAATTCCTTTTTAAAGAAAGCATGTGGATCTATAGGTTTCGTTGTTTTACCAAAAACGATTGGTATAACCTTCACTTGAGCATAAACCTCCTTTCCACTTAATGGCATAGGAGCAACATCCTCTTCCACTTTCCCATTAAAGGCCTTTTTCTTCCTATGATATGGGTGATCGAGCCTAAGAAATCTTTGGGTCCTTACGTACACATCTTTACCATAGTGATCAAGGTACACGTTCGGTGTGTCATCGATACAAATGGGACATGCTTTATGCCCTTTGTTCTTGTATCCGGACATGTTGCCATATCCTGGAAAATCATTAATGGTCCACAATAGGGCTACACGCAATAGGAACATCACGTTCTTATGGGAATTAAAAACAAAACCTCCTTCGTCCCACATCTTTCTCAAATCATCAACAACGGGCTCAAGGTAAACATCAATGTCGTTTTTAGGTTGCCTTGTGCTATGTTTGGTAATAAGAGTGCCAAATGGATTCATACTATCCGTGCACAACCCAAGCTATAAAATTTTTGACTTCATCACCAAATGCCCCAAACTTCATATCGGTGTTCTTTCATTGTGGAGAGTCAGTCGGATGCTTTAACAAACCGTTTTTCTTTATTCCCTTTGAATGCCATCATCTCAAGTTCTTAGCATCTTTTGGAATTGAAAAAAGACGCTTTAACCTTGGAATAATGGGAAGATACCACAACACCTTAGCATGAGGTCACTTAATCCCATCATGGCAGCTTGTTCGCTTGTAACGCGACTTACCGCAACGTGGACACTCCTCCAACTCTTCATATTCATTTCGATAAAAAACACAATAATTAATACATGCATGTATCTTTTTATACTCCAAACCAAATAGACACATGAGTTTCTTTGCATAATAATACGAATTAGGAAGTTCATTCCCTTCCGGCAACATGTCACATGACGCAGTCAATAAAGTAGTGAAACTAGTGTCACTCCAGTTATACTTTGACCTAATGTTAAAAAGTGTTAGCACGACTGAGAGTTTTGTGTATTTTTTGGACCCAAAATACGAAGGCTTTTTGGTAGCCTCTGATAATGACTCAAATACATCAGATCAGTCCCCGAATGCACCTTCAACATCATGCATCATCTCATCCAAGTGATCAACACCACCATCCTCGATCTAATCCCTCCCTTCATCCCCATCTCCACTATCATCAGTCTTATATTCCTCTTCCACACGAATCTTGGCACTCTTATCAAGCGTATCATTTCCAACAACATTCTCTCTATACGGTCCCTTTCACCGTGCCAAACCCACACATGATATTGAAGCCTAAACCCATGACATTGTACGTGAACCATGATAGTATCAACACTATCGACCAATGTAACATTATTACAATTCACACAAGGGCAATAAAAGGCATTGACACCCGTTCTGAGCTGATACTATGAAGCAATCTTGCAAAACTCTTGAGCCCCATTAGAAAATTCTAATGTATCACGTCTACCATACATTCAACCGTGATCCATTGACGTTTTAAATTGCCTTTAAGTATAACAACACATATATGATGTCAATCAGAGTACATTCCATATATATCAATCATATTGTGTAAAAATTAATGCTCCCAAAAGGTCCTTATCACTCCAACCTAACTCATCCTTGAACGTTTAATCTCACTAGTGAATGTATGGCAACTTTCCAATTTCAGGGAAAATCCGGCAACATTCACCCCCCCCCCCCCTCAGTTCTCCAAGTACACAATGTAGGTAATTACTTACCAACATATGCACCCAGAGAACACGGTAGGAAAATGATAAGTCGGGATACTCCTTAAAATTGAAAAAGAGACATACATTCACTACTTAAGTGAGATTAAACATCCAAAAACAATCCCAACTGGGGACTATTCAAGAATTTATCCTAATGAAAAGACTCAAACGGATATCAAGGAAAATGATGATGCAAGCATTCAATAATTTGCATTTATTTGACATTAAACAATAAAAAAGTTCATTCATCTATAATGCTAATTAGAGTAACTACAAGCAAACTAAGGTTACTTTACAATTCATACATTCATTCAGAACAATCCATTCATTCATTATATTTTACTAACCAAATTTTAAAAACTAACTAGTTAACTAATAACTATTATATTAAAAGAGATCACTTTAAAGCTACTCAAATTCACACAACATATAAATATATAACATGTAATCAATTAAAGTAAAAATTAACAATATGGAATAAACAAACATTTAATAAAACAATTAAGATAAATTGTTTTCACTTAATTTGAAATCCTTACGTTTAATTTTGGAATAAACAAACATTTTATAAAACAATTAAGATAAATTGTTTTCACTTAATTTGAAATCCTTACGTTTAATTTTGGAATAAACAAACAATTATTTCATATGGAAGTAAAATTTAGCAACAACTCACCCGAATTTGAGAGTGAGAAAGAGAAGGTATGTGGAGTGAGAGAAAGAGGTGTGGTGGTGCCTTGCTTTGAGGTAGTTATGGCCGGGAGAGAGAAAGGTGTGGTGGTGGAGTAAACCACAAACTATAGCAGCTCACCCACAGCAACCAACACCACAAACACCACTAGCAAACCACCGCGCAGCAGCAGCCCACCCACAGCAACCAACACCACCGCAGCAACACCCACGAACACCTACCAACAAACACCACCGTAGCAACACCCACGAGCACTGAAAAAAAGCGAGAAAAAAGAGTGAAGGAGTGGTGGTGGTGGTGGTGGTGGTGGTGGAGTGTCGGACTGAGGAGGGGAATGAGAGGGGAACGAACAACTAAGAGCTTGAGAAGGAAAGAGGAGTGGGAATTGGAATGAAATGAGAGGGAGCCAAAAATTTTCAATGGTTTTTGGTTAATTTGCATGGTGCCATTTTTTCGGAAGCGGTTTGACCCAAACCGCTTCCCTTTCAAATCTTAGGTGTTTTTTTTGGAGGGTTTTTGTGGGTTTTTAAAAGCGGAATTGAATAACCACTTCCCGTTTGGGGCTTCCCAATTAGTATTTTCTAATAGTGAATAATGGCGGTGAAAGGTTGTTCATCATCAAGTTTGGTTTTAGGGAGACATTTTTAGGTGTTTACAAACTCTATATCCTTAAAAGACAAGGCCACTTTCCTGGAATGAATCTAGGAAAGAAGAAAGGGATAGCTAAACAAATGGAACTACCAGGCCTCCCTATATTAGATACTTTTAGACTTGGTTTCAACCAACTCTAGAAGATCTTAAGCTAGCTCGGGAAAAGACCAATGCATGGAGAACATCTCGCATCCAAAAAAAAGGCAATCCCAATGGATAACTACCCTCTCACTCTATATGGGAAATTTATAAAAGAGGAAGAAGATTACCCATGCTAAGAATTCCCCGAACCACTTGTCAAGAATGGGATACGACAACCCATTTTTAAAATCTTTTTGGCTTGCAATATTTAGATGGGATCCTAGTTCCAATTCATAAGGAACAAGTTCCTATTCATAAGGAACAAGCACCCCATGCTTTTACTTGAGAGAAACAAACCTAAGTGTATTGATGATGACTCCGTGCCTATCCAGACACTAATGCAAAGCATGAACTTAGCTCATAACTCCAGCAGAAGGACTAGTCCAAGGATGGCGCAAGACCATAAAAGTAACTATAGTAAGTGGAAGGAAGATCTCCATAGCTACAGGATAAGGACCTATAATTGATGAGTATTAATCATTTGATTCTGAGTTTGAGCCAGTGTTTGAGTCTTCTATTGTCGATTCCTCTTCTATGTTTTTGACGCATTACAGATAGTCTTTCCAATGCAAACCTTTTTATGCTTATGCCACAATGTTAATCAAAATTACGCATATGAATATTTAGAATGTTTCAAGTCTCATCCACTCATTCTAAATCAATTGCTAAAATAAATTATATGAACTAAAATAGAAATCCTCCCTACTGGAGTCGCCAAAAAATGTAGGGAATTATTTCAAACATCAACTTTGAGCCCCACTGTGTGAAGGAATTATGTCTTCGATAAGTGCAATTACTAGATATATAATGTAGATCCATATACATTATTTGGATCTTGATATTTCTCTTGCAAGCACTTAGCTCTTCTAGACTTATGAAGTGAAGTTGTTCTGAAGTGTTGTATTTATACTAACATATGATGTAGATCCATACACATGATTACTAGATATATAAGAAGATTACATCTTGATATTTCTCTTGAAAGCACTTAGCTCTTCTAGACTTATGAAGTGAAGTTGTTCTTAAGTGCTGTATTTATACTAAAATATGATGTAGAACCATATACATGATTTGCTCCTTCCCCTTGTGTGCTTGTCATGTCCATGAAAGAAGGGTTGACATCTTTTATGCAGAACGTTTGTTTTATGTTAGGTAGGACCATAAGAGATTTAATCTCTTCAGCAACTTTGCTCAGTATTTTATGACAAAAGTATTATGGAGATAATAAATTCATTCTTATG
Organism: Chenopodium quinoa; assembly: GCF_001683475.1. NCBI lineage: Eukaryota > Viridiplantae > Streptophyta > Magnoliopsida > Caryophyllales > Amaranthaceae > Chenopodium > Chenopodium quinoa. The sequence continues at coordinate 4,761,350 of NW_018742681.1, forward strand.
GGTCTTCATTGTCTATTGCTAGATTATGATAAATGATCTTTGGGCTAGTCAAATAGTCTAAAGACCACTAGAATGGATCCTATAAGGTCACACAACAAGGGTATTGGGTTAAACAAGTTAAGGGCCCATTATTTGGCCTCATGAGGATATGACATACCATGAATGGAGTTGGGCTAGAGTATAGTAGTTAGATTAGAGTTAGGTATTTGGGCTTGACATGGACTCTTATTTAGAGATATGATCTATAAATAAGATCTATGCCTAGGGTTGCAATGAGAAACAATTCACAAGTCACTAAATTCTGAAATAAGCAACCAATTTCGAAAAACCTTAAGTTCTCTCTTCCTCTGTCTCACTCACGACCCTCTCCTCTCACCCCTTTGTACATCCGGCCACCTAGGTGGCGCATGGTGTCTCATGGTGGTGGTTCTTGGTTGGTTCGTTCTTCTCCTCTCCGTGGAAGCTCAATTGAAGGGTTCAATTGAAACTAACTAGCATTAGTGGAGGTTTAATATGTACTCGTGGACTAAGTAAAGGAATCACGCTTGAGGTTCTTTATCTCCCATTGTTCTTGCTCGATCGTACGTGGAATCACGCTTCAAAAGTAAAATTATATGTTCTTTATGTGTTATGCAATGATTTAGGTTATTAGATGCTTATAAATATGATTCATGAAATTCCGCTTAGAGTATCTAAATCCCTACACTGGTATCAGTTAACCTATTGCATTTACGAATATTGAATTTTAATTCTTTGATGGTCCAAAATTTTTCTAATGAGGGAAAATAATTTACTTATGGTTCAATATTTATATTAAATGGAGATTTAATTTTTGGAATTGTTTAAATGTGATTTAAAATTGTTTAATTTTCCTAACAAATTAAAATCTGAATTAAGCCCTAAAATTTTCAGAAATTGTGATTGAAATAAAGCCATAAATTTTTATTTTTGTGCTTAATTTTAATGATTTTTGAATATTTTATGCTTCATAAATTTAATTGGATTGATTTGATACATAAAATATGATTTTTGTATAATCAATAATTTTATCTAAGTGTTAGATTAAATTTGAATTAATTTTGTGCAAAACCCTAAAATTGAAATTAAATTATGAATTTAATTTCAAAATTGAATTTGGCATAAATTTTATGTTTTAATTAAAAAGACCTAATTTAATTAATTTTACAAAGTTGTTTAAATTAAATTAATTCTCTCAAAATAAAAATAAAAAGAAAAAAAGGGAAAAGATTTAATTTTTGGAGGGGGGCAGCCGTGGCTGGGTGGACGAACCACCGTGAGGTAGGCCACGGCGGCTGCCCATGTGGTAAAAAAGGGTGCACGAGGGAGGACGGCGGACAGGCGGCAGCAGCGACGTGCAAATGTTGCACCGCTGCGTGCTGCAACCTGCGGTCTGCTGATGGCTGGGCTCCAGCATAGCTTCGACGTGTGGACAACCCTCAGACGTTAAGGGCAATTTCAGGAGGTCGAATGAATGAAGGGAACTGAATCTGGCTAGGAGGTTTCCTCGAGCTTCCGATCTCAGACTTTTTTCCGGTCAGGTTGCTTGAGCCGTGGCTGGGTTATTCCTAGCTGTAGTTGCGGGATCCTGTTGCTGAATCTATTGATATATGTAAATATCATTCTAATTTGAAATTTTTTGACAAAGTCATCGTTTAGAGAAATGATGATATGAACTCAAGGTCTAATACCTATTGATGAAAGAAAACCTAAGGTTTAAAAGCTAGACGGACAATGAAACTTCACTTGTGATGTGATCCTTTGTGCTTAATTGAAGCATATATGTGAAAGTTTTGAAAAGTTCAAAAGTCTAATATGAAGTCCAGTATAAACTTGAAAAGATAATGATAACATTACAATATGATTGTAATTGTGAAAGTTTAAGTCAAGACATGTACTTGGAAACATATTCAAAATATTGTGATATGATCGTAATAATGAGAATTTAATCCAAGACCTTAATACACATCCAAGAGTTGTGAAATCTTTTACAACAAACTCCGAAAGAAAACCTTGTGAAATGTTCATGAAAAGGAGCTATCAATCCATATGAGATATATTTTGATAATTGTAGACACCCAAATATGTCTCCCCAAAACCAAACCCAGTGATGAATATCTTTCACGTCGAATGATTATCGAATGAAGTGAAAGTGTGAAAATTCTAGTGATGCGGTAGTTTTTATTAAAATTCTTATTCTGTTTTCAAAAACCTACTCTATTTTATAAAAACATCCATTCCAGTTTAGTTTAGTCCATTATAAGGTCAATAATTGTGTAGTTGGATGAGGCTTGAAAATACCGTTGCAAAGATATATTATAAGCCCAATTCCGATGAATAATGAGGAAGTTATGGCCAAAATACTAAACTAGGCCCAAACCAGTTTTTACCTACGGCCCAATTATCATGTGGAGGGTCCAAAGATCTAATCATATTCCTAAACTAATTAGGATTAATTAGAAGATTCTATAATTTTCTAAAATATCTTAATTATACTTTTTGAAAAGATAAGATTAAAAAATTTGAGTTAAATAAAAACTTTTTTTTTTAAGTCCTAATTTTATTCGAATTTAAAGATGTTTAAAGACAGTCAAATATTATTTTTGTGCCTTATAATCTTTATTCAATTCTTATATGGTTGGATAGATCTCGAAATTATCTTTCCAATGACATATTATAATATTAATTCCGAGCGATAACGAAAAAGATATGAATGGAATACGAAACTCTATCCAAATCTGACATCCTTCCACTATTTCAGCCATATCTTTTTATCTACAAAATATTTAAATCTGATTCAAATTGGATTGGAAAGTAGACTTCAAGCGCTTTCCAAGACACATTATATGACTTTTTTGGACTTTTGGATCAAAAGATATGATAAAAACAAAATCCGCAAAAACTGTCTTGCAACGCCTGACGACAGATTCGTCGCCTGGCGACGAGCCTTGTCATTGGAGACAGAGAGGTGTTTTATTCCTTTTTGAACTCTGATTTTTTTCTATCGATTCTGGACTATTTTCTTATAAATAGGGTCCCTGGACCTCCGTTTTTTAATAACCAGAATTCTATAATTCTTCTCTCTCTCTCTAATCTAAAGCTTAGTCTTTCTCCCTCTTTCTAGCCTAGCCTTTTACAAACACAATTCCTCATACATTATCACTAGACACACCTACCCAAGTTCGAAGTGGCCTTTGCCCTATACGTGAAAGGTTTGATATTTCTGAGGGTTTGGTCCAAATCTTTATTTCAATTATTTAATTTAATTATATTGTTTTATTATTTTTCTCGAAGTTACTAACGTGTGTATTTTGTCATTAGAAAGAGATACGAGGCATCGAAGTAAGTACTTTATTTGTTTTATTGATCTTTTGATATAGAAATCATGCTTAGATTATTATTTTGATTCCTAGTATCATGTTAGGATGTTTTATTGTTTCCTAGTATCATATTTAGGGTAATGATTAAATTTCTAATATCAAGTATGATTGTTATGATGCTTCCTATTTCTTTCCTAATATCATGTTAGTATCATGTTAGGGTTAAAGCTTTGTTCTTTATTGCTTAGTGACATGCTAGGGTTTGTTATTAATTTTGTTAGTATCATGCCTAGGATCTTGCTATTATTATTATGCTTTATTTTTAACATGATTATTATGATGATGATTATTATGTTGTTTGATGATTATTATTGTTATTGCTTGATCACACCTTTTATGCATGTTTAAAGGAAATTTGTACTTGTAATCACGCTTAATAAGATAATTAATAATGTTGTTTGGGTTTATTTGATTATAATTCAAGTGATCCCAATAATAGATTTATTTGTGCATTAATATTCAACCAACATAGATAAAAAGGTTTAGGGTTAACCTAATGATTGCATGTTAGTCAGATTGCGCACATGAATATGAGTAGAATTAAGTAGATGCCTATTTTTGAGGCAGGTTCTTTCTCTTTTAGATTGGATTTGTACATTCATCCTCGAACTTCCAGTCTTGGTTCCAGACCTATTAGAGTTAACGATCTCCTGGATCGTTAAGGGGTGTAACCTTCACCATGTGAACGGTTTACAAGTTCCTAAAACTTGTTGGCGACTCTTTTGCTCTATCTTCCTTCCCTTTGGACGCCACCGTACTTTAGTGTATGAGCACAGTGGGGTTCAAGTTTGGGGTAATGCTTGAAATATTCCCTACAATAATGGATGAAAATAACTATCTTCCAACCATTGTTCAAGGGAAATACTTTTAAGACAAGCTACAAAACAAAACAAACTACATATGACAAATCAAAATGTAGTAAAGGCTTCATATGTGATATGGATAAGAAAATTTCTTATAAAGTCTTTTTACATAGTAAGGAATAAAAGGTGTATAAAATTGTTTGACACACGTTCAATTCCTATACAGAGCAGGGGGTACTACTTAAAAAGTCATACTTAGTACAAAATGTTTGTTACTAAAGTAGGTGCCCTTTATGAAAAAGATGTCATTTTCAAAAGGTCAAGTGGGAGTAGTGTAAATCCCGACAGAGTTTGAGAAAAGAAACAAACAAACATGGTTCAAACCATGGTTGGTTCACCCTATGCTATATACGCCTCTTAAAAAAGCAAGTGGGAGTATAATAATCTCGAAAAGTTTGAGAGCCTTAAAGGAGCTTAAAAAAAGTTAATTCAAAAATCTTGAAGAAATTCGAGAAGTAAACGAATAAAAGTAACAATATGAGCATGATTCACCTAATGTAACAAATGACAATGCGTGGTCTCATTAAGTGTAATGGGAATAATAACCATGTGTCGAAGGTAGTACATTCCAAGTGCAAATCCGCTATTGTCGTTTCTCATTGAAAACTAAATAAAGTTGTAGTACAAGTTTCAATTGTTGTATAAAGACCCACAATGATGACTATCATAATTAAACCTTAACCAAAGAAATATGATTTCATATTGACTAAGAATTCCAAAATATTTATTTTGGAACATGATGATTATGCAAGTAATAAAGTAGATTTGACAAGTTATAACTCCAAGTGGTTTAAAACCATGAAATCTGGAACAGATTCTAAGTTTATAAGCAAGTGTATGACACTTGATTAATTTGCCTAATTGGGTGAGACCCATTATAAGAAAAACAGACCAAAAAGAAAAGTGTTTTCTAACCAATGAAAAGACTTGTTAAAGGATTCAACTAGTTCATAGTATGACTATGACTACAATGAAACCTTTACATTAAGTCATGTTGTAAAGATCTAGTAAAATTATTTTAGTGATTACTACCTTATGAGATTTGGTAGATGGATTATTTCAAAGCCTTTCTTGAAATTGTTCATTAAAGAAGATTTGTATATGATACAGTCAGAATGATTTTGAAAATCCAATAATCCTAAGAATGCATAAATGATCGTATAATGGATTGAAGTTAGCAACATGGAGTTGATTGATGTTCTTGATTTTGTGAGTTAATCAAAATGATTTGATGTTCTCATAAAATGAAGATGTTATGTACACAAGATGTTCAGTGGGAGCTATAAACTCTTCTTAGTCTAGTATAAACAACAATTATTCATTGCTTGAAGAGTCAAGTAATGCCTAATGCATTTTGTATGAAAAACCTTGAAGATGATGATGAGTACATTTGGGATTCGAGATCTTATAGGTCTGGAAGGATGTTTGAGATTGGTTAAGAAGCTTATATTGATAAGATTCATATAATGTTAAACATTATATTGAAAAGAGTTTTAATCCCATGTAACATGGCACAAAGCTTAACAAGATTCAATGTTTTGATTCAAAGGGTACATCATACAACCATGGACTATACTGCTTATACAAATTAAGGTTTTGAGTGATGCTCCTTATGCAGTTTGTAAAGGGTTCATCATACATATCATGGACTATACTCGTCCATTTGATTCACGTGTTTTAAGAACAAATGATGATAGATTCTAATCGAAATCCAATTAAATGTAGGAATATAAATTAGAAAGGAAAAATTAGAAATAATAATCCTAAGTTTCATCGATTTTGTTCCAATAATCTCAACTTTTGATTATTCCAGAATAATCCAAATTTTGGGGGTTCCTCTTTTTCTTCAATCCCAAACCGATCAACGAAAGTCAATGACCTATTATATCAGGTCACTTGACACGTGTCAAGTCTTGATTGGTCAATAACTTTAAAAACACAAATGCAAAAAAAGCCAAAAAAAAAAACAGAAAACCAGCAACCTCCCCTTCCCCCACCAGTTGTATGCCATCTTCGCCGCCCCTTCCACCACCATCCCTACGCTGTGGCGTCTCCCCTCCAATATTGAACAACCGCATCTCCCCCGCCATATAGGACCGCCAAATCGACATTTTCCCCCCTCCGCGAAACCCCCTCCCATACCACCACATAACCACCAATGAAAACCCTCCCCACTGCCAAAAATCCCAAATTGCTCCTCCCAACACCTCCAAAACCTAGCGGATAGAGTTTTTAATGGTGGGGGATGGGTTTTTGGTGATTTTTTAGAGTAGAGGAGATGGTTTTAAGGGGTTTTTGAGTGGTTGCCGGAAAACGGGAAAGAGAGTTAAGGAGAGAGGTTGGGGGATCGCAATCTAGGCGTATAGGGAAGGGAAACCGACGAAAAAGAAGGGAATCAGCGGCGCAGGAGGACGGGTAATAGCAGGAACCAGTCGTTTTTGGGGTTTGGCTGGTGGCCGAAATTGTAAGGGATTTTGTTTGTGGTCGGGGCTCGGGTTGGGGTTTCGTGGAGGGTTTATTGGTGGTTGGTAGGGGTTTTAGGGAGGAGGGCCGGTGGTTTTGAGAGGAAGCCGAAGCGGCGACTCTGTTGGTTGGGGAAAGACGGCGGTCCGGCGAGGGAAGTGGCTGACTGGGCGGGTTGTAAATCTGGCTGGTTTCGAAATTGGTGGTTATTTTTTTGTATTTTAACCAATTAAATCATGACACGTGTCCCTTAAACAAAAAAAATAACCCATTCAACGTGTTACCGGTATTTGGGATTGAAGAAAAAGATGACCCCCCAAAGTTCGAATTATTCCAAAATAATCGAAAGTTAGGATTAATCTTCCAAAATTGATGAATGTTGGGATTATTTTTTCTAATTTTTCCAATTAGAAATTCTTAAGTTCATTCCTTGTGAAAGAACGAAGGAAGACTCTTAGTGTGTGGAGATGAATATCCTTACTTTTACCATTTACAATTTGATACCCTGACCTTCACTTTGTAACTCCTTTGTATGCCTCTCTGTCTAGTTATCTTCTCTCAATTTCTTTCATTACTTCTCTCTATTCTCTACAAGTATTACCCAACTCCTCCATGGAACATTATCCTCTCATTTTCTCCTTCTCTTTGGTAATTTTTAATTTTGATAACAACATTATTTCATTTCATGTTTTTGATGTTGGTTTTGATTTTAATTTTCATTTTTAAGTTTTGATTTTTCTTAGTTTAGGCTTTTCTGAAACAACAAGTTGTTAATTAGCAAGCTTCAAGTTTATTAGTGATGGTGGCAGGTAAATTTTCTATTTTTTATAAGATTTTTGAATTTTTTTTATAAGATTTATGAAATATTTAAATTTATTGAAAATTAAGATATAATTTTTCAGAAACGCATGATTTGGTAAATTTGGTTTCGATTTTTTTGGGTGCTTTGTTATGACAATCAGCAAGGAGCAGGGGCAAAAACTCACTCCCAAAAGGATGAACTCATTTTATAAATTTAACTCATATTTTATGGGCCAATATGATTGTACTCACTATGATTTGTTTGATTTTAGTTCCTTTGTTTTTGTCACACAAGTAAAGTTCATCAAGGTTACATATTAATGCAAGTTTTTCGGTTAGATCTACATGGGTATATTATTTGGGTTAAATTTTGCAATTGTAGTTGTTTTTAAGTTGATTGTTTTAATTGTTTGAGATAATAAAAATGAAATTTGCAGAAAAAAGTTGATTTTATTAAAAGGATCAAATTTGTCATGTAGAGTTTGTGATTCTATGAAACTAGGACTAAGGTTTGTATATCTTCTGCTTTCACAGGTTGTCAACATAAAGATGGTCTAAGGGATATACAATTTCAACAAGGTCCTTGGAATAAGGTAACTCAATAATTTTGCTTGGTTATGTGAAAGTTTTATGTTGTATGAATCATGATTATAGATAGTAATGATGTTTAATGGATTATGGCTTAGGTTTATTTTAATTAAGATGAGGTTACAACATGTACATTGTGGAGGACTATATCAATGGCTTAATTACATTATCATCATCATCTGTTGTTAGATAGTTTAATTGATTTCTGATTATTAATCTACAAATCCTTGATATTTAGGATTGTAATATGGTTATATGGCTAGGATGGTGTGCAATCATATATATACTATAAATTTTATTGAACTGGAAAAAAAAATTAAAGAGAAAGGGATGAATTGAACCTGGTAAGATAAGGGAATAAATAACAGAGATTGTTATGAATTTGGTACTTTGGTGGGTGGATGGGGTAGAACTAAAAAGGGTACACCAATAATAATGTATTAGGTGCTTTAGTTATGCATGATAAGCTAGGAATTTATCATTAATCATCTATATTGTCTCATATCATGAAGTAGGACTACAGAATTGCAGTTGTGGGAATTCCAAAACAATTGACAATGGCTTTCCGGTATACCTTATACATTTTCAATTTCCTCCTTAGCATCTTACCAAAACAATTTAGCTCGTGTACTTTCTTGTGAATCTGCTTGTTTTGATGATGATTTTGTATACTTTCTCTAGTTCATCGACAATTTTAGGTTTGACACCATTATAAAAAGTAAGGGAACTTAGAAGTACTCTCTTAAAATTAATCATAAATAACTTGCGAGGTATTTTTCACCTAAAGAATGAACACAAATACAGTTTGAAAGTCCTGTATTAGGGATCATTAGAGAAAGTGCATTTCATGTTGTATTCTCTTTATTAAACTTGTTTAACATCTTGCAGTTGGTTTATGTACCCACCTTTAGTTATAAGTCATTTCTTCTTCTTCTTTTTTATTTTTAAAAAAAAAACTTATTTTTTAATCTAATATTGAGATATGTTGTTTTGCATTTGAGGTCATATGGAAGGACTTGGGCACCTCCACAAAGGGGTACTATAAGATCAACAAGGATGGTTCATGGATCTCCATGGATAATGCTAGAGCGGGGGGAGTTATAAGATGTTCAAAAGGAAATTGGCAGATAAGTTTTACAATGAAGCTTAATTAAAACTATAGGTACCCTGGTGCAACCTTGGCACAACTCATTGCAATGCACAGAGGTCTAACGACATCAAAGGCGAAAGGTATTAGATTTGTCTACCTAGAAATGGATGCATAGGCCCTCAAATGTATGCTTGACAATGCATATATATGGATCACAAGCTAGGTGCTATTGTTGGTGATGTTGTGAAGTTTCTTCAAAGGGAGTGGTCTGTCACCATACTTCATGTTAAAATCTTTACAAACCTCATTGCGCGTGGCCTAGCTGCTATTAGACGAACCTAAGCTTATGATGATATAGCCTACCACTTCTAGCTACTCCCCAGTTCCTCTCACGAAAGTTTACATGAAGCAGCTGAAGAGTACGATTAATTCTTGCAGTGGCAACAGATTAGCCTACTTGTTATTACTCCAAGTCGCTACAGGACTACTCTATCTATTCCAATTTATTATTGTTGTTGTTATATTTATTTTGCAGGGAAGTTATATTTCCAGGTTTTCTCATGGATGCAAGTTTTGTTGTTTAAAACATCACCATTAATGTAGTTCTATGATGATGAGAACATTTATTAACCGTATAAATTTCTTGATCGTATACATTTATATAACTTGTTACTCTTATTTTGTAGTTATTTACAACTTCCTCTATGAACTTAAAGTAGTTCTATCAAAAGTTTGAACATTGCACCGTTTTACAACATCCATTATATCTATCACCTATAAGTAAATAATTACAACAAAATACCTTGTACATAGTCATATAGAATTAGTGATAAATGTAATTACTCTACTCAAAGGGATAGCCATATTGTGCGCATTGCTCATGTTGGATCCCCTAGTTACTATAAAATTTAGAAGTTGCAAAATTTATGTTCATGAATTTTACTTATTAAACCCCTTCCATGATTAAGGTATTAGAGTCATACAAAGGTTCTTGGATTGAAGCAAGTTATGTAATTTAAGTAGTATGTGTTTTGAGAAAACATTTCACGTAAATAATACATTAACTTGCAGAATTATTTTTATCAATTGAAACAAAATTTCAATCATATTTAATTATGATTTTAATGTAAAATAAAATGTCCAAAATAACTGTGGATTGATGGGCTTATCAGGTTGATGACCTGGTGAATGAAACCCCACAGGTGAACAAAATCCATATATTATTTAAGTTCCTAGTTCGAAATCATTAAAGTGGACATACTCCCTTCGTTTCATATTACTCGCAACAAAGGAATAATATTTTATGTCTTACAAATAATACCACTTTGTTGCGAGTAATATGTAACAGAGGGAGTAAATGATTTCAATTCAAGGACTAGCATGTAAGATTGATTAGGGAGCGCAATTTCATGGGCTATACGAGCGTAGTGAAGCTCGGTCAAACACATGGATATGAATGAATGATGCACGATCGAACTATAGACCTACTTTGAAGAAGTATAGAGCTTCCGAATATATTAGTGGATTCCTTTTACATGAGTGGAACATTGATTCCATTCAATAATTCATTTGACTGTGGTACATTCAAACGTCTACCCGTAACTAGAGATTATAAAGGATGTTTCCTTGTTAATTGAAGATTGAGTGAGAGATTTGGTTGCCACAAGATTGAATTGGGTCTACCTATTTAATTAGGAATGTTTCTTGGCACCTTGAAGAGGGAGAATTCAAAAATTGCATGGCTGTGCTCTCAAATGGATTATATAGTGTAGACACCTAAAAATGTCTCCCCAAAACCAAACCCGATGATGAACACCTTTCACTGCCATTATTGATCAGGTTGAGGATTTGATCTTTGGAGTGCTTAAATCCATGTTCTATCCAATATATTTCATGAACCAATCCAATTTCTAGCTCATTTCCCTAAACCATAACCTATTTTCCACTTTTCATGTCCACATCGCAAAACCGAGAGAAACTGATTTTATGGATATATAATTTTGATCCAATTATTACCTTTTTGGATAGGCCTTGAAAAAATATTTCCAACCATATATCATAAGCCCAATTCAATGCTATAACTATAAAGATATGAGCAAAACACTAAAATCGGCCCAAAACCAACACCCTTACACTAAAACGGCCATATCTTAAAATCTTTAAATGATTTTGACCTTATTCTAATTGTATTAGAAAGTAGACTTGATAAGATTTCCAATGATATATTATATGCCTTATTCCGAGTTACAAATCAAAAGTTATGATGATTTTAAAAACGGGTAAAGAACAAGAACTACCGTGTAAACAACATAACTGCCGCGTCGCGGGAGAGAGTGACGTGGCACGAAGCTTTGTACCATGTCACGACAGTCTTTACCGTGTCGCGGTACACATACCGTGACATGGTGCTTTTCCCCTCCATTTCCGCATGCTTATTCCACCGTGACACGGCGTATTTTACCGAGCCGCAGTGGACTTTGCCGTGTCACGGTGGGCATTTCTGTATCGCGGTATTCTTTGCCGTGTCGCGGTACAAATACCGTGACAATGGATTTTCTCTTGTCTTTTCTGTGTAAACCCTTCACGCGTTGTCACTTCATGTAGGTTAAATATGTCCCGCGTCACTCTAATTTCCCCCGTGACACGGTAGAATCTGCCGTGACGTGGTGGAATCTATCGTGTAGCGGTAACCTTTTTTAGGGTTTTTATCCTCTTTTTAGGGTTCCGTATTTCTTGTGTTTTATCCGCTTTATTTTTTCATGCGCAAACCCCTCGCGTCACACAACACTTCCCCGCGTCACACAAGTTTCCCCCGTGTCACGATAGGTTCTACCGTGTTGCGGTGGAATCTCCCGTGTCACGGTAGGGTTTTTAGGGTTTTTATCCACTTTTTTAGGGTTCTGTGTGTTCCCTACTCATTTTCCCTATAAATACCCCCCTCCTCTCTACAGTTCGAGGCACCAATAATCATTCTCTCTCACCTTACACAAAAAATCGTTCTCTTCTCCCTCTTTAACCTAATTTCTAGCCTCCTTATTCTTCCATAATAATTCCCCTAAGCGCTCCAAGGATTCCATACTTAACCTAAGGTTCCGTCCTTAAACCAAGGCGTGAAAGGTACAAATAATTGTGGGTTTAGAACAAAACAATTCTCTTTTTAAATTTAATTTAATTTCAATTTGATTTACATTCTTATTGAAGTTACTAACAATTTATTCATGATGTAGCAATTCAAGGAAACGCGGAAATTGAGTAATTAATATTTTAATTACTCTTATTATTATTCTTATTTCTAGTATCATGATTAGGATTATTATTTAATTTGACTATCACTATTATTGTTGAATTGCTTCCAATATTGATGTTATTCTATTATATTTATTGATCACCATATTGCATGTTTAAAGGGAATATGTAATTGAAAATCACGCCTAATAAGATAATTTGGAAAACCGGTTTAGGTTCCTTTAATCTTGTTATTTAATTCAAGTGATCACGATATTTTAGAATTCTGTGTTTTATTAATATTCAACCAATTTAGCATAATAATAGTTTGGAGCAAATTGAATCTTTGTTTGCATGCCTTTGAGATAACATGATTACTTTTCACTATAAGAATCGAGTAGAGGCCAATACGGGCGAATGTGACTCCATGACTCACTTTGTACCATCATCCCCAATCCTCCTTTCGTGGCTCCGAACCATATCGAGTTAGTAATCTCATGGATTATGAATGGGGTGTAACCTTCACGGGTCAATCGTTGTTTCCTATCGTTGTCCCTTTTTGTGGTTGCCTTATAATGATCCGTGAACGGTTTACAAGTTCCTTAGAAAATTGTTGGCGGCTCCCTACTTTCCTTGTCCCTTATCGTATATGTCAATTCCCTCATCCTATGGATGCCAAGCATATTCACACATGCTTTAATGTACGCGCACTTCAAGCGACGCCTACACATAGTAATCATTTGTCTTATAATTCTTACTCAAATTTCAAGAAAAGATTTGTAGATTGATATGATCACGACATGAGATGCAATCATATTATCAAATCGGCACACATTGACTTAAGGAATTTGAATATTGCGCAGTTGTCTTAGACAAGTGGGAGATTGAAGGAATTATGTCTTCGATAAGTGCAATTACTAAATATATAAAGGATCATTATTATGGAGATAATAAGTTCATTTTTATGGGTCGTCATTGTCTATTGCTAGATTATGATAAATGATCTTTGGGATATTCAAATAGTCCAAAGCCTATTAGAATGGATCCTATGAGGTCACACAACAAAGGTATTGGGTTAGACAAGTTAGGGGCCCATTATTGGTCCTCATGAGGATATGACATACCATGAATGGAGTTGGGCTAGAGTAGTTAGATTAGAGTTAAGTATTTGGGCTTGACATGGACTCTTATTTGGAGATATGATCTATAAATAAGATCTATGCCTAGGATTGCAATGAGACACAATTCACTAGTCATTAAATTGTAAAACAAGCAACTAATTAATTCCCAAAAACCCTAAGTTCTCTCTTCCTCTCTCTCACTCACGGCCCTCCCCTCTCTCCCCTCCTTACAAATGGCTACCCTAGGTGGTGCGTGGTGTCTCGTGGTGGTAGTTATTGGTTGGTTTGTTCCTCTCCTCTCCGTAGAAGCTCGATTGAAAGGTTCAATTGCATTTAACTAGCATTAGTGGAGGTTTAAACTGTACCCGTACACCAAGTAGAGAAATCACGTTTGAGGTTCTTTATCTCCCATTGTTCTTGCTTGATCGCACATGGAATCGTGCTTCAAAGGTACAATTATATGTTATTTATGTGTTATTCAATGATCTTGGTTATTAGATACTTATAAATATGAATCATGAAATTCCTCTTAGAGTATCTAAATCCCTACACTCTGATCATGCATTTAAGCATGGTGGCGTTCAAAGGGAAAGAAGCTAGAGCAAAAGAGTCGCTAACAAAATTTATGAACTTGAAATTTGTCCACGGGTGTGAAGGTTACACCCCATTCATGATCACAAAGATCGATAACTCCATAGTGGTCCCGAACCATGACTAGATATTCGGGTATGATGGTACGAATTTAACCTAATTGAACCCGCTCTAAATAGGCCTCTATCATTGGCTATCACTTGAATTAAGATAATATTAGCTTAAATCAAATTATCAATTATCTTATTAAGCGTGATTTCAAGTACAAATTCTCTTTAAACCTGCAAGAGAGGGCGTGATCAAGCAATAAAAATAACATCATGAATAATCAAGCAAGGTAATGAGTGACACAATAAATCATCATCATCATCATAATAATACTCTCAAAGCATAATATTAGCATGATCCTAGGCATGGTACTAACAAGATTAACAATAAATCCTAGCATGTCACTAAATATTAAAAATCAAAACTTTATCTTGAATATTATACTAGAAAGAAATATAATGTTAGAAATATTAATTAACATCTTAAACATGACGCTAAGAATTAAAATAATATTCTAAGCATGATTTCTACATAAAAAGATAGTAAATTTTCTCACTTTGAAACATCGTACCTCTTTCTATTAAAAGAATACATATGTTAGTAACTTCAAGAGAGAATAAATCTAATAAGAATTTAAAATAGCTTTGGGACCAAACCCTTAGAACTATCAACCTGACGCCGAGGTCTAAAGCAACTTCGAGCTTAGATAGGTTTATCCAAATCTTGTGAATGAGGAATCATGATCAAAATCAAAGAAGAATCATAGAGATGTGTGTTTATGTGGCTAGGCTTAGAAAATCAAGAGGGAGAAAGACTAAATAAGCTTCAGCTTAAAAAGGGAGAAGAAATGATGATTGTTGGTGATCAAACTTGTTGACGATTGAAAATGGGGAAAAACTACCTCTATTTATAAGAAAAAAGAGGGTTGAAAAATAAGAAAATAGTCAGATTTTGAATCGGATTAAAACTCCTTTTATCGCGACGCGTCGGCTTCATCGCGGTGCGATACAAAACAGTTTTTTTGCGGTTTTTTTTTATCATATCTTTTGATCCAGAAATTTAAATAAGGCAAATAATATTTACATGGAAATATTTTAAAGTCTAATTTCCAACTTAATTAAAATCAGATTAAAATATTTTGTAAAATAAAAGTTATAGACAAAGTAGTGGATGGGTGTCAGTTTTGGATAGAGTTTGGTATTTCGTTCATATCTTTTTCGTTATAGCCCGCAATTAGGATTATAATATATCATTGAAAAGATATTTTCAAGGAATATACAAATATTTAAGATATGGATAAAAATTATGAGGCACAAAAATCATATATGAACATATTTGAGTTTGAATGGAACTAGGACCTTCACAAAGAGAAGTTTTATTCAATTTCAAACTGTTGATCTTTATCTTTGGTAACGGATAGATTAAAACCTACTGGAGACTTCTAGAAACCCCTAATGAATCCTAATTGGTTTAGGAAAGGTATTAAGGTTAATGGATCCTTTACATGATCATTAGGTCCGTAGGTAAGGCTCGGTTTGGGCCCGATTTAGTATTTTGGCCATACCTTGTTATAACTTAGATTTGGACTTATAAGAGCATCTCCAATAGCATGTTACAATCTGTAGCTTGCTTTTCCACATCAATTTTAAGCTACAATACTTTTTAGCAACAAAGTATTCCAATGGTAAGGTACAATATCTTTTAGTTTGCAAGAAAAAAAAATTAAAATAAATAATTATACACATGTTACAATACGAGTGAATTTATTTGTCTCTTTTTCAATCAAAATGTAGCTTGTTTGGGATACAATATCTTGCATGTTGCTCAATTTTTGCTCTCTAATGGTAAGCATGTAGCTGAAATTTTATTTATATTGCAAGCAAGTCCTTGCAATTAAATCATTGGAGATGCTCTAATATATTTGGAAAGCTCTTTTCAAGCCCCATCAAACTATACAATTATTGGACCCTAATTATGGACCAAACTAAACTGGATTGGACATTTTCATAAATAGGATACGAAATAAATGATTTTGGAAATAAGAAATCTATTATTTTGAATTATAACATTTTAGAAAAGGGGAAATTCACAACTCTTTAACATGTCACCTTACTCGATAATTAATGACGTGAAAGTTACTCATCACTAGGTTTGGTTTTTGGGGAGATACAATCAAGTGTCTACACTAACCATAACAACCAGGTTCATTAAACCACCATACATGTCACAAATGCCAAAAATACAATCATTTCCCTACCTAAACTAACTTATTCAGTCTAACCTACCATCATCTGCACAACATCACTGTCATGCCTTCAAATACACTAATAGAAAAGCAAAGAAAATCCAGGCCACAAATAGAGCAATGGAGATTTTTTTTTTCATTCCTAGACGCCTTCATCAGTTCAATTCAAGTGTGGAAAAACTCCATTTTTTTTATCATTCAACTTATCCTCCTTAATTCCCAAATTCTTCTTAACTTTCTTCAATTGTTCCTTAATGAAATCAATTTCAATTTCAATTTCTTTTTCAGCAACTTGAGTATACTTTTCAAACACTTGGAATCATAGATCATTAAGGTCTTTATTGTTAGCATAAATCCATTGAAAGAATCTACAATCACCCTCATGCAAAAAAATAAATAAATAAATAAAACCAAATCAATTCAATTTGAAAACCTTAATTTCATAGTCCCAATTTAATTACCTTTCAAACACTTAATTAATTACGTAAATGAATTTCACTTTTCACCACACTTATAAGCCAATTAGGGCATCCATAGAACTTCATCGGGTGTTATCACCATTCTTCACCGTCTGAGTTATTGCTTCCAACCCACATCTGCATTTCAATTTTGGAGAATCCCAACCAAATGTCCTTGATGAAGAAGAACCACTTGAATCAATTTGTCTCCTACTACCCATTGCAACCAAATTTGACAAAGAAGAGAGGAAATTGAGAATGAAAATACAGAGCAAAAATGGCGATTTACTTTCTTAAAATAGAGAACGAAGAAAAAACGCATTGCAGACCTAGCATTTTAAACTAAAGAGGAAAAAAAATTAAAAAGGAATATGATCATTGGAAGCCACGTTGGACCAAAACCGACTACAACAAGTGAGGTAACGTGTAGGGACCATTAAAGAGGATTGGGGGTAAAGATGAGATTATATAAAAATATCCTAAATGT
Organism: Chenopodium quinoa; assembly: GCF_001683475.1. Classification (NCBI taxonomy): domain Eukaryota; kingdom Viridiplantae; phylum Streptophyta; class Magnoliopsida; order Caryophyllales; family Amaranthaceae; genus Chenopodium; species Chenopodium quinoa. The sequence continues at coordinate 4,778,728 of NW_018742681.1, forward strand.
GGGATTATTGTTAACGAACACCTCAAAAATGGGATTATTCCGAGCAATTTTTCCATAAAGGAAAGGTAAAATTTCAACCAATGAATGACACGTGTCAATCACTGTGTAAGGAGGGTGATCCCATCATAAGGGGGTCCTTCCTTAAATGTCCATGGCCATTTAAAAGCCTAGGACTTTACACTTGTTAAGGTGTGGTAGGATTTGAATTTCTGACTGTTTGGGGGGCCTTGAATTAGAATTGATTCTATCATTACGCTTTTTAATAAGAAACAAGTAGAAGTCGCCAATGAGTTTTGGGAAAACTCATAAACCTCGTTCATGCCTTTCTTCTATGTGGAGTTCATAGAATAATTAGCACGAATCGCAAGTTTTCACATGCCCAAATTGGTCTACATAAACTAGAAATGAGTTCGGGAGCGAGGGTACTGAAATAACGTTCCCTTTAGGGGGGAATCGGTATTCTAGCCCTAGTACGACCTCTACTAGATCTTCCTTTTTAACAATTTCATCACCAAACAATATATGCAACGCGATACCTAAAACTAAGTTAGTTGATTTTATTTACACACATTAATTCACGTAGGAATTACATTGCAACATCGTTATTCTTTATTTAATCAAATTCGTGAATATGACAAGAAATAAACAATATTCGCCTTAGTTTAAGTGATCAACCAACAATTAATTATTTCATTATAATCTTATTTAACGTGAGAAACTATGTGGAATTGATTAATTAAACCTTTTAAAGTGATCAAGCAACTCTAATTAATTTATTAAAGTTCTTTTAAACTAGAAAATAAAAATGATTTATCTAAGTGCTCGGGAATTTACCACTTCTTTTTGCTAGATCTCTGTTTAGAACACTTGTGGACTCCTTCTTGTTCGAGAATCTCCACCGTAGTAACAAAATATCAAAGGGGTGAGTGTTTAGGACAAGAGGGGTTAGGTATCACAAGTTCACAAGTTTTTCGCCAAGAGTTTAGGGTTAATTTCCGTCTGTTTAAACCTTGGATTAAGCCTTTATTTATAGGGAATTGGTAGTGTAGGGAATATTTCAAGCGTTATCCCTAGCTTAAACCCCACTGTGATCATACACTAAAGTATGGTGACGTCCAAAGGGAAAGAAGATAGAGCAAAAGAGTCGCCAACAAGTTTAGGAACTTGTAAACCGTTCACAGGGTGAAAGTTATACCCCTTAACGCTCCAAGAGATTGTCAACTCCAATAGGTCTGGAACCATGACTGGTAGTTCGAGGATGAAAGTACAAATCAAACCTAAAAGAGATTGAACATGCCTTAAAAATAGGCATCTACTTTATTCTGATCGTATTCATGTGCGCTTTCTGACTAACATGCAATCAATAGGATTAACCCTAAACCTGTTGAATCTATGTTGGTTGAATATTAATGCACAAATAAACTATTTTTGGCGATCACTTGAATTATAATAAAATTAACTCTAACAAGATTATCAATTATCTTATTAAGAGTTATTACAAGTACCAATTCCCTTTAAACATGCATAAAATGTGTGATCAAGCAATAACAATAAATATAATCAAGCAACATAATAATAAATAATTATAATAATCATCATAACTATAATCATAAATCATAATCATGTTAAAGCATAATAATAGCAAGATCCTAAGCATGATACTAATAAGATTAAAAACAAACCCTAGCATGTCATTAGACAATAAAAATCAAATATTTAGCCCTAAAATGATACTAACATGAATATTAGGAAGAGAATATAGGAAGCATCATACTTTTAATCATACTTGATATTAGGAATTTTTAGTTATTACCCTAAACATGATACTAGGAAAATCAAAACACCCTAACATGACATTAGGAATCATAATAACAACCTAAACATGATTTCTATATCATAATATCAATAAAACTATTAAAGGACTTACGTGGATGCCTCGTACCTCTTTCTAATAACAAAATACACGCGTTAGTAACTTCAAGGAGAATAATAAACAAATAAATTAAATTAAGTAATTGAAAGAGAGATTTATGACCAAACCCTTAAAAATTAAAACCTTTCACGTCTAGGGCGAAGGCAACTTCGAACAATTCTAGGTGTTTCTTGGTCTTGTGAATGCGGAATTTTGTTTGTAAAAGGCTAGGCTAGAAATAGGGAGAGAGAATCAATAAATTCTTAATGAGAGTTGGTGAGAAGAAAGAATTAGAAAGAATAAGAATTGATGATAATTGATGATTGAAAACAGAGGTTTTAGGAGGCTATTTATAGAGAAAATCAGCCAAACGGATAGAAAAACAAATTAGAGTTTCGACGAGGATAAAGGAGATTAGCGCCAGGTGCTAAAGCTAGCGCCAGGCACCATGCATTAGCGTCAGGCGCTAATGTCTGTCGTCAGGCGCTAATTAATATTTTCACGCGTTTTCTTAATAAAGATAAAATTTAGCCGTATAGAAGGGCAAAATCGTATTTTCCTTAAAAACACTCTTTTATTCTGAATAAAACTTGAAAAAGTCAACCAAAGTCAATTTATCAATGCTTATTGAATTAGGAATGAAAAGAACCTTCTAGAATAATCTAGAATACTAAAACCAATTTTAATTGCATTACGAATGATAAATCCATATTAGGCCCTGCTCTATATCATTGGGCCCCATATAAGGATCAAACCGGGCCCAATTTAGTAATTTGGCCATAACTTCCTCATTATTCATCGGAATTGGGCTTATAATATATCTTCGGAAAGATCTTTTCATGCCCCATCCAACTACACCATTATTGGACCTTTGCTATGGACCAAACTAAAATGGATTGGATTTTTTGTTAAAATAGATTTTCAAAAAACAGAGAGAAGAGAAAATAAATTAAAACTATCCGCAACACTAGACTTTCCACACTTTCACTTCATTTGATTATGATTCGACGAGAAAGGTACTCATCACCGGGTTTGGTTTTGGGGAGACACAAATGGGTGTCTACAAAAGCCCCCACTTTGACTAAGTTTGGGAAACGCAAGTTTTGAAAACAAAAGTCAAAGTATCGATAGCGTCGAGAATGATTCAGAAAATTCTGCGATCCTAAATTATTCTCTAAAGGTAACCTGATTTGCTGTTGTATTGTTGTATTTCTATATTTTTTACGACCTCCTGCAAGCTAGAGAATGCCGCTTGAAGACTGCTACACTTATAACTGCCTCCAATTCCGCCATGATAGACTTCTGCAAGCTAGAGAACCCCATCGAAGATTGCTTCGCTTGAAACCACCTTTTAGCGCAAGCCAGGGAACACGATCGAAGACAACTTCACTTGAAATCACCTCCATTTTTTTGTGACAAATCTCCACAAGCCAAGGAATAATTCCGAAGATATCCTTGCCTGAAGTTATCCTCATTTGTTGCGATAACATTCCGAGGAAAATTACCGAAGTCTTACGCTTGTCGATCTTTAAAAGCTCGCTTGAACTTTGCTTCCGCTATGCCAATACGTTGGCGCTTTTGCTGCTTTTAAACCTGTATGTCGGTGCCTTCTGCTGAATTATGAACCCGTATGTTGGTGACTTTTGCTGTATGAACCATTATGTCGGTGCCTTGGGATGAGCCAATGCTTAGGCGCTTTAAGCTAAGTGAGACGATCATTCATCAAGTCAATCACTTTATGCAATTGTAATCGAGCCGACTACTAAATCATTTCAAATTTCTTAGAGGGGCTAACTGGCATACTAAGGAACCCAATATATTGTAAGAGGTCGAAATAACCACACTGATTACCTGAACATTCTGTCGCCGCTGAAATATTGCTAACGCCACATATATGGCTCTTGCGCCAGGCGTTAAGCCTTATCGTCTGGCGCCAAGGTCTGTCGCTTGGCGCTAGAGTCGGGATTTCCATATATCCCCTTTCTTCTTCATTTACGCTACTGCTGTTCTTTTTGTTCGAGAAATCGCCCGTGAATTTCAATTCATCCGTTCTTGCTCGTTTCTCAACCAAATTCACTCACATTTGTCGCAAATCAAACTTATTTCAGCCATATTCCCGATCTATGTATGTTTTCTACAAACTCACTCCGGTTTTAATGAATTTGGCACATGTTTGTTCACGAATTTCATGAAAATTCGAAACTTGAATTGTTTAATTCACTTTGTTTGTCAAATTTTATGCCATGAAATTGCTTAATTATGTTTATATATTTCCTTGGGAGAAATTTGAGACTTGTTTGACTCAATTTGGTGAAGAAACGAACAAATGACCATTGTTGGACCTTTGAAGGTCGGGAATACAATGTGGCTTGTTCTTGATGTTTTTGCTAGCAATTCTTGTCCAATTTTTAACAATAATTACCATAGGATTGCAAGAAACTGTTTGAATGCTTGAAAAATGCCGTATATGCTCAATTTGGAATTGTGCTCTGTTTTAGTACTACGTACTCTTTTTTTTTAGCGAACATAGTATCATGCGGCTAGGCGAACCTTTAATTTATGATTATTTTGAACAATGTAGCATGTTTAGACAGTGAGGTTCGGGTTCACGGTCCTGAGACGCACGACGGGAGCATGAGCCCGTAGAGGACGATGTCGACCCGTCCACTTCTCCCGGTCCTCTCCCTGAGTGGGATGAGCGGACTCTGTTCTTCTCCCCCTTCCACCATATTTCTGAGAGGGTATGACGTAGGATCACAATTGGTAGAAAGCGCTACCACAACTCAGTCTATGACACCTTGGGCGACCTGTATAAGATGTACGGTTGGCATTGACGGGGAGGTGAGACTTCTCTGGGAGTCTAGCGGATTAACTGCGTTGTTTAAGACCTTGGAGGCCATGATTGCCTGTAGCGGGGGTCAGCACATGGCTCATGCCCTGATGGAGTTCTTTTGGGACACCACCAACACTTTCAACTTTCCCTTGGGTGAGATGATGGTCACCTCGACCGACTTCAGTCTTATTACGGGACTGGATTTTAGTTTTGTTACGCTGTCGTTCGACAACGAGATCAGCGTATTTTCTTTTGAGGTCGAGGAGCTGCTGGGTCCGATTGCTATTCGGGCTCGTGCTGAGGTAGATTCGACTCAGTTTAGAGCCAAGGGAATTCGCCGTTTGACTCTAGCGGCGGCTTTCGAGGATGATACGACCATCCGAGAGCAGCGGGTGCGCATCTTTGTGCTTATCATGCTGTCAGGGACGTTTTCCGCTGACAAGGGTAGTAGAGTGCTGCTTTACTACCTACTTGCAGTCCGTGATCTACATTTGATCGGGACTTACGACTAGGCCAACTTGGCCTAAGTTGACTTTGTTCGAGCGTTACGAGACTCGTGTCGACAATGGTCCTTCACGGGGAACGTCGCTCTATCCGACTTTTGGAGAGTCGTAGAGGTATACTTTATCTCCCATAATGTTTAGCTCTTAAGCTTTGATTAGCACTTGCTAATGTTTTTTTCCTTTTGTAGATCTTGTTCTACGAGTACTTTCCCTCAGTTGCGCTGGCGAGACCGTCGCCGCGCAGATTTCCAGTGAGTGCCTCTTGGGGAGGCCGCCGCGCTGGGATGTCTACTGCTTATGTCCGAGATCAAATCATCTTGGGGACATATGGAGCAGTCGCATATCTTGGAGAGAGGGTTGCTGTAGACACCCATTTGTGTCTCCCCAAAACCAAACCCAGTGATGAGTACCTTTCACGTCGAATCATAATCGAATGAAACGAAAGTGTGGAAAGGTCTAGTGTTGCGGAAAGTTTTCTTTTCTTTTCTCTTCTCTCTGTTTTTGAAAACTTCATTTTAAGAAAACACCAATCCAGTTTGGTTGGTCCATGATATGGGTACAATAGTGGTGTAGTTGGATGGGGCTTGCAAAGACCTTTCCAACAATATATTATAAGCCCAATTCCGATGAATATTGAGGAAGTTATGGCCAATTTACTAAACTGGGTCTGGTTTGAGCTTTAAGTACGGCCCAATGATCTATGGGAGGGCCTAATATGATTTATCATTCCTAATGTAATTAGGAATGGTTTTGGTCTTCTAGAACATTCTAGAAGGTTGTATCATTCTTAATTTAATAAGGACTCTTAAGAGTTTTAATCCAGATCAAATAGCATTTTCGACTGAAATTATATTATTTTATCTTCCATTACAGTAAAATTATCAGATTTTCAAAAACGCGTTAAAATTCGGTTTGGCGTCCAACCCCAGGCCTTGGCGCCCGAAACCAGGATTGGCGCCATACACCAGCCATTGGCGCCTGGCGCTAGCAACTGGTCCTGGCGCAAATGAGCCAGGGCTGGCGCCAAGTTAGTTTTCGATCTTCAGACTCTGTTTTGATAAATTATCTTTTTTGGATGATTTTCTCTATAAATATCGTATCAAAAACTCCGTTTTCAATCATCATCTACATCTATCATTCACCAATTCTTTTTATTCTTAAGTTTTAATAAACTCCGTTTTCATTCATCATCTACAATCATCATTCATCAATTTTCCTGATTTTTAATCAACTCTCTTCATTCATCTTCATCATTCATTCATCAATTTTCAATAACATTAATCTTTTAGCATTCTTTTCTAAACTTTACTTTTTCATACCAAATTCCGCATTCACAAGATCTAGAAACACCTAGCCATATTCGAAGTTGCCTTCGCCCTAGACGTGAAAGGTTTTAATTTTTGAGGGTTTGGTCCCAAATATCTCTATTTCAATTATTTAATTTAACTGTTTTGTTTATTATTTTCCTTGAAGTTACTAACGTGTGTATTTTGTTATTAGAAAGAGGTATGAGGCATCCAAGTAAGTACTTTAATGGTTTAATTGATATTATGATGTAGAAATCATGCTTAGATTGTTATTTTGATTCCTAGTATCATGGCTAGGGTAACTTAAATATCAAGTATGATTAAAAGTATGATGCTTCCTATATTCTTCCTAATATTAATTCATGTTAGTATTATGTTAGGGCTAAAGATTTGATTTTTATTGCTTAGTGACATGCTAGGGTTTGTTATTAATCTTGTTAGTATCGGGCCTAGGATCTTGGTATGCTTTACCATGATTATGATGAACATGATTATGATTGATATTATTCTTATTAATGATGTTGATTATTTATTATGTTGCTTGATATGTATTATATTTTATATTATTGCTTGATCAGCTTTATTGCATGCTTAAAGGGAATTTGTATTTGCAATCACGCTTAGTAAGATAATTAATAATCTTGTTTAGGGTTAATATGATTATAATTCAAGTGATCGCCAATAATAGATTTATGTGTGCATTAATGTTCAACTAACATAGATTAAACAGGTTTAGGGTTAATCCTATTGATTGCATGTTAATCAGAAAGTGCACATGAATACGAGCAGAATAAAGTAGAGGCCTATTATTAGGGCAGGTTCAATCTCTTTTAGGTTGGATTTGTACCATCATCCCCGAACCCTATTTTGGTTCATGACCTTATGGAGTTGACGATCTCTTGGATCGTTAAGGGGTGTAACCTTCATCCTATAAACGGTTTACAAGTTCCTTAAAAACTTGTTGGCGACTCTTTTGCTCTATCTTCTTCCCTTTTGGACGCCACCGTACTTTAGTGTATGATCACAGCGGGGTTCAAGCTAGTGGGATTTTAAAGGCTGGAAACTATTACCTACAGTTTTTGGCGACTCCACTGGGGAGGATTTCTATTTTAATTCCTGAACTTGTTTCGGCAATGATTTGGAATGAGTGGATGAGACTTGAAAAGTTCTAAGTATTTCATGTGCGTAATTTTGATTAACATTATTGTCATATGCATAAAAAGGTTCTCATTGGAAAGACCATTCGTAATGAGTAAAAAACATAGGATTTTACACGTAGAAAATTTGAGAAATATCTTTCACAACTAGGACTGAAATAACACCGCGCGAAACTCGATGATTTTATTGAGCACAGAAAGCTGCTGAGGCATGTGGGAAGTAGCGTCAGGGGCCAGAGCTTGGCGCCAAACTTTTAGCCGTAGCACCAGACGCCAGTATTGGCACCAGGCGCTACAGTTAAAAGTTGGCGCCAGTCTCTGTTTGCTGGCGCCAATTTCCCCCAATACCGAGCCAGAAATATGCGTTCTAATTTCGACCGGTTTTTCGTATTGTTTGCTCGATCCTACTTCCAGATTGAATTTTTTCTCACTTTTCTGAAACCCATATGTGTTCTACATATAGACATAACCCTCTGGGAATTCATGCTCTATCTACCCGATTGAACGCTCCTGGAAACAAAGGGTACATCTGAGAGATTGAATTCACCAAACCATGGAAGTGAGTTTTTTCTAAAAAACTCGCGGTGTTCTATCCACACGCGTTAACCCTTCACGGTTAGGCTTCTGCGCGGTGCATCTAGACAATTAACCATGGACCCTATTTGACTAAACCATATCCCGGACTTTAGAGAACTAGAGCCATGATTAGGTTGCGAACTCATTGCATCATATTGTGCCTACTTGACTAATTGTGCATTATTTGTTGTGCATATATATTCTATGCTCTTCTTAACCGTTTGTTGATTTGTGTTGAGATTATAATTAATGACTTAAAGAACTTTGCCTAATTAATTAATTAATTCGAGTCAAAAAAGTTTTTTCTTCTTTTAATCGGAATTGACCTAGTACGACTTTAGGCATACCCCAGTTGACTAATAATATCAAAACAGTCCCAGACCAAGGCTCCAATATTGGTGCCAAAATCTGGGCTGTAGCGCCACCGTATGGTGTGTAGCGCCAAACATTTACTAAAAAGTCTGGCGCCAACCACCATAGTGTGACGCCAGTCCTGTCGCTTGGCCGACAGTTCGGATTATTTGTCGAGTCATCACCTAGGGTCTAATTAACCAGTTTACTAATTAATTCGGTTAATTTTCGCTGTCAATAACACCTTGTCAAGTCATTAATCAAGTCTTGGTCACATAATCTAGCCACATGGTCATGACACGAGTCTTAACATGTCACCTACACTCACTAGTCTTAGCACACACTTTGAGTACACATCACCATGGCCATGTCTTAGGTTCATGCATGAGTCGGTCTTTTCCGTCGTTTAAGTTGGGGGTACATTTTATTCCTAGTTCTTCATATCCCTCCATTTAAATCTTTCTTCACATTCTATTCCAATTTTTCTTCACTTCCTCCATTAATCGCATGTTGAATAAAGTTTGAATCAAATAATTAACAATAAGTATCCCCAAATTCCTTTCCCACATTACTTGGTCGAGGAGAGAAGGGCGATTAATCAAGGACAACCTCTTTATTCAGGTCTAGCTTTTTGATAAACCGATTCGTCAAAAGAGGAAGGCTAAAAAGGTAATGGCAACTCAAGAAGAAGTCAATGAGCTTAGGAACCAATTGGTTACCATGACTGAAACACTGAAGCTCCTCACACTTAAGGTCGATGATCCCGTGAAGCAACAACGGATGGATCTCATGCAAGAGAGTCTAAGCAAGCTAGCTAGTGACTATAAATTTTAGGGCATGAGTTCGCAAGGGGTCTCGCTGGACAAGGAACTTCTTCCGCATAAATTCAACGCCACTGACATCCCCAAATTCAAGGCAACAGATAACCCTTACTTCCATATAAGAGCTTTTGAAACAATAATGAACATTAAGGGTTCAATAAGAAGGTTTTTTCCTCTTTGTTCCCACTATCTCTTGAAACCGTTTGCCAACAATGGTTTTTCTCCCTTGACAAGGAAAAAACTCTACCTGGGAATCAATAGTGAATGCTTTCGTTGATAGGTACAAGTGCAATATCCAAGTTGAAACCGACCATAGACAACTTGAGATGCTAAGACAAAAAGAGAATGAAGGCTTTACTTCTTTCTTTAATAAGTGGAAGGAAACTTCCGCCAAGATGATTGAGGTCCCCACTGAAAAAGAATCCGTGAGGATGTTTGTCAAGAATCTCCAAGAAAAGTATTCAAAGCACTTAAAATATCAACACAACTTGAATACTTTCAAGGCCGTCTATGACGTAGGTATCGAGATCGAAGATGACCTCGCAAAGCAAAAAGCTACTAACAATAGTAACCACGGTGGCGGGAAAGGAAAGAAGAGCGACAATCCTTCTTCTTCCGAAAACGCCCACTCTAGCAATAATGTTAGTACCTTTGACCATAATGACGTCTTAGCCATGGACAATCAAGGATTTGAAAGGAAACCCAGGCGAGAGTTCACACCCATTGGAATGACTTACGATGCTGCTTTCGATCGTCTTTATGATCGAGGATTAATCAAACCTATTGGCCCTACCGAGGATCCAACATCAGAAAATCGATCTTCGAGATGGAATCCAAATTCCTATTGCAAGTACCATCGAGGAAACGGTCATACCACTGATGAATGCTACAGGTTTCAAAATCTCATTCAAGACCTCAGAGAAGCAAACAAGGTCCCATTGCCTCTAGCTAGCGAGAAAACTGGGTGATGATGAAGCGAATGACACAAGACAAGAGGCGAGCTGCAACGACAAGATTTCATGGCCTCTTTTTCTATTTCTTTTTCATCTTTTCTTTCCCCAATAAGTGTAGCATAGGCACCTTTTCTTTTCCTTTAGATTATTTTTGTAGTTTTTCTTTTCTTTTCCCTTTTTAATAAAATGAGCATTTATTTCCTTATATATGATCATTTCATTATATTGCATCAAATATAAAAAAAAAAAAAAAAAAAAACCATGTCAAATTAAGCACAAGGTATACTAAGGATTTGAGGCACCCCTTGTAGCCACATCATATCTCCTTTCGCCCTTCAATTATACAATCCTTTCTTCATAAACCACTTTAAGCCTTGTCTAACGATAGACCCTTCTTTTTTCAACCTGCATCTACCTAACCTTGGGATGGGATGGTGTGTAACTTATGCAATTCTAAAGAAAGCTTGAGCAAATTCAAAAGAAAGCAATAGAAAAAAAATAAGCAATAATAAAAAAACGAAAACAAGTGTGCAAAAGGGTAAGTGTACCAATGTCTTTGATATGAAAGTATCTTCGATAAGAACATGTCTCAGATTGCGTCTCTTATCGAGTACTCGGTACCATACCTGAGAAACATGAATGCCATGTGAGTGTTAGACCACATGATCGAGATTGCCCACACTTATTAAAATAAAATAAATGCTAAAGCAAAAGAAAGAGCTAAAAAAAAAGAAGAGTAGAAAACCTCAAGCATGAAAATACAAATATTCAAAAGCAAGTTTGCACACCTTTGGGGCTTATCTAGGGTCTTGAGCCTTTATCCCCTTCTTCTTTAAACCTTTAGCCTAACCACGTTACAACCCTTAAAAAGACCTTTTTGAGGTATACACACTTGTGCGAGGTTTGGCTAGTGCTACGTTCGGCCTGATTCCTAACGGATACGTAGGCAACCTCACATCGAGGTGCGGCCGTAATAAACATGCATTCATATTCACATTCACACACTTACACCATGATCATATCAAGGGATCCCCTGTGCTCATCCCTATTCATTTAGAGCTAGACTTGGGGGCTTGATCCCTACATCATTAGATTACCTAGCCTAAGAGTCACCATTATTTGGCTCTTCTAACTAATAACATCTTCCCATACACTTAGCTCTTGCGGCCTAACTTTAGTGTCACTTTCACACACATCACAAATACATGACCGAATATATTAGGAACCCTTTTTCATGGAATCTTAACATAATGCTGAAGCATGCCTTATCAACATCACTCATCAATCATAATTGTCATTGCATCACGAAGCATGAAGTGCTTAGCCTTCGTGTCTAAGTTACCCAAATACTTTCATCATTGAGTCAACCATTGAGATAGCCTAGGATGAATTAATCCTTGAACCTTGAGAGATAGTATCAAATGACATTTGACTAAACTCATTCAACATGCATCTTCACTTTCGATTCTTTTTCGCGTCTTCGGGAGAAAGTCGGTACCCTCCACAAAATGACAGAAATTTTTTGCTATTTTTCTTTTTTCGAGTCGTACGATCACATTACAATGCACACACAAGTCATGTGCACACTGAGTCATGTCGTGTCATATCACTTTGATTTGACTTTAACACATGTGTCAAACACTTCGAGTCGAGTCAACCTCGAGTCAGTCAAACATATCGAGTCAATTTTATGCCTTGAGTCATGTCGAGTCGATGAGTCAAGCAACGCTAAACCTTAGGTAAACCCTAAGATAATTTAAGAAATTGGCAAAGTTCTATAGTAAAAAATAAATACAGGTGCAGCAGAACAGGGAAGACCCTACTCCAGCTCCTGGCACCAGAGATATCTCAGCAACGACAGAGCTCGAAGCCTCTCAGAAAGGCGATTTCAACCTCGTGTAGCAATTTTGGGTTCCTTGGTACGCCAGTTAGCCCCTATAAGAAATTTGACATGATTAGTAGTCGGCTCGATTACAATCGTAGTAAGTGATTGACCTGACAAAAAATCGTCTCACTTAGCTTAAGCGCCTAAAACACTGGCTCATTACAATCAGTTCAAAAGCAAGCACTTAAACGACAATATTTCCAAATATGGATTGTTGCGCATTCTTATTAAACGAAAAGGTTTTCCAAAAATTGGATTGTCATCCCCAGCTGACAATATTTCCAAAAATGGATTATCGTGCATCTTCTTCAACGACAATTTTTCCAAGATTGGATTGTCATCTCTGGCAAAGTTTCCAAGCGTGGATTGTCGTGCTCCTTATTTTATTGGCAAGTTTTTCCAAGTTCGGATTGTCATACATTCGTCGGCTCGTTGGCAAGTTTTCCGAGATTGGATTGTCATGCACCCAGTTCCCTATGGCAAAATTTCCCAAAGGATTGTTGTAGGTCTCTACTCATCATAAATTTCGACAAAAGTTCCTCAACGTGGATTGTCATTCATTTCAGTAAGTGGCAAATTTTCCCGAAGTGGATTGTCGGTCAAATCTTTTTTGCAAATGTTCCAAGACGCGGATCGTCAATAGTGGCAATATTTTCCCAAAAGAATTGCCACATAGCGTTGGCAAATTTCCAAGGTGGATTGTTTTCAAGAGTTATATTCCAAGATGTGGATTGTCGATCGTAGCAAAGTTCTTATGAAAGATTGTTACGAAGCATTGGAAACTTTTCCAAAAATTGGATTTTGGCAAATTTTCTGAGGTACGGATTGTCGCTTCATCGTGGCAACATTTCTAAGGATGGATTTTTACGAAGCATTGACAACTTTCCCTAAATCGGATTGTCATACATCATACAAGAGTTGTGTTGGCAGCTATTCCCAAAGAAAAGAGGATTGTCATCACAGCAAAAGCACCGACATACTGGTTCACAAGCAGCAAAGCGCCGATGTACTGGCATAGCAGCAATAAACAAGCAGTGATCTTTTCAAAGACTATCACAGCGGAAATTAGAGTCATATCAAAAAGAAGCTCTTTGTTCAGAGACGAGTGAACATCGAAACAGCAAGGTGGCGTTCTCTAGATTGTTGAGAGTTGTCACAAACGGATGGAGATTGTTTCAAGAGAAATAATCTTCGATGATATTCCCTTGGACGTGGAATAATATCATTGCGGAGGAGGATCGTTTCAGGCGAAGCAATCTTCTAATTTGGAAGCAGTTACAAGGCGTAGCGGTTTTCAAGCGGGATGGCATTCTCTAGCTTGCAGGAGGTCATCAAAACAACAGCAGCGAATCGGTTACTTTCAGAGACGTGTGCTCGACGGTGAAAGATACGCGTTTCTTAAATCTTCTATCTGTTTAACTAATGCTAGTTTTGCAGGTATCGGCGTTACAAGAGTGATTTAGGATCGCAGAACGTTCTGAATCATTCTTCGTCCCTATCGATACTTTGACTTTCGTTTTCGAAACTTGCGTTTCTCCAAACTCAGTCAAAGTGGGGGCTTCTGTAGACACCCATTTGTGTCTCCCCAAAACCAAACCCAGTGATGAGTACCTTTCACGTCGAATCATAATCGAATGAAACGAAAGTGTGGAAAGGTCTAGTGTTGCGGAAAGTTATCTTTTCTTTTCTCTTCTCTCTGTTTTTGAAAACTTTATTTTAAGAAAACAGCCAATCCAATTTGGTTGGTACATGATATGGGTCCAATAGTGGTGTAGTTGGATAGGGCTTGCAAGGACCTTTCCAACGATATATTATAAGGCCAATTCCGATGAATATTGAGGAAGTTATGGCCAATTTACTAAACTGGGCCCAGTTTGAGCTTTAAGTACGGCCCAATGATCTAGGGGAGGGCCTAATATGATTTATCATTCCTAATGTAATTAGGAATGGTTTTGGTCTTCTAGAACATTCTAGAAGATTTTATAATTCTTAATTCAATTTAGACTCTTCTGAGTTTTAATCAAGATCAAATAGCATTTTCGACTGAAATTATATTATTTTATCTTCCAGTATAGTAAAATTATCAGATTTTCGAAAACGCGTTAAAATCCGGTTTGGCGTCCAACCCCAGGCCTTGGCGCCCGGAACCAGGATTGGCGCCATACGCCAGCCATTGGCGCCTGGCGCTAGCAACTGGTCCTGGCGCAAATGAGCCAGGGCTGGCGCCAAGTTAGTTTTCGATCTTCAGACTCTGTTTTGATAAATTATCTTTTTTGGATGATTTTCTCTATAAATATCGTATCAAAAACTCCGTTTTCAATCATCATCTACATCTATCATTCACCAATTCTTTTTATTCTTAAGTTTTAATAAACTCCGTTTTCATTCATCATCTACAATCATCATTCATCAATTTTCCTGATTTTTAATCAACTCTCTTCATTCATCTTCATCATTCATTCATCAATTTTCAATAATATTAATCTTTTAGCATTCTTTTCTAAACTTTACTTTTTCATACAAAATTCCGCATTCACAAGATCTAGAAACACCTAGCCATATTCGAAGTTGCCTTCTCCCTAGACGTGAATGGTTTTAATTTCTGAGGGTTTGGTCCCAAATATCTCTATTTCAATTATTTAATTTAACTGTTTTGATTATTATTTTCCTTGAAGTTACTAACGTGTGTATTTTGTTATTAGAAAGAGGTACGAGGCATCCAAGTAAGTACTTTAATGGTTTAATTGATATTATGATGTAGAAATCATGCTTAGATTGTTATTTTGATTCCTAGTATCATGTCTAGGGTAACTTTAATATCATGTATGATTAAAAGTATGATGCTTCCTATATTCTTCCTAATATTAATTCATGTTAGTATCATGTTAGGGCTAAAGATTTGATTTTTATTGCTTAGTGACATGCTAGGGTTTGTTATTTATCTTGTTAGTATCGTGCCTAGGATCTTGCTATGCTTTAACATGATTATGATGAACATGATTATGATTGATATTATTCTTATTAATGATGTTGATTATTTATTATGTTGCTTGATATGTATTATATTTTATATTATTGCTTGATCACCTTTATTGCATGCTTAAAGGGAATTCGTATTTGCAATCACGCTTAATAAAATAATTAATAATCTTGTTTAGGGTTAATATGATTATAATTTAAGTGATCGCCAATAATAGATTTATGTGTGCATTAATGTTCAACCAACATAGATTAAACAGGTTTAGGGTTAATCCTATTGATTGCATGTTAATCAGAAAGCGCACATGAATACGAGCAGAATAAAGTAGAGGCCTATTATTAGGACAGTTTCAATCTCTTTTAGATTGGATTTGTATCATCATCCCCGAACCCTATTCTGGTTCATGACCTTATGGAGTTGACGATCTCTTGTATCGTTAAGGGGTGTAACCTTCATCCTATGAACGGTTTACAAGTTCCTTAAAAACTTGTTGGCGACTCTTTTGCTCTATCTTCTTCCCTTTTGGACGCCACCGTACTTTAGTGTATGATCCCAGTGGGGTTCAAGCTAGTGGGATTTTAAAGGCTTGAAACTATTCCCTACAGTTTTTGGCGACTCCACTGGGGAGGATTTCTATTTTAATTCCTGAACTTGTTTCGGCAATGATTTAGAATGAGTGGATGAGACTTGAAAAGTTCTAAGTATTTTTTAATGTGCGTAATTTTGATTAACATTATTGTCATATGTATAAAAAGGTTCTCATTGGAAAGACCATCCGTAATGAGTCAAAAACATAGGATTTTACACGTAGGAAATTTGAGAAATGTCTTTCACAACTAGGACTGAAATAACACCGCGCGGTGGAGGGCTCGAACTCTTCATCTGAGGGTGCATACGCTGCGCCGGTAGGCCAGGGAGAGCTCTTAGAGGTGATGAGATGTACGAGGTCGGCTCCTCATCGCTGCAGCCTTCGCAGTCTCAGCCTCAGGTTGATCTTGGGTGGACGGGTCCTGAGCTAAGTTTCCCACCTCGCGAGGAGACTGGAGCTGGAGCTGGAGCTAGTGGAGAGGTTACCCCTCATACTGTGCAGTTTCATGACATGATGGGTGTACATCCTCCGGCGCCGTAGTTTATTCCTGTGCTTTTTTATTTTGACTTTGTATAGAACTTTACCTTTATTAGACTCATTTATTAGACATATTTGTATATACATATTATCTATGAGTTCATTTATTTAACATTTATTATTATTATTTATTTATTTAATTTTTATGTGCATGTTTATGTGTGCAAAGAATTGTGATAATTAATTTTGCGCAAAAATTCCGTCATTTTTATTATTGATGGAGGGCATCCGACTTTCTCCCCCAGAAAGAAAAATGAAAAAAATAAAAATATTGGATTTACAAAAACTAAAAAGTTAATTCTAAATAGAATTCAAAAGATAATATAATTAATATGATTGATATATTAATTAAGAAGAAAGGGAAAATAGAATTAGAAAAAGGGTATAAAAAGAATAAAAGATCGTAAAGTCATTGGTCAGACTCGATTCAGGCCAAAAAATGCGGTTTTGAAAAGCTCGTATGATAAGACACGTCAGCGCCATCTGGCGCCACGCGTTTTGGGCTAGCGCCAAACGCTAACCCTAAGCATTTGGCGCCAGGCTCTGGCATCAAGCGCCAATGTCTGGAGTCTGGCGCTTATGAGCGCTGACTCCGAATCCTTCCCGGATTGAAACTGTGCCGATTTTGTGCATAAATAGCCCCCTACCCAGCCGATTTTCTTCATAATTTCAGCAGATTAAATATAACTTTTGCTTTTGAAAAAATAATAATCATGTCTCTAGTCGCTAAAAGTTTTACCAACTTCACTCATGAATGGTGTCGGTCTCTAACTGCCAAGGAGAGAAAAGAGTTAGACTTTTTTCATATGGGACGTATTTATGGTGTCAAGGGGGTAGGTCTTGATGTAGATTTTATTCATACTACCTTAGAAAATTAGCCCTTTGCCGGAAGAATTCGGTGCTATCTTAGGCTTCCCTGCATTAGATCTTGCAGTAATCCTTAGAATAAATGAATATTATTATAAGGATTTTGAACGCTTCTTTAATTTAAAAGACAAAGATCTATCAAATATAGTAGATGGTAGCATAGTTAATTTGAAAGAATTTACTCGCCATTACTTTGATAGACCTTATTCTGAGTCTTTTCATGTTTATAGACGAAGGGCTTTCCTGTTTTGCATGCTTAATCAATATCTTCTCACTTGTGGTAGAGCTAATGAGGGTTTTGGAGAAGATTGAATCTGGAGAAATCCAATGCCATTAATTGTTGGAGAGACTATGCTTAGTCTTGAATGAATTAAAGAAAATTCCAAAAGCACCTTTTCGGGGCTCTTTAATTTTATTACAGGTAGAAAAATAATATTTTTAATTACAGAAATCAAAAACATATTTTTGTATAGTAATATTAATTTATTTGCATTGAATTTTGTACAGTTGTGGCTATTAGAAAGACTAGAATTAATTAGCCTTCCGGACAATGTTGAAAAATATACTCCAAATTGCTTTGTGAGAAGAAAGAAACGCTTCTCTAAGATGGGGCGCCATGAATGGAAGAAGGTCTTTGGCTCTTGCAATTTTACCATCAAGTGGGTCATCCCTTGGTGGAAAACAGAAAAGATGGTTGGTGTCAACAAGCAACCTTTCTGCCGTCTTCCAAGTTTGTCTAGAATGACTTTTTATTATCCCTGCAGGGTAAAAATACAGTACGACCTACTTCAAACAATTCCTTCCGGGGATCTTCGTCGTCCCTATGAATTTTCTATGTCTCAAGAAGTAGACAAATTTGATACTTATTGGAGCGCTAGACCTTTATGGGAAGTGATCACCCAAAAGGTTCCTCCTTCATTGCCCAATGATGTGAAGAAGTGGCTTCTAAAGAAACCTTCAAAGGACATGAAGAAAAATCAGAGTAAAATTGATGTGAAGAGTCGTCTAGGTGAAAAAGTGATTCCCGTTAAGGAACTCTTGGGTGAAAAGGTTGAGTTCAAAACACCTACAATGCCTAGGAAGAAAATCTCTATGAAGGATAAAGGAAAGAGAAAAGCTGACACTTCAGAGAAGAAGGCTTGGGTAGAGAAGAAGCATGGGGTCCTAGTTAAGGGAGAAACTATTTATTCCAAAACTGAATGTAAGTCCTCTAAAGGATGCCTACTAGCTAAAGTTATGGATGAAGAAGAGGATACAGATAAAGATTGGAAGAGAGAAAAGAAAGAGAAAAAAGATTAAAGCATTGCTTAACTTTCAATTATTAGACTTAGTTTTAAATTTAAAGTTAATTTATTTAAACTTTATTTAAATTCAATCAATAATGTAATTGTTAGTTTATTTTATTAATGAAATTGCAGCTTTTTAATTTATTAAAGCAATGAAAACTGAAAATTTTATTTTCCATAAATTTTTTCGAGTACAGAAGTAGAAAATTTTCCGAAAAATAGCAAAATATTCCCAGGGGCTCTGCAAAAAAAATGGGCTGCTCTTTTACGACTAGCGCCAGCTGCGGCAGTCTGGTGTCAGGCGATATACATTGTCGTCTGGCGCTAAGGTCCATCGGCTGGCGCTGGGATTTTTTCTGTGACGCCGATGTTTTGTCGAGTTTCTATCAAATTTGGTTTTAAGTCTGGGATGCAAGGTTTGCAAAAAAAAAAAAAAGTAGCCGCACCCGTAAAGGGTTGCCTACGTATCTTTTCTTAAGGAATCAGGCCAAACGTAGCTCTCTTGAGTATCCTAGTCAAGTAATTATGGGTAGTACCTCCTGATAGGATTGTTTGACAATATGGGGTCCAGAACAATTAGGTCTAAATTTTCCCCTTGGATCTAAAACATTTTTCCTTAATGCTTTTAACACCAAGTCTTTTACTTTGATGTTTCTTTTCTTGACCTTCTTATTAAAATGTCTATCCATACGAGTTTGATAGCATTGAGTATGATGTAGAGCTTCTAGTCGTTTTTCATAAAGTAGAATTAGCTCCTCATATCTTGCTCTAGTCCATTCAACTTCATCGAGTTTTCTCTCTAATGCAATGCGTAGAGATGGTATCTCTAGTTCTACAGGTTGTACGACATCCATTCCATAAACCAAGGAAAATGGCGTACTTCCTGTTGATGTGCGAATTGACATGCGATAACCCCACAATGCTAAGTGGAGTATGGCCTGCCAATCCTTGTAATTTTCTGTCATTTTCTCGATGATAGTCTTTAAATTTTTATTAGCTGCTTCGACTGCTCCGTTTGCTTGAGGTCTATAAGGAGAAAAATGATGATGTTGAATGCCATATTTTTGTAACAATGCTTCACACTCAGCTTGAAAGTGAGTTCCATTGTCACTTATCATTTCATGTGGGACTCCATATCGTCAAATAATATTTCTTTCGATAAAGAGTGCTACATGTTTTGCAGTGAGTTTAGCGTATGATTGTGCTTCGACCCACTTTGTGAAGTAATCGATTGCTACTAAAATATATTCGTGACCTCCTGTTCCCGAGGGAGTAATTTTACCAATAATGTCAATTCCCCATGTAGAGAATGGCCATGGCGAAGTGTAGGTGTAGAGTAGAGATGGAGGAATATGTTGTAAATTGGCGTAAATTTGACACTTAGGGCATCTTTTTACGTATTGATGACAATCCCTATTCATGGTAGTCCAATAGTATCCTTCTCGAATTATCTTTTGGACTAGCATTTTGTGATTTACGTGAGTTCCACAAATTCCTTCGTGGACTATCCTGATTGCACTTTGACCATCCTTTTTTCCTACACATAAGAGAGCTCGACCCTTAGGTACCCTTTTGTGTAACTCATTGTCTATGAGTACGTATTGGGAAGTTAAGAGTCTTAATGCTCATTTTGCTCTTTTGTCTGCATGGGGAGGGTATTCTCCTTTGGTGACATAGTTGAGTATATACCACGATTCTTCTTCTTCTTCTTCTTCTTCTTCTTCTTGGATCACTTCATCATCTTCTATAGCTTGAATATAGGCCGGTTTATGCCTTTTTTCTATAGTCAGAGACATTTGCTCGATTTTCATAGGAATCCTAACCATTGACGCTAGTCTTGCTAAGGCATCAACAAATTGATTTTCTTCTCTAGGTAGATACGTGTATTCCACCTTCTCTAATTGATTAGTGAGAGTTCCTAGATAAGTTTGGTAAGGGGCTAGACTTTTGCTCCTTACTTTCCATCTCTTAGAGATTTGATTGATGATCAATGAAGAGTCTCCTAATATTCGTAATTTTTTCACTCCCAATGCCAAAGTTGTTTCAAGGCCTACCACGCATGCTTCATATTCAGCAGCGTTATTGGTAACGTCGAAATAAAGCTTTATGGATATTGGAACATGCTCTTCTTTAGGTGATACTAGTAATACCCCAACGACACATCCCTTTTGGTTTGAGGCTCCATCGAAGTATAAGGTCCAAGTATCGTCCTCGATGACCATCAAGTCTTCGTCTAGAAATTCATTATCGTGTATTGGCGTCGAATCTTCTATTGGAAAGTCCGCTAGGAAATCTGAAACCACAGATCCTTTGATAGCTTTTTAGGGCATGAATCTTACATCGAACTGGGATAAGTTGACTATCCATCTTGATATGCGCCCATTGAGTGTAGATTTCTCGAATAAATACTTGAGTGGATCCAATCGGGAAACTACAAAGACTCTATGCACGAGCATGTAATGTCTTAACTTGGTTGTGGCTCGCACTAATGCGAGGCACAATTTCTCAAGTTGTGTATAGCGTATTTCATACTCGAGCATCTTTTTACTTAGATAGTAGATTGCATTTTCTTTTCCTTCTACTTCTTGTGCGAGCATGACTCTCATTGTCTCTTTGGTGACTGTTAAGTACAACCTAAGAGGTATTCCCGGAAGTGCTAGTGCCAATACGGGAGGATTTACGAGATAGGATTTGATCTTTTAAAAGGCTTTTTGACATTCGTCATCCCATATTACTGGTACATTCTTTTTAAGCTTTTTAAAAATTGGTTCACATATTGTTGTCGATTTTGATATGAACCTGCTTATGTATTGCAACCGGCCAATAAATCCTCGAATTTGCTTCTCGATTTTAGGCGATGGCATTGACATGATTGCCTTGATCTTGGTTGGGTCTATCTCTATTCCTCTAGAGCTTATGACATAACCCAAAATCTTGCCTGAGGTGACTCTGAAAGCACACTTGGATGGATTCAACCTCATGTTGTATTTTCTTAGCCTTTCGAAGAATTTTCTCAAGGCTATTTGGTGGTCTGGGCGATCTTTTGATTTCACAATCATATCGTCCACATATACTTAAACTTGTTTGTGCATCATGTCATAGAGCAAGGCAGTCGCTGCTCATTGGTAAGTAGCACCCGCGTTTTTCAACCCGAATGGCATTACCGTGTAGCAGTAAGTACCCCATGGTGTTACGAAGATTTTATCTCCATGTCTTCTTCTGCCATGAGAATTTGATTGTACCCTGCGTATCCATCCATGAACGAGAGAAGTGCATGATTCAATGTATTATCTACCAGAATATCGATGTGTGGTAAAGCAAAGTCGTCATTTGGACTTGCTTTATTTAGATCTCAATAGTCGACACACATTCTTACCCTTCCATCCTTTTTCGGAACTGGGACGACGTTGGCGACCCATTCGGGGTATTTGGATACCTTGATAAAACCTGCAGTTATTTGTTTTTGAACTTCTTCTTTTATTGTAAGAGCTACGTCGGGTTTCATTCGACGCAACTTTTGTTTTACAGGTTTCATTCCTGGAATTTGCGGCATGGTGTGTTGAGCTATTTCTCTATTAATGCCTGACATATCATCATATGACCAAGCGAATACATCGATGAATCCTTTAAGTATATTGATTAAATCGGTTCTTTCTTGTTCATTAACTGTTAATCCGATTTTAACTTCTCTTTTATTGGTTGAATCATTTGAGATATCAACCGTCTCAGTTTCCTCAATTATCGGTGTTTTCTTTTCAAGTGTTTCCATTGCTTTAATAAGTTCTTTGTCATTTTCATTGTTAGTTAAGCAATGCTCGTCATCTTTGGTTAAAGAAAAACACGAGGAGTAAGAGGAAGAAGACATATTATTAAATTCGGAAATCATTACATCGAAGAGAGATATGTCCTCAAGGACTTGATTACTAATTATCCTAGGGGAAAAGATAGAAGAAGAGGGTTCTACAACTATGGACTTAGATGACTCTACGAGATAAGATTCTGACTTTTACTCTGACGACTCTTTGAACATCGGTCATTGCCCCGTCGTAATGGACATTTTCCTTCCGCTTGGAGTAGTCACCTTGACTGTCTTGCGCCACCCTTGTAGTGATCCTTCCGCTGGAGTGATGAGCTTTAAGAGATCAAAGCTTTCGCTTTGTAGGACCGTTTGGATGAGCGAGGAGTTATCCTCTATGTATGTTGGCTCATCTTTTTCTCGCCCAAATAGTAATCCCATGACATTAAAGTCAAAGCATGGGGGTGCTTTCTCCTTGTGGATAGGAGTTGGTATTTCATCTAGAAAATAGCAATCTAGGAAAATTTCGAATCCCGGTTGCCTTATGCCATTTACGACAAAAGGTTCGCGAAATTCATAGCATGAATTGTCCATTGAGGGTAAGAGGATACCGATCCATTGGGATTGCTTTCTTTTGGATGCGAGCGTTCTATGTACTTTTGACTTTTCCTGGGCTCGCTTGAGATCTTCCCGAGTCTGTTCGAAACCAAGTCCGAAAGTGTCTAAATTAGGGAGGCCAGGTGATTCCGGCGATATTGCTATTCCTTTCTTCTTTCCTAGGGTCATCCTAGGAAAATGTCCTTGTTTCTTCAGAATAGCGTTCACTATCATATTGGAGTGGGGGTTGTGGCAGAGAGGGGTCCTTTCATCCTTCTCGATTAAGGAGACCTCTTCATTAAAGCCCCACAAATCTTCATCATCATCATCGTGCTCCACATTAATTATTGGATTTTCTATGGCTTTAATCCTCATGGGTGAAGCATCGATTGTAATAGGAATTCCTCAAACTATGGCTTTTACCTGTTGGTGGAGAGATGAAGGGACGACCTTTAGGTCATGAAGCCAAGGGCGTCCCAACAATAAATTGAAAGAAGCCTTAATATCTACTACTTGAAATGTAGTAGCATGTTATGTTTCTCCCGCCGTTATTTTCATAGTAATCTTGCCAAGAGCTTGACGACGAGTGTTGTCATAAGCTCTTATTCCTTGCGTTGACGGGGTTAGGTCATCATCCCTTATGCCTAGCATCCTCGTAGTTCTTAGTGGACAGACATTAATGGTCGATCCATTGTCTACAAGGGTCATAGGGACGTTCATTCTCTTACAAACTACTATGAGGTTTAATACCTTATAATGCTCGTCACCTTCTTGAGGTAAGTCCTTGTCGGAAAAGGTGATCAAGTTGATAGGACTAGGGAGATCACTCGTAAGGAAGTTAGCCAACCCCTCAAGAGTGGTGTCAGAATTTATCCCTATCTAATCCAAGGCATTCACCACTGCCAACCTATGCTCTCGAGATGTTGCTAGAGGCTTCCATACATTCATTTCAACCTTGGTTTTCTTAAACTGCTTGACAATATCATTGTCTTCTATGATAGGCATGGGAACTTGCTGCGTAGTTGGTATAGGTTGTGTCGAAATAGGAGGTTGCATTCTCCTAGATCTTGTGAGGATGTCTATGGATGAATCTTCTTCAACCCAGAAGTCATCCAGGCATATGACACTAAAGGTGGAGGTCCTACCATGTCTTTTAAGTAAACGTCTTCTTCATCACTCTCCCAAACTCCATTAATACTTATGTCTTCCTCTTGTGGAATTTGGACTAGCTTTTTGTCATCAATCATTTTCTGAATTAAATATTTAAATTTAAAAGAGTTTTCAATAGTGTGACCCCCTGATTGATGATATTGACAATAGAATCTATCTGCCCTTTTTAATGATTCAAATGGTCTTGGTTCGAGAGGTTTGACCTCGCCACTCTCGGAGAGCATATTGAACATTTTAGCATATGGAATCCCAATTGGAGTATAGAGTTTATTCTTCTTCTTGGGTTTGTAAATTACTTGTAGAGAAAAGGGTTTTCCAGTTTTCTCGCTAGCTAGAGGCAATGAGATCTTGTTTGCTTCCATGAGATCTTGAATGAGGTTTTGAAACCTGTAGCATTCATTCGTGGTATGACCATTTCCTCGATGGTACTTGCAGCATGAATTGGGATCCCATCTTGAACATCGCTTTTCTGGTGTTGGGTCCTCGGTAGGGGCAATAGGTTTTATTAGTCCTTGATCAAAGAGGCGATCAAAAGTAGCATCATAGGTCATTCCCATGGGTGCAAACTCTCTCCTGTGTTTATTTTTTGTGGGTGCAACCTTGTCACACTTTTTCTGAAGCTCCTCTAATTGTTTCTTTGCGACTTCAAGAGCGTTATGTAACAAGTTTGATCTCTCAAACATGGACAATGTAAGAAACCGTACATCCTCTTTACTTGCTAATTCTGGAAAATCATCCATGGCATCGAAAAAGATCTCCTCCTCTTCTTCGATAGGCTTGATGAGAGATGAGGGATCAACCTCATTTTCTTCATCAGAGATGGCCAAGGAGTGAGCGAGAAGTGCACTATCAATGCTCGACTTCTTACTGGCAGGAGACAATGGCAGTTTGTTGTTGTTGATTAAATCTTGGATAACTTCCTTAAGCTTCCAACAATTTTTGGTAAGATGGCCCCTACCTTGGTGATATTTGCAATGTGCATTAGGGTTCCACTTAGCCGTCCTCTTCTCGATCGGTGGGTCCCTAAATGGCCCAATAGGAGTTATAAGACCTTTTGCATTTAATCGGTCAAATGCGATAGGAGTAAAGTTCCTCCTAAATGGTTTCTTTTTCCCTTGTTTATTCATAGCAAGGACTTCACTTAAGTTAAAGGTACTAACATTGTTTGAGTGGGTGCTTTTAGAAGAAGAAGGATTGTAGTTCTTCTTGCCTTTCTAGCCACTGTTGGAGTTACTGTTAGCAGCTTTTAGCTTAGCCAGGTCTTCTTCAATGTTGATTCGAATGTCATAGATGGCCTTGAAGGTATAGAGATTATTCTGGTATTTGAGATCTTTGGAGTACTTCTCTTGAAGGTTTTTGATGAATAACCTCACAGATTCTTTTTCGCTTGGCACCTCAATCATCTTAGCAGAGTTTTCTCTCCATTTGTTAAAGAAAGAGGTAAAACTTCATTCTCCTTCTGCTTGAGGATTTCAAGTTCCCTATAGTCAATCTCAACTTGAATGTTGCACTTGTACCTATCAATGAAAGTGTTTACAATAGACTCCCAAGTAGAGGTTCTTTCTTTCTCCAGGGAGAAGAACCATTGTTGGCAAACCGTTTCGAGAGATAGGGAGAACAAAGAGGGAAACACCTTCTTGTCAATACCCTTAATGCTCATTATTGTTTCGAAGGCTCTTAGGTGAAAGTAAGGGTTGTCAGTCGCTTTGAATTTCGGGATGTCGTTGGCATTGAACTTCTGCGGAAGAAGATCCTTGTCCACCGAGACGCCTTGTGGGCTAATTCCTTGAAATTTATAGTCACTAGACAGTTTGATCATACTCTCTTGTATGAGGTCCATCTGTTGTTGTTTCACAGGATCATCGATTTTGAGGGTTAAAACTTTTAACGCCTCAGTCACAGTAATCAATTGGTTCCTAAGCTCATTAACATCCGCTTGAGTTGCCATTATTGTCTTAGCTTTCCTTTTACGAGCGATCGGTTTGTCGAAAAGTTAGACTTGAATAAAAAGGTTGTCTTTGATCAAGCGCCCTTCCTTTCTTGACCACGCGCTGTAAATTAAACCATTTTTGTTTTAATGACTTGACTCAGATTGACTTTGACTTTATGGTTTTGAAAAGGAAAAAAGCAAACATACGGTGCATATTTTTGGCAAAAATAAGCTGTACATTTTTGGGAGTTAAGTATAGGGTTCAAACAAGTGGTTTAATTAGAGGATTAATATCAGACTTACCCCCCTAAAAAAATGACGAAAAATACGCACATACAAGACTCCCTTAGACATGGTCAAAGTGTACATTAGTGTTTGCTTTATATGGTGAGTGTAAGTGACATGCTTTGAATCTTGTGTAAGACCATGGGACTTAGTGCTTAGACTCGATTAATGACTTGACAAGGTATTATAGCCAGTAAAAATTAACTGAATCGACTAGAAAACTGTTCAATTAAACATAAGGTGATGACTTGAGCAACAAACTGAACTGTCGCCAAAACGACAGGACTGGTGCCTCTCTTTGCAGTGTAGCACCAGACAACAGGCCTATCGCCAGGCGCCACGCTCCACGCTCCACAGAGTGGCGCTATAGTTTTAATCTTGGCGTCATTACTTGAAAGTTGATCTGGAACTGCTTTCAGTATTATTACTCTACAGGGTATGCCTAAAGACGTACTAAGTCAATTACTAAAATTAATTAATTAATTAGGCAAATTTCTTTTAGTCATAAATCAGTTTATTTAATATTAGCACAAGTCAAACAAACGGTTAGGAAAAATACATAGAGGTTGCACATCCAATAATGCACAACTAGTCAAGTAGGCACAACATGATGCAATGAGTTTGCAACCTAACCATGGCTCTAGTTCTCTACAGTTCGGGATATGGGTTAGTCAATAGAGGGTCCATGGTTAATTGTCCGGATGCACCGCGCGGAAGCCTAACCGTGAAGGGTTGGCGCGAGTGGATGGGACACCGCGAGTTTAGAAAAACTCGCTTCCATGGTTTGGTGAATTCAACATTCTCGGATGTACCCTTTGTTGCTTAGTGCGTTCAATCAGGTAGATGGATCATGAATTCCCAGAGGGTTATGTCCATATGTAGAACACATATAGGTTTCAAAAAAGTGAGAAAAAACTCAATCAGGAAGTAGGATTGAGCAAATAGTGCTAAAAACTGGTCTAAATTAGAACGCTTATTTCTGGCTCGGTATTGGAAGAACTTGGCGCCAGCAAACAGAGGCCAGCGCCACAATTTGGCTTTAGCGCCTGGCGACAAAAGTTGTCGCCTGGCGCTAACGTCAAATTGTTGGCGCTAGACTTTGTTCCCTGACGCTAGTTCCTACATGCCTCAGCAGCTTTCTGTGCTCGATAAAATTTTCCAGTTTTGCGCAACATTATTTCGATCCTAGTTCTGAAAGATATTCCCCAAATTTCCTACGTGTAAAAATTCTATGTTTTAACTCATTACGGATGGTCTTTTCAATAAGATCTTTTTTATGCATATGACAATAATGTTAATCAAAATTACGCACATGAAATACTTAGAACTTTTTGAGTCTCATCCACTCATCTCATCCACTCATTCTAAATCATTGCCGAAATAAATTTCGGGAATTAAAATAGAAATCCTCCCAGTGGAGTCGCCAAAAACTGTAGGGAATATTTAAAGTGTTATCCCTAGCTTGAACCCCACTGTGATCAAACACTAAAGTACGGTGGTGTCCAAAGGGAAAGAAGATAGAGTAAAAAAGTCGCCAACAAGTTTTAGGAACTTGTAAACCGTTCACAGGGTGAAGGTTACACCCCTTAACGATCTAGGAGATCGTCAACTCCAATAGGTCCGGAACCATGACTGGTAGTTCGGGGATGAAGGTACAGATCCAACCTAAAAGAGATTGAACCTGCCCTAATAATAGACCTCTACTTTATTCTGATCGTATTCATGTGCGCTTTCTGACTAACATGCAATCATTAGGATTAACCCTAAACCTGTTTAATCTATGTTGGTTGAATATTAATGCACAAATAAATAAACTATTATCCGCGATCACTTGAATTATAATCAAATTAACCCTAACAAGATTATCAATTATCTTATTAAGCGTGATTACAAGTACCAATTCCCTTTAATCATGCATAAAAGGTGTGATCGAGCAATAACAATAAATATAATCAAGCAACATAATAATAAATAATTATAATAATCATCATAATTATAATCATGAAAAATATCATGATAATCATAAATCATAATCATGTTAAAGCATAATAATAGGAAGATCCTAGGCATGATACTAACAAGATTAATAACAAACCCTAGCATGTCACTAAACAATAAAAATCAAATATTTAGCCCTAACATGATACTAACATGAATATTAGGAAGAGAATATAGGGAGCATCATACTTTTAATCATACTTGATATTATGAATTTTTAGTTATTACCCTAAACATGATACTAAGAAGATCAAAACACCCTAACATGACATTAGGAATCATAATAACAACCTAAACATGATTTCTATATCATAATATCAATAAAACCATTAAAGCACTTACTTGGATGCCTCGTACCTCTTTCTAATAACAAAATACACACGTTAGTAACTTCAAGGGAAATAATAAACAAATAAATCAAATTAAATAATTGAAAGAGAGATTTGGGACCAAACCCTCAGAAATTAAAACCTTTAACGTCTAGGGCAAAGGCAACTTCGAACAATGCTAGGTGTTTCTTGGTCTTGTGAATAAGGAATTTTGTTTGTAAAAGGCTAGGCTAGAAATAGGGAGAGAGAATTAATGAATTCTTGATGAGAGTTTCTAAGAAGAAAGAATTAGAAAGAATAAGGATTGATGAGGATTGATGATTGAAAACAGAGGTTTTAGGAGGCTATTTATAGAGAAAATCATCCAAACGGATAGAAAAACAAATCAGAGTTTCGACGAGGATAAATGAGATAAGCGCCAGGCTGAACATTAGCGTCAGGCGCTAAAACTAGCGCAAGGAATTAGCACAAGGCGCCAGCCATTAGCGCCAGGAGACAATTAATATTTTCACGTGTTTTCTTAATTCAGATAAAATTTAGCCGTATAGAAGGGCAAATTCGTATTTTCCTTAAAAACAACCTTTTATTCTGACTCAAAAAAGTCAGCCAAAGTCAATTTATCAATGCTAATTGAATTAGGAATGAAAAGAACCTTCTAAAAGAATCTGGAAGACTAAAACCAATTCTAATTGTATTAGGAACGATTGTAGACACCTAAAAATGTCTCCCCAAAATCAAACCCGATGATGAACAACCTTTCACCGCCATTATTTGTCGGGTTGAGTATTTATTCTTGGAGTGATTAAATCCATGTTTTCATTTCAAAAACCAACCCAATTCCTAGCCAATTTCCCCAAACCATAACTTATTTTCCTCTTTTCGTGCTTTAAACCCAAAATAGTTCATTTCGTGTCCTTTTTATAAAACCGTTTAGTCTAGTTTATTTTGTTCTATTATCTGGGTTCAATGATTAAATAGTTGGATGGTGCTTTAAAAGATCTTTCCAACGATATATTATAAGCCCAAATCTGAGTTATAACGAATAAGTTATGACCAAAATATTAAATTAAGCCGAAACCGAACCTAAGCCCGCCTTACCTACGACCCAATGATCATGTGGAGGGTCCAAATTATTTAATCCCATTACTAAACCAATTAGGATTAATTATAATCTTCTATAATTTTCTAAAAGATCTTGATTATCCTTTTTGAAAAGATAAAATTAAAAAGTTTGAAATTGAATAAAAATTTTCTTTTTGAAAATCCCATTTCCATCAGAATTGAAAGACGTTCAAAGACAGAAAGATATTATTTTCGTGCCTCATAGTTTTTATCCAAATTTTATATGGAGGATAGCTCTTGAAATTATATTTCCAATGATATATTATAATATCAATTCCGAGCTATAACGGAAAATATATGATTAAAATGTCAAACTCTATCCAAAACTGACATTGTCCCTCTATTTCGTCCATATCTTTTATTCTACAAAATATTTTACTCAGATTCTAATTGGTTTAAAAATTAAACTTCAAGAGCTTTCCAACGATATCTTATTTATTTTATTCCGATTCCTTGATCAAAAGATATGATAAAAAAAAATTGTAAAAACTGTAGTCTATCGAGTTTTATTCCGATTTAATTCGAATCTTATCTTGTTTTTTCGACCCTTCTTTTTTCCTTATAAATAGAGGTCATATCACCCCTTTTTCAATCATCAACAAGCTTGATCATCAATATAATTCTCTTCTCCCTCTTTAGCCAAAACACTAGCCTCCCAATTCTTTCACTATCTCTTCCTTTAAGCACTCCACGGAGTTCATATAATACCCAAATTTCTATACTAAAACCAAGGCGTCAAAGGTATAATTAACTGAGGGTGTGGACCGAATCAACTCTAATTTTTATTTAACTTAATTGTTTCAATTTGATTTATATTTTTATTGAAGTATTCAACAGTTTATTGATGATGTAGCAATTCAAGGAAACGCGGAAAGTGAGTAACTAATCACTTAATTACTCTTATTTTTATTCTTATTGCTAGTATCATGATTAGGTTTATTTATATTTGATTTGACTAACGCTATTATTGTTGAATTGCTTCCAATATAATGATAATTCTATTATATTTTTTATGATCACCATTTTTTATGTTAAAGGGAATATGTAATTGAGAATCACGCCTAATAAGATAATTTGGACAACCGGTTTAGGTTCCTTTTAATCTTCTTGTTTAATCAAGTGATCACAATATTTTAGAATTATGTGTTGCATTAATATTCAACCAATTTAGCTTAATAATAGTTTGGAGAAAATTGAATATATTGTTTGTATGCCTTTGAGATCGCAGGAATCGCTTTTCACTATAAGAATCAAGTAGAGGCCAATACGGGCGAAGGTGACTCCATGACTCACTTCGTACCATCATCACCGATCCTCCTTTCGTGGTTGTGAACCATATGGAGTTAGTAATATCATGGATTATGAATGGGGTGTAACCTTCACGGGTCAGTCGTTGTTGCCTTCGTTGTCCCTTTATCGTGGTTGTCTTTTATGATCCGTGAACGGTTTACCTTTCCTGAAAAACTTGTTGGCGGCTCCCTACTTTGCTTTGTGCCTAATCGTTGTCCCTAATCATAATGTCAATTCCCACTTCCTATAAGTGCCAAGCATATTCACAACATGCTTTAACGTAGGCGCACTTCGAACGACGCCTACAATTTGGCGACTCCACTGGGGAGGATTCTCGGTTATTTATCGATTTGAGTGATCGGTATTTAATTGAGATGAGTGGATGAGACTTGAAAGATTCTTGAATTGCATTCCTGTGATTTAATTGGCATTGTCACATATGCATATGCATTTTAGCTTACCTATTTTGCCACAATAGTACGTGTTCTACGTTTGTGGCTAGCCCGGGGGATTTATGCTCTATCAACCCGAAAACACTCATGGCAATAAGGGTTCATCCGAGTTTTTAAATCCACCCAAACCATGGAGTCGAGTTCGATTTCATCACGAACTGGAAGAGCCACCCGTTGGCATACACCCTCAAGGGAAGCTGCCTTGCTAACGCGTCAAAACTCTTAACCATGGTACCCTTTGACACCCAAAAGCTTGACCATAGTTGAACATAGAACTTGACTTTAGGTTGCGAACTTCATTGCATCATGCGTGATGATATGCTTATATGTGCATTTTTTTATTTGGTTTTTTTAATTTTTTTTTTCTCTTATCAAACCCTTTTTTTTAATTAGAGTCGAGTCATTGATTTTTTTTTTTTTGAGCCAACTCGGATTTTTATTCTCGTATACTGCACAAGAGTCAACTTGATTTGGTCATTTCCGTAGTTCTAGAAAGATTTACGTGTCGTGCCACCTATGGTTCTGTAGCCCCGAGTTTTATCTTTCATTTGGAATTAGTTTCGTCCCAGTCAAAGTCACAGATCAAAAGCTATAACTGATATACTACAGCCTGTCCAGTTTAGGTGCCTTTTTAGCGTCAATTTTTTTTTCCTTTTTAATTTTTTTTATATCTTTTTGTGTCAAGCTAGTCTTAGCCAAGTCCTTTAATCCATGTCAACTCGTATAACATAGGATTATAGATTTTTTTTTTTAATTTTTTTTTAATATCCTAAAGTCCTAACTCTTCTAGAATTCTAGTCCTTTTCCTAGTTTCTTGTGATTTTTTGTGCTAAACTTAACATGTGTTCTTTGTCTTTGATTTTGGTTGATCTTATTTATGACTAACGATTGCCGATGGACCGTTTTCACCTATTAAATAGCATAAACATTAAAATTGGACAAAATTAATCAAGTTAGTTTGTCTTTTAGTCTTCCGTGCTATTCGGTCATTGGGTCCATTGTTTTTCACAACGTCCTCATGTCTAGCCATGCGATCATACCACGAGTCTTAATAAACTCACCTAATCACACATGTTAAGTCATTGCACACACTTTGTCTTCGACTAATGCACTATATTGTTTATGATCGTATACTAGGACCATGCATGCGTCGTTTTCTGTCGTAATAGGAATGAGTGGAGTATTTCCCATCAGTTTTCAAATTGTTTCATACACTCTTCCTTCCCAATCCTAGTATTGAGTGAATGCATTAAGTGAGTTCATCCTTACACAGTACTTGAATCTAAAATCACTAGGCAAGAGTTGGAAGAATAAGGGGAACGTCATTCCTTCCTTCTTTTCTTCCAATTAAAGTATCAGCAATAACAAACTTCTTGTCCCTCTTGGCGGTAACAAGTAATTCATAAGCAACAATACAAGACAAGTTTCCATACAAGATTTCATGCTTTTTTTTTCTTTCATTTTAACCCTTTACCCCTAATAAGTCTAGCATAGGTTCTCCTTATCCTTATGTCTATATGGCATTTTCCATCAATGAGCATTTCTTTCCTTTGCATTCGATCATGCCATTCGTAAAAAAAAAAAAAATGCCTAACTAAAAACAAAGTACACCAATGATTTGAGGCATCTTTGCAACCATGCCATTCCCTATTAACCATTCAATCACATATCCATTTCTTCATCAACCACTTAGAGCCTTGTCTAACGATTGACCTTATTATTCAACCCACATTCACTTAAACCTGGGATGGGAAGGTGTTAAATTTGTGTAACAATCAGAAAGCAAGTTCAAATAAAAAAAAATAATAATAAAATAAAAAGTATAAGTGAATAAAAAAAACAATGTCTAAGGGCAAGTGTTCTAATATCTTTGATATGAACACGTCTCAAATTGCGTCTCTCGTCGAGTCCTTGGTACCGTGCCTGAGAAACATGAATTCTAAGTGAGTGATGGACCGCATGATCTGATATTGCCAACATTGATTCAAAAGAATGAAAAAAAAACTTCAAAAAAAAATTTTGAAAAAAAAACATGCAAAATCTAATACATAATTGCATATCTTGGGGGCTTCTCACGGGTCTTGAGCCTTTTACCCCTTTCTTCCTTTAACCATCAGCTTAACCACATTACAACCCTTGGAAGACCTCTTTGAGGTGTACACACACTTGTGCAAAGTTCGGTTAGAGCTACGTTCGGCGTGATTCCTAACGGATACGTAGGCAACCTCATATCGAGGTGCGGCCACATTCATATTCATATCCATGCATGACCGAGTCAAAGAATATCCAATACTTATCCTTACCCATCTAGAGCTAGACTTGGAGGCTTGAACCCACATCATTTAGCCTACCCAGCCTAAAGAGTCATCATCTTTGATTCTTCTCATATATAATTCCATCACCATAACCCTTGCAGCCAGCCTTAGTATCACATTCACACACTTTACTCACACATCCATATCCATATCATCCTTCCCTTTAGGAACCCTTTATCATGAAATATTCTTTCCCTATTGTGCATGCTTCATCATCTTTCAAGATAACATTCATTAGAAGAAACGTTGTGTACTTGCTTAGCTTCTTGACCTTAGCAATATTCATTGTTTCATGCACCGCATAATGTGCTGAGCAATATTTATATATCAATCATTTGTAATCATACAAAGCATATCGTTCTTATCTCCTTGACCTAAGAATAGTTCATTATGCAATTTTTACTTCATCTATATACGTGCTTAGCTTCTAGACCTAAGTGACGTTCAAGATCGCTTCTTTACACCATATATGATGCTTAGCTCCATGACTTAAGTTCATTCATCTATCGTGTCACATGATATAATTGTCCTTAGCCTCCTGGCCTAAGAACATGCATCATGCATAAATTATTTTCAAGACAAGCAATTTAATCCATACGATTCATTTCGTCTTGCTCAACGAAGAAGTTCAAAACTCTTTCCCTTTCTCATAACTTTTCTTTTGGGGAAGTTCAAAAACTTTTTCAAAATTTTCTCATCGAGGGAAGTTCGAAAACAAAACTTCATTTTTCACATCTTTCTTTTTCGGGAGAAAGTTGGTACCCTCCACTAGTATCATGACAAAAATGATGGAAAATTTTTGCTTTTGCATTTTCGGTTGTTTGTGTCTGCACACACGCACTCAAACTATACACACACAATCACAATTCATATTCATGTCATTTCATGTCGTGTCAAATTAAGCTTGGTCAAGTCATTTGATCAAGTCAATCATAGTCTATACGATTCCCTTGGCAAATTTTATTTTGCAGGTCTCAATTACAGCCCACGTTCGGGGATTAGTGAACCATTTACAACCCACGTTCGGGGACAAGCGAACCATTTAAAGCCCACGTCCAGGGACAACCAGACCATCTACAGCCCACGTTCGGGGACAGGCGAACCATTTACAGCCCACGTTCGTGGATAGTCGAACCACCATCATTTCATGGCGCAAGGTTCTCGATACACAGAGACTTGCAGTCTTATTAGACAAGTTTTTCCTCAAGCATGGAAAATTGTCGGTCGTTGTCATCTCTCAAAGCGAAGAAGTCAGTGATTACATCATATGTCGACTTTCCTCAAGCATGGAAAGTGTCTCAACCGGTAGGTTTCATCAAGCATAGAAAACTCCCAAAATCATCTGTCGACTTTCCTCAAGCATGGAAAGTATTATCCGGTAGATTTCTTCAAGCATAGAAAACCACCAAATTCATATGTCGACTTTCCTCAAGCATGGAAACTATCATCCGATAGATTTCTTCAGGCTTAGAAAAATACCAAACTCATTAGTCGACTTTCCTCAGGCATGGAAAGTGTTTCAACGAAACGCCATCTGGTGGATTCCTTCAAGCATTGGAAGCTATCAAATTCATTTGTCACCGATACACTGGTGTCAGATAAGCATTCTATCCCTTTACTCTTTTATCTTTAGAAGTAACATTTTTCTGTAGGTATTAGCGCATATAGAGTGATTTAGGATCGCGGAACGTCTTAAATCATTCTCCGTCCATATCAACTACTTTGACTATCATTTTCAAAACTAGCGTTTCTACAAACTCAGTCAAAGTGGGGGCTTCTGTAGACACCTAAAAATGTCTCCCCAAAACTAAACCCGATGATGAACAACCTTTCACTGCCATTATTGGTCGGGTTGAGTATTTAATCCATGTTTCCATTTCAAAAAACAACCTAATTCCTAGCCAATTTCCACAAAACATAACTTATTTTGCTCTTTTCCTGTCTTTAAACCCAAAATAATTCATTTCGTGTCCTTTAAAATCATTTATTTCGTGTTCTTTAAAATCATTCATTTCGTGTCCTTTTTATAAAAACGTTTAGTCCAGTTTATTTTAGTACATTATCTGGGTTGAATGATTGACTAGTTGGATGGTTCTTTAAAAGAGCTTTCCAACGATATATTATAAGCCCAAATCCGAGTTATAACGAATAAGTTATGGCCAAAATATTAAATTGAGCCCAAACCAAACCTAAGCCCACCTAACCTACGACCCAATGATCATGTGGAGGGTCCAAATTATTTAATCCCATTCCTAAAAAAATTAGGATTAATTATAAGCTTCTATAATTTTGTAAAAGATCTTAATCATCCTTTTTGAAAAGATAAAATTAAAAAGTTTGAAATTGAATAAAAATTTTCTTTTTGAAAATCCCATTTATATCCGAATTGAAAGACGTTCAAAGATAGACAGATATTATTTCGTGCCTCATAGTTTTTATTCAAATTTTATAAGGTAGAATAGCCCTTGAAATTATCTTTCCAATGATATATTATAATATCAATTCCGAGCTATAACGGGAAAGATATGATTAAAATGTCAAACTTTAACCAAAACTGACATTGTCCTACTATTTCGTCCATATCTTTTGTTCTACAAAATAATTTAATCAGATTCTAATTGGGTTAGAAATTAGACTTCAAGATATTTCCAACGATATCTTATTTATATTTTTCAAATTTCTGGATTAGAAGATATGATAAAAACAAAAACCGCAAAAACTGTAGTCTATCGAGTTTTATTCCGATTTAATTCGGATCTTATCTTGTTTTTCCGACCCTTCATTTTTCCTTATAAATAGAGGTCATATCACCCCTTTGTCAATCATCAACAAGCTTGATCATCAAATAATTCTCTTCTCCCTCTTTAGCCTAAACACTAGCCTCCCCATTCTTTCACTATTTCTTCCTTTAAGCACTCCAAGGAGTACATATAATACCCAAAGTTCTATACTTAAACCAAGGCGTGAAAGGTATAATTAACTTAGGGTTTGGACCGAATCAACTCTAATTTTTATTTTATTTAATTGTTTCAATTTGATTTATATTTTTATTGAAGTATTCAACAGTTTATTCATGATGTAGCAATTGAATGAAACGCGGAAAGTGAGTAACTAATCACTTAATTACTCTTATTTTTATTCTTATTGCTATTATCATATTAGGTTTATTTATATTTGATTTGACTAACGCTATTATTTTTGAATAGCTTTCAATATTAATGATAATTCTATTATATTTTTTATGATCACCATTTTGCATGTTAAAGGGAATATGTAATTGAGAATCACGCCTAATAAGATAATTTGGACAACCGGTTTAGGTTCCTTTTAATCTTGTTGTTTAATCAAGTGATCAGAATATTTTAGAATTATGTGTTGCATTAATATTTAACCAATTTAGCTTAATAATAGTTTGGATCAAATTGAATATTTTGTTTGTATGCCTTTGAGATTGCAGGAATCGCTTTTCACTATAAGAATCGAGTAGAGGTCAATACGGGCAAATGTGACTCCATGACTCACTTCGTACCATCATCCCCGATCCTCCTTTCGTGGTTCCGAACCATATGGAGTTAGTAATCTCATTGATTATGAATGGGGTGTAACTTTCACAGGTCAATCGTTGTTTCCTTTGTTGTCCCTTTATCGTGGTTTCCTTTTATGATCCGTGAACGGTTTACAAGTTCCTTAAAACTTGTTGGCGGCTCACTACTTTGCTTTGTCCCTAATCGTTGTCCCTAATCGTAATGCCAATTCCCACTTCCTAAGAGTGTCAAGCATATTCACCACATGCTTTAACGTAGGCGCACTTTGAACGACGCCTACAATGATAAATCAATATTAGACCCTCCTCTAGATCATTGGGCTGCATATAAGGCTCAAACCGGGCCCAGTTAAGTAATTTGGCCTTAACTTCCTCATTATTCATCGGAATTGGGCATATAATATATCGTTGGAAAGCTCTTTTCAAGCCCCATCCAACTACACCATTATTGGACCCTTGATACAGACCAAACCAAACTAGCTTATCTGTTTTCTTAAAATAGATTTTCAAAAACAGAGAGAAGAGAAAAGAAATCTAAACTATCCGCAACACTATACTTTCCACACTTTCACTTCATTCAATTATGATTCAACGCATAAGGTACTCATCAACGGGTTTGGTTTTGGGGAGACACAAATGGGTGTCTACAGGTAGGTTTAGGATTTTGAACATTCTTCCGCAGAAGGTGTCGCGCGCAACTGGAAAAGTTGCGCGCGGTCACCCAGCGCAAGTGATTGAGCTGCGCTGCTATAAGCAACGCAACTAATTGTCTTGAGCGCGACTTTATGGAAAGATTCTATTTTCCAATTTTCTGAAATTTTGAATCTTTCACGAACGGACCTCTCACAGTTCCGCTGGGTGTCACGCGCAACTGAATTAGTTGCGCGCGCCAGCCCAGCGCAACTCCTTGAGATGCGCGCGTTTTTTTCTGTGGCAACGCTTATTTTGACCTAGACGCCCTTAAATCCGCCATTATTGGGTTTTAAGTACGGGCTTAAGCCTAATTATGATCGGATTTAATCAATTGGACTTTATTTGGCTTTGTTTCTTGGTTTGGGCTAGTCTTTTGTGTTTTGTGGTTTAACCAGTTATCCATAAGCATTATTCACTTCGATCTAACACGAAGATGGTTTTATTTATTGTCATTGCACTTCTTGTCAGGACAGAAGGCCAAAAGTAGGTGTCTACACACTAGTTTCGCTTTTAGTATTAAGTTATTGATAGATTGTGCTTTTACTTGATTTCTAACATGAAAGGACACAAGAAAATAGAGGGCGCATTAAATAAATAACTATTAAATTAAGTACTTCTATGTGTGTAAATCGTGTTAGACAAATTGATTAATATAGATTTCAACCTTTTTTTTTTTACTTTTATCTCAAAGATTTCTATATTATCATATTTATTAAAATAATTGTTAAATTTCTATATTTTCATATGTAATCCTCTTTTTTGTGTGAATTATTGTATAACCAATTGAAGGTTATAATTAATCATAAATAATGTTTAAAAAAAGCCGATTTACACTAATTTACAGTAAATTATGTTCCCAAAAGGAAATAATTTTGTTTCCTTATTTTATTTACACGTGCCAACAATAATTGCCTAAAAATTTACAATTCAAATTATTTTCTCTCTCTTTCTCATGTAGGAATTTCTTTATCTCTCTTTCTCATTCTTTCCTCAATTGTGATTTCTCTCTCCTTAAGCGACGATTTTCTCTCTCATCAACCAACGATTTTCGAGTTTTTTCTCTATTTTCTTTCACTTGCAAAGATATTATTTGCTAATTTTAGGTTTGTTTACTTAATTTTCTAAGATTTTTGTTAGTTTTAATTGTTTTGATTCTTCGATTTTTAGGTTTTTTTATTTTATTTTTGGTTTCGTTTTTTGTAGTGTTTAATTAATTAGACTTTATTTTGCTTTGTTTCTTGGTTTGGGCTAGTCTTTTGTGTTTTGTGGTTTAACCATTTATCCATAAGCATTCTTCACTTCGATCCAACACAAAGATGGTTTTATTTATCCTCATTGCACTTCCTGTCGGGACAGGAGGCCAAAAGTAGGTGTCTACAGTTAGCCCCCACTTTAATCGAGTCTAGAATAGATGATGATCAAAGTAGTCCAGGAATTAAATTCGAGACTCATTCTGTGAAGTTGTCAAAGAGTAGAGAATCTTTCAGAAATGTTAAGGATGTAAAAACGATCCTTGATTCGCTAAGTGTATGAAACAAGTAGCTATTAAGGCCAGAAAAAGTTATTTCTAGTCTTAACTCGCTAAAAATCTAGATTGATCCTTTGCTTTTGTAGAACGCTTTTACAAGTAAAGGTGTTCTGGGTGATGTCAAATCATGAGAAGAGATTGGTTTAAAAAAGAGTAAAAGGGGTGATTTACTCTTAGTCATGTCATCGTTGGTCTAAAGTCCCTCGATATGTCATTGAAACTTTAGCCTGACTTTAACAAAGTAAAAAGATGAAAAAAGTGTTTTCAGCATTCAAGCCTAGACGTTTTCGGCATTCGAGCCTAAATGTGTCGGCATTTGAGTTTAAATGTTTCGGCATTGGAGCCTCAATGTTTCGGCATTCGAGCCTAAATTTTTCGGCATTCGAGCCTCAATGTTTCGGTATTCAAACCGGATGTCCACAAGGTAGAAATACATGCCTCATGACTGGAGGCACATATCCAAATCCAGTGAGAGAGAAGAAAGTCAACAACTCTCTCAGCCGTTTTGTCTACAAGAAGAGTACTGTAGACACCCATTTGTGTCTCCCCAAAACCAAACCCAGTGATGTTTCACGTCGAATCATAATCGAATGAAACGAAAGTGTGGAAAGGTCTAGTGTTGCGGAAAGTTTTATTTCTTTTCTTTTCTCTTCTCTTTATTTTTGAAAACTTTATTTTAAGAAAATAGCCAATCCAATTTGGTTGGTCCATGATATGGGCCCAATAGTGGTGTAGTTGGATGGGTCTTGCAAAGATCTTTCCAACGATATATTATAAGCCCAATTCCGATGAATATTAAGGAAGTTATGGCCAATTTACTAAACTGGGCCCGGTTTGAGTTTTAAGTACGGCCCAATGATCTAGGGGAGGGTCTAATGTGATTTATCATTCCTAATGTAATTAGGAATGGTTTTGGTCTCCTAGAACATTCTAGAAGGTCTTATCATTCTTAATTCAATTAGGGGTCTTTAGAGTTTTAATCAAGATCAAATAGCATTTTCGACTGAAATTATATTATTTTATCTTCCAGTACGGGAATTTTATCAGAATTTCGAAAACGCGTTAAAAGCCGGTTTGGCGTCAAACCCCAGGCCTTGGCGCCTGGAACCAGGATTGGCGCCAGACGCCAGCCATTGGCGTCTGGCGCTAGCCACTGGTCCTGGCGCCAATGAGCTAGGGCTGGCGCCAATTTGGTTATGTGATCTTCAGGCTCTGTTTTGATAAATTATCTTTTTTGGCCGATTTTCTTTATAAATATCGTATCAGAAAACTCCGTTTTCATTCATCTACAATCTACAACCTACAATCTAAAATCTATAATCTATAATCTACAATCTACAATCAACAACAATCACCAACATTCATCCAATTCTCTTTATTCATCATCTTTCTTT
Organism: Chenopodium quinoa; assembly: GCF_001683475.1. Lineage (NCBI taxonomy): Eukaryota > Viridiplantae > Streptophyta > Magnoliopsida > Caryophyllales > Amaranthaceae > Chenopodium > Chenopodium quinoa. The sequence goes on from NW_018742681.1 coordinate 4,819,728, forward strand.
CATCAATTCTCAATAACATTAATCTTTTAGCATTCTTTCTTTCTTGCTTTTTCATACAAAATTCCGCATTCACAAGATCTTGATACACCTAGCCATATTCGAAATTGCCTTCGCCCTAGACGTGAAAGGTTTTAATTTCTAAGGGTTTGGTCCCAAATCTCTCTTTCAATTATTTAATTTAATTGTTTCGATTATTTATTTTCCTTGAAGTTACTAACGTGTGTATTTTGTAATTAGAAAGAGGTACGAGGCATCCAAGTAAGTACTTTATTGATTTTATGATGTAGACATTATGTGTTTATGTTATGATATTCCTAGTATCATTTCTAGGGTGTTTTTAATATTAAGTATGATTTAAAGTATGATGCTTCCTACGTTCTTTCTAACATTTATGATTATGATTGATGATGATTATTCATTATGTTGCTTGATATGCATATTATTATATATTGTTATTGCTTGATCATCTTTTATTGCAGGTTAAAGGAAATTGGTATTTGCAATCACGCTTAATAAGATATTTAATAATCTTGTTAGGTTAATTGTGATTATAATTCAAGTGATCGCCAATAATAGTTTGTTTGTACATTAAATTCAACCAAAATAGATTAAACAGGTTTAGGGTTAATCTATTGATTGCATGTTAGTCAGAAAGCGCACATGAATACGAGCAGAATAAAGTAGAGGCCTATTATTAGGGCAGGTTCAATCTCTTTAAGGTTGGATTTGTACCATCATCCCCGAACCCTTATTTGGTTCATGACCTTATGGAGTTGACGATCTCTTGGATCGTTAGTGAGTGTAACCTTCACCTCGTGAACGGTTTACAAGTTCCTTAAAAAACTTGTTGGCGACTCTTTTGCTCTATCTTCTTCCCTTTTGGACGCCACCGTACTTTAGTGTATGATCACAGTGGGGTTCAAGCTAGTGGGATTTTAAAGGCTTGAAACTATTCCCCACAGTTTTTGACGACTCCACTGGGGAGGATTTCTATTTTAATTCCTGAACTTGTTTCGGCAATGATTTAGAATGAGTGGATGAGACTTGAAAAGTTCTAAGTATTTCATGTGCGTAATTTTGATTAACATTGTGGCATATGCATAAAAAGGTTCTCATTGGAAAGACCATCCGTAATGAGTAAAAAACATAGGATTTTACACGTAGGAAATTTGAGAAATGTGTGTCACAACTATGACTAAAATAACACCGCGCGAAACTGGATGATTTTATTGAGCACAGAAAGCTGCTGAGGCATGTAGGAAGTAGCGTCAGGGGCCAGAGCTTGGCGCCAAACTTTTTGCCGTAGCGCCAGACGCTAGTATTGGCGCTAGGCGCTCCAGTTAAAAGTTGGCGCCAGTCTTTGTTTGCTGGCGCCAATTTCCCCCAATACCGAGCCAGAAATATGCGTTCTAATTTCGACCGGTTTTTCGTATTGTTTGCTCGATCCTACTTCCTGATTGAATTTTTTTTCATTTTTCTGAAACCCATATGTGTTCTACATATGGACATAACCCTCTGGGAATTCATGCTCTATCTACCCGATTGAACGCTCCTGGCAACAAAGGGTACATCTAAGAGGTTGAATTCACCAAACCATGGAAGTGAGTTTTTTTCTAAAAACTCGCGGTGTCCTATCCACACGCGTTAACCCTTCACGGTTAGGCTTCTACGCGGTGCATCTGGACAATTAACCATGGACCCTATTTGACTAAACCATATCCCGAACTTTAGAGAACTAGAGCCATGGTTAGGTTGCGAACTCATTGCATCATATTGTGCCTACTTGCCTAATTGTGCATTATTTGTTGTGCATATATTTTCTATGCTCCTCCTAACCGTTTGTTGATTTTTGTTGAGATTATAATTAATGACTTAAAGAACTTTGCCTAATTAATTAATTAATTAAATAATTCGAGTTAATAAAGTCTTTTTTCTCTTCTTTTAATCGGAATTGACCTAGTACGATTTTTGGCATACCCTAGTTGACTAATAATATCGAAAACAGTCCCAGACCGAGGCTTCAATATTGGTGCCAAAGTTTGAGCTGTAGCGCCATTGTATGGTGCGTAGCGCCAGACATTTACTAAAAAGTCTGGCGCCAACCACCATATTGTGACGCCAGTCCTGTCGCTTGGCCGACAGTTCGGATTATTTGTCGAGTCATCACCTAGGGTCTAATTAACCAGTTTGCTAATCAATTCGATCAATTTCCGCTGTCAATAACACCCTGTCAAGTCATTAATCGAGTCTTGGTCACATAGTCTAGCCATATGGTCATGACACAAGTCTTAACATGTCACCTACACTCACTAGTCTTAGCACACACTTTGAGTACACATCACCATGGCCATGTCTTAGGTTCATGCATGAGTCGGTCTTTTCTGACATTTGAGTTGGGGTACATTCTATTCCTAATCCTTCATATCCCTCCATCTAAATCCTCTTCACCTTCTATTCCAATTTTTCTTCACTTCCTCCATCCATTGCATGTTGAATGAAGTTTGAGTCAAATAATTAACAATAAGTATCCCCAAATTCCTTTTCCACAGTACTTGGTCGAGGAGAGAAGGTCGATTAATCAGGGACAACTTCTTTTATTCAAGACTCGCTTTTTGATAAACCGATTCGTCAAAAGAGGAAGGCTAAGAAGATAATGGCAACTTAAGAAGAAGTCAATGATCTTACAAACCAATTGGTTACCATGACTAAAACACTGAAGCTACTTACCCTTAAGGTCGATGATCCCATGAAGCAACAACAGATGGATCTCATGCAAGAAAGTCTAAGCAAGCTATCTAGTGACTATAAATTTCAGGGCATGAGTTCGCAAGGGGTCTCGCTGGACAAGGAACTTCTTCCGCATAAGTTCAACGCCACTGACATCCCTAAATACAAGGCAACAGATAACCCTTACTTCCATCTAAGAGCTTTTGAAACTATAATGACCATTAAGGGTATCGATAAGAAGGTTTTTCCCTCTCTGTTCTCACTATCTCTTGAAACCGTTTGCCAACAATGGTTCTTCTCCCTTGACAAGGAGAAAACCTCTACCTGGGAATCGATAGCAAACGCTTTCGTTGATAGGTACAAGTGCAATATCCAAGTTGGAACCGATCATAGACAACTTGAGATGCTAAGACAAAAAGAAAATGAAGGCTTTACTTCTTTCTTTAATAAGTGGAGGGAAACTTCCGCTAAGATGATTGAAGTCCCAACCAAAAAGGAATCTGTGAGGATGTTTATCAAGAATCTCCAAGAAAAGTATTCGAAACACCTAAAATATCAACACAATTTGAATACTTTCAAGGCCGTTTATGACATCGGAATTGAAATCGAAGATGACCTCGCAAAGCAAAAAGCTACTATTAATAGTAACCACGGTGGCTAGAAAGGAAAGAAGAACGAAAATCCTTCTGCTTCCGAAAATGCCCACTCTAGTAACAATGTTAGTACCGTTGATCTCAGTGAAGTTTTAGCCATGGATAACCAAGGATCTAAGAAGCAACTAAGGAAAGACTTCACCCCCATTGGGATGAGCTACGATACTGCCTTCGATCGACTCCATGCCAAAGGAATCATTACTCCCATTGGACCTATTCAAGATCCCGCACCTGAAAAGAGATTGCCTAGTTGGAATCCAGACGAACACTGCAAGTACCATCAAGGTAGGGGTCATACTACTGAGAGCTGTTGGAAGCTAAAGGAGGCTATCCAACATTTGATTGATGATAACAAGCTTCCCATGCCTCCAGTTAACAAGAAGAGCGAGTGATGATAAAGGAAACAACACAAGACAAGAGGCGAGCGTCAACGACAAGATTTCGTGGCCTTTTTTTCTATTTCTTTTTCATCTTTTCTTTCCCCAATAAGTCTAGCATATGTACCTTTTCTTTTCTTTTGGATTAATTTTGTAGATTTTCTTTTTTCCCTTAATAAAATGAGCATTTATTTTCTTGCATATGATCATTGCATTAATATTGCGTTTCAAAAAAAAAATTAAAAAAAAAATCCATGTCGAGCTAAGCACAAGGTATACCAATGATTTGAGGCACCCCTTGTAGCCACATCATATCTTCTCTCGCCTTCAATTTTACACATCCTTTCTTCATAAACCACTTTGAGCCTCGTCTAACGATTGACTCTTCTTTTTTCAACCTACATCTACCTAACCTTGGAATGGGATGGCGTGTAACTTATGCAATTTTAAAAAAGCTTGAGCAAATTCAAAAGAAAGCAATAGCAAAAAATAAGCAATAATAAAATAAATACAAGTGTACAAAAGGGTAAGTGTTCCAATGTCTTTGATATGAAAGTATCTTCGATAAGAACACGTCTCAGATTGCGTCACTTATCGAGTGCTCGGTACCGTGCCTGAGAAACATGAATGCCAAATAAGTGATAGACCGCATGATCGAGATTGCTCACACTTATTAAAATAAAATAAATGCTAAAGCAAAAGAAAGAGCTAAAAAAAAGAGTAGAAAACCTCAAGCATGAAAATACAAAGATTCAGAAGCAAGGTTGCACACCTTGGGGCCTTGTCTAGGGTCTTGAGCCTTTATCCCCTTCTTCTATAACCTTTAGCCTAACCGCGTTACAACCCTTAAAAAACCTTTTTGAGGTACACACACTTGTGCGAGGTTCGGCTAGAGCTACGTTCGGCCTGATTCCTAACGGATACGTAGGCAACCTCACCTCGAGGTGCGGCCGTAATAAAAATGCATTCATATTCACATTCACACACTTACAACATGATCATATAAAGGGATCTCCAATGCTCATCCCTATTCACTTAAGCTAGACTTGGGGGCTTTATCCCTATATTATTAGCTTACCTAGCCTAAGAGTAACCACCATTTGACTCTTTTCAATAATATCTTTTCACACACTTAGCTCTTGCGGCCTTGCTTTAGTGTCACTTTCACACACTGCACACATACATGACCAAATATATTTCCCTTAGGAACCCTTTGTCATGAAATCTTAACACAACGCTGAAGCATGCTTCGTCAAAATAACTCATAATTGTCATTGCATCACAAAGTATGAAGTGCTTAGCCTCCATGCCTAAGTTACCCAAATGCTTTCATCATGGAGTCAACAGTTGAGATAGCCTAGGATGAATTAATCCTTGAACCTTGAGAGATAGTATCAAACAACATTTGACTAAGCTCATTTAACATGCATCTTCAAACTTTCGATTCTTTTTCGCGTCTTTCTTTTTCGGGAGAAAGTCGGTACCCTCTACAAAAATGACGGAAAAGTTTTGCTTTTCTGCATTTTTGAGTCAACACTATGCACACAAGAGTCATGAGTCACACGTGTCATGTTACTTCGAGCCGAGTCAACCTCGAGTCAGTCAAACAGCGAGTCAAGTTTATACCTTGAGTCGTGTCAAGTCAGTGAGTCAAGCAATGCTAAGCCTTAGGTCAACCCTAAGATGATTAAAGAGATTAGCAAAGTTCTATAGTCAAAATAAATACAGGTGCAGCAGAACAGGGAAGACCCTATCGCAGCGTTCGCGACGAACAGAGCAAGAAACAAAACGGAAAATTAAATTTAAAGGGGAATCCTTGCTGGCGCCAATCCCTAGGCATTGGCGTCACTTTCTGTGCTTGGCGCCAGACGCCAATTCCAGCGCCTGGCGCTAATGCCATATGTTTGGCGCTGATTGATTTTCAGTGACGCCAAAGCAGTCAGCCACCTGTTGGGGTTGTGCTAGCCTTCTGCAATATATTTCGGGTTCCTTGGTATGCTAGTTAGCCCCTATAAGCAATATTGACAAGATTGAGTAGTCGATTTGATTACAACAGCAAATAAGTGATCGACCTGATGAAAGATCGTCTCACTTAGCTTAAGGCGCCTAAGAATTGGCTCATTAACAAAAAGCACCAATATACTGCTTCATTTGCAAAAGGACACCGACGTATAGGTTCAAAGCAACGAAAGCGCCGACGTACAGGCATAGCGAAAGCAAAGTTCAAGCGAGCTTTAAAGATCGACAAGTGTTGGTCTTCGGTAATTTCCTTTGGAATATTATCGCAACATTGAGTATGACTTCAAGTAAAGTTATTTTCGACGGCATTTGCTAAGATTGTGGAGGTTGTCACCAAATATTTGAGAAGATTGCACGAGATGGGCGGTCTTCGACGGCATTCGCTAAGATTGTGGAGGTTGTCACCAAAGATTTGAGAAGATAGCACGAGATGGGCGGTCTTCGACAGCGTCCGCTAAGATTGTGGAGGTTGTCACCCAAGATTTGAGAAGATAGCACGAGATGGGAGGTCTTCGACAGCGTCCGCTAAGATTGTGGAGGTTGTCACCCAAGATTTGAGAAGATAGCACGAGATGGGCAGTCTTCGACGACTTTTGCTATGATTGGAAAGGTTGTCACTATGATTCAAGAAAAGGCTCGAGATGTAGCAACGTTGATCGACGGCGTTCCCTAGATTGTGGAAGATAGTCAAAACAAACAGCAAGATGGCGTTCCCTAGATTGTGGAGGGTTGTCACAAACAACTGAGGATTGTTTCAAGAGAAGCAATCTTCGATAGTATTCCCTTGGACGTGGAATATTATCACAGCAGAGAAGGTAGTTTCAGCCGAAGCAATCTTCTAATTGGAAGCAGTTACAAGGCGTAGCGGTTTTCAGGCGGGATGGCATTTTCTAGCTTGCAAGAGGTCGTCAAAACAGCAACAGCAACAATCAGTTACTTTTAGAGACGTGTGCTCGACGGTGCAAGATACGCGTTTCTGAACTCTCTTATCTGTTTAACTAACAATGTTTTGCAGGTATTGGCGTTATAAGTTTGATTTAGGATCGCAGAACGTTCTGAATCATTCTCCGTCCCTATCGATACTTTGACTTTCGTTTTTCAGAACTTGCGTTTCTCCAAACTCAGTCAAAGTGGGGGCTTCTGTAGACACCCATTTGTGTCTCCCCAAAACCAAACCCAGTGATGAGTGCCTTTCACGTCGAATCATATTCGAATGAAACGAAAGTGTGGAAAGGTATAGTGTTGCGGAAAGTTTTATTTCTTTTCTTTTCTCTTCTCTCTGTTTTTGAAAACTTTATTTTAAGAAAATAGGCAATCCAGTTTGGTTGGTCCATGATATGGGTCCAATAGTGGTGTAGTTGGATGGGGCTTGCAAAGATCTTTCCAACGATATATTATAAGCCCAATTCCGATGAATATTGAGGAATTTATGGCCAATTTACTAAACTGGGCCCGATTTGAGTTTTAAGTACGGCCCAATGATCTAGGGGAGGGTCTAATGTGATTTATCATTTCTAATGTAATTAGGAATGGTTTTGGTCTCCTAGAACATTCTAAAAGGTCTTATAATTCTCAATTCAATTAGGATTCTTTAGAGTTTTAATCAAGATCAAATAGCATTTTCGACTGAAATTATATTATTTTATCTTCTAGTACGGGAATTTTATCAGAATTTCGAAAACGCGTTAAAAGGCGGTTTGGCGTCCATCCCCAGGCCTTGGCGCCTGGAACCAGGATTGGCGCCAGACGCCAGCCATTGGCGTCTGGCGCTAGCCACTGGTCCAGGCGCCAATGAGCTAGGAATGGCGCCAATTTGGTTTTGTGATCTTCAGGCTCTGTTTTGATAAATTATCTGTTTTGGACGATTTTCTTTATAAATATCGTATCAGAAAACTCCGTTTTCATTCATCTACAATCTACAATCTACAATCAACAACAATCACCAACATTCATCCAATTCTCTTTATTTATCATCTTTCTTTCATCAATTCTCAATAACATTAATATTTTAGCATTCTTTCTTTCTTGCTTTTTCATATAAAATTCCGCATTCACAAGATCTTGATACACCTAGCCATATTCGAAATTGCCTTCGCCCTATACGTGAAAGGTTTTAATTTCTGAGGGTTTGGTCCCAAATCTCTCTTTCAATTATTTAATTTAATTGTTTCGATTATTTATTTTCCTTGAAGTTACTAACGTGTGTATTTTTTAATTAGAAAGAGGTACGAGGCATCCAAGTAAGTACTTTATTGATTTTATGATGTAGACATCATGTGTTTATGTTATGATATTCCTAGTATCATGTCTAGGGTGTTTTTAATATTAAGTATGATTTAAAGTATGATGCTTCCTACGTTCTTTCTAACATTTATGATTATGATTGATGATGATTATTCATTATGTTGCTTGATATGCATATTATTATATATTGTTATTGCTTGATCATCTTTTATTGCAGGTTAAAGGGAATTGGTATTTGCAATCACGCTTAATAAGATATTTAATAATCTTGTTAGGTTAATTGTGATTATAATTCAAGTGATCGCCAATAATAGTTTGTTTGTGCATTAAATTCAACCAACATAGATTAAACAGGTTTAGGGTTAATTTATTGACTGCATGTTAGTCAGAATGCGCACATGAATACGAGCAGAATAAAATAGAGGCCTATTATTAGGGCAGGTTCAATCTCTTTTAGGTTGGATTTGTACCATCATCCCCGATCCCTTATTTGGTTCATGACCTTATGGAGTTGACGATCTCTTGGATCGTTAGTGGGTGTAACCTTCACCTCGTGAACGGTTTACAAGTTCCTTAAAAAACTTGTTGGCGAATCTTTTGCTCTATCTTCTTCCCTTTTGGACGCCACCGTACTTTAGTGTATGATCACAGTGGGGTTCAAGCTAGTGGGATTTTAAAGGCTTGAAACTATTCCCTACAAGTACACGTGTCTCAGAACTGGGGGCACGTGACTACATAGGTGCGACATCGCCTCGTCTCTCTTTATACATGGGGTGGACTGACTTTTATGTCACTTTTAGGGTGTTTATTGAGTCGCTTTCCGGCTTATTTTACAATAATTTAGCCCATTTTGTTCTTTATTTCTTTTATTTGCTTATTCTCGTCTTTTATCTTTATTTTGAGTATTTTAGTAGTTTTTAATAGTTTTTAGTTTATTTTCGTATTTTTAGTTAATAATTCCTAGTTTCTCTCATTTTATTTATTTTCTTTTAGTTTCTAGTTTGTTTTATTTTATTTTATTTTATTTTATTTTATTTTATTATTTCTTTAGTTTTAGCATTTTATTTTACTTTATTTATCTTGTTTTCTTTTCTTTTATTTTATTTTAGTTTTTGTCCCTATTTCTCTCGGTTTTCTTGATTTGTGTAGGATTGTGCTCGGAGGTCCAAGGTTCGAGGTTCAATATACGTGTCTCAAGTGTTGAGTCATAAATGGAGTCTTGAATTCAAGCCAAACATCATTCACAAGCTGCTGCCCCTAACCAACCTACTGCTGCCAGCTTATCATACACCCCACCCCACCCCACCATCACCTAAACCTACACCACACTCTCTTCACCACCATTACCCTGCTCCCATAAACCGCAACCAACACCACCAAACAACCACCAGCAACCCAATTACTCACCAACACCGGCCACCTCACCCTACTCGCACCACCTCAACTCAGCGCACCCAAACCACCTGCTTTCCCCCAACAACACCAACACCAACAGCAACGAACACAACACCATCAACTCAACTCCAATACACCAACACCCCGCAACATCCCTCAAAATTCCACTCTCACCAGCCACCAAAATCACAACCAAACCACCTTCAGCCACACAATTTGCACAACAACCCTGCCACACCGCCCCAAACCACGTGAACCACTAACACCACCGCAACAACCAATTCCCCTGACCTGCAACTCCAATCAACAACAAAACTTGAAGCCCGCAACTCACAGCAACCCAAACTCACAGCCAAGCCAATTCGCGGCTGTGCAACCCTTTTAGAAAGAGCACAAATTGGAGTACAAAATCGAGTTGAGGCAGTAGCTTTGCGCGACCTGTGCGCGACATCTATGCGGGCGTGCAAATGTGGGTCAATCACGAGCTTTTCACGTGATTTTAATGAAAATCGGACGGCCACGATTCCTTCAATTAATCCAAAGGCCGAGATCTGGTGATGCTAGATGATTGTGGTTGATGAACGGTGGTGAGATGATGATGAAGTATGAACAGTGATGATGATGCGTGAATGGGTGATGAAAGTTCAGAGCAGCCACGAAGAGAAAAGTATTGAATTGGGTGGTCTGGTGGAAATCGTGGGTTTAGGTGGGAATTTTGGGGGGTTTTTTGTGTTTTGTTTTAATTTTTATTTCCTTTTTATTCATTTTAGTTTTGTTATTTTAATTATTTTATTTAGTTTCATTTTCATTTTATTTTTTTTGTTTTATTTTAAGCCTTGTATTATAAATACCCCTTTTGGGGTTATTTTCTAAAAAAAAATTCAATTAACATTTTATTAGATTAGATTAGTTTAGCCTTTATTTTCTCTCTCTTAGGGTTAGTTTAGGAGTAGTGTAGAGAGAGAAAGCTTGGATTTCCATGGAGTTTTTGAGAGGTTGAAGAAGCAACTTTGTGGAACTTCTTCTCATCTATTCAATGAGCATTTTCTAACTTTCTCTCATCTTTATTTTGTTTCTTAATTCTTAGTTTTTTCTTTTTGTTTGTTGATTTGAGTAGATTAATTAGTTTGTTTGTTTAATCTTATTTTATTATTATTTTACCTTGTTTCCCGTGTATTTCTTCATTATGTTAGCTTAGGTCTTGTTCTAGGGAATTAGATGAAGGTTATATTAATGAATTGAATAATTGATTGCGATTAGTATGAAATTGTTTCTTGATTATTGTGTATGGGTGATGTTTTTATGGATTAGAATCTTTCTAGCTAATCGATTCTATGCTCTTAATTGTGCTTTCAATCAATTGTGCGAGAGTGAGTTGGTTGAGAGCCCTAAATTCTTCCATACCTTTGCTAGGCTAGTTGCACGAGAGTGAATTAGTTTAGTAGGATAATTAACATGCTTAATTGTGCGAGAGTGAGTTAAATGTGTTGATGCTCCTAATCAAGGTCATTTTCATCTATTTGTATGATGTTGTTAAATACATTGATGTGATTGGATTACAATTTCCCTAGTTTTAGTTGATTGTTCTTAGTCGTGTTTAGTTTAACCTCTCTCTATCTCACGACCTTTCCTAGTAGTCTAGTTGGCACAAATTAATACACTTAGTCCTTTTGGGTTCGACCCTTTACTTGCCACTAACTAGTTCAGTGTAAGTTTAGGTATTATGAATTTCTAATTTGGTTAGGGTTAGTAGTCCCAACGACCTACTTCCACCCTTGATCATGGACGGACACCCTAACTGTCCGGTAAGCTAGTAAGCTCACTAACTACCATATTTGCTTCAAATCAAGAAGTGTATGTTCCTGATAATTCGGCACGCCTGTCGACTCTTGAGCTAACGCCTAAAGTAAAGTAATTCTCTACCTTTTAATTCCAAGAGGTAGATCTCGCAAATCTTGGGCTGAAATGAAATTTTACGCAACACCTACGCCATATAATTTTACATTGTACGATACGCCTTAAATTTTTACGTTGCATGATGACGCCTTCATTTTTACTTTATACGTGAAAAAGAAGAAAATTCGGACATCTATAACGTCAGTATAGTAAAATGACAAACCTCTCTATGGGAGCTGTTGCGTAAAGCACCACTATAGAACGTCTTTAGACACATTTACAAAAACGTTCAAAAGTATGCTTAGGAAGGCACAAAGCATGGTGCGCATGAAAAATGATGCAAAAAACTAACAAAGAAGAAAATAAACTATAAAATGCAAAGAAATTAAAAGATTTTGGTAATTTGTGCGCCATTACGTCTAATAACGAGCAAAAATCGTTGAAAAATGATCAAACGGATCAAAATCTATATATCGGTTATTTTAGTGATCAGTATTAGCGCGCAACTCAGTAGGTCGCGCTGGCCAGGCGCGCGCATCATTCTGAGTTACACTGGTCTGTCACGCGCAAAGGATTCAGTTGCGCGTGACATTTAAATCAGCAAAAAAAAATCGCTGAGCGCGATTTTCTGTTTACATTCTTTCTTCTTCCTTCACCATTTTTGACTTTTTCTCTCTCTAGAAAGCTTAGTTTATTGCGATTTTTGAAGCCAAAGGAAGTAGATCTCATCCCTTATTCATATTTTCCATAATCCAATGTAAGTTTTTTACTAAATTTTGTTCGTTTTCGGCTGAATTTGGGCAATTTTCAAATCGTTAAACCCCAAATTTTGAATTTGGGGTTTTTTTTTGTCCATCATTCTTGAAATTGTTTGTTCCATGTTGTTACACCATGTTTAAGGAGTGTTTTGCAACAAATTTCATGAAAAATGGTTAAGTATTGAACCTTGTATGAGCATCTCTTTGTTTAAGTTTGTTATTGCTATTTTTCTTCGAATTTTACTTGAATCTGTTGCTTTTTCTTGCTCACTTTGGTTGCATTTGCTGATTATGAAGTAGATTACAGTATTGGAACTAGTATTACTTTCATAATTCACATTTTGCAAATTTTGAAATTTTGAAAAATGGTGCGAAGCATACTCTTAGCTCGTTTTATTGCCTTGTTTAAACCTCAAAATTTTTTGGTAGACAATAATCATGTTTGTATTACTGTTATTCGTCTAGGACTAGTTGATTCTTTGAGATTTTGAAATACAATCCCTTAAATGCTTAGTTGAAACTAGTATTGGATGGCTTTTGTGGGTGTTAGAAGCCCCCATTTACTGAGTTTAACTACAAGTATCGTAGCCCCCAAGTATGGGTGGCATTTGATTTTCATGTTTTGCCCTATCAACAGTCGTTATGCTGCCAAAAGGGGTCTTAAACACATATATTAGCTTAGTTTTAGAAAGGAAATAAACTAAAAAAGAAACCTTAACCAATCATAGGATGGACTCGCCTCCATTTGTTGATGCTGAGGAGATTCTAGAAGGTCCGAGGCGGTCCGCCCTCGAAAGACGGTAACCTGTCCTCGTGAGGAGGTTCGGGAGTGACGCGTCACAGCCGATCGACGTCGCCAGGAGGATGTGGTTTGGGAAGCTCCTCCCAACTGGGACCCTAGGGTCCTTAAGTGGGACCCAGACCATCATGTCTCGAGCAGAGTGTGGCACGACATCTTGGGTTCTTTGCTCCTTCATTTTTCTTTTTTTGTTTTTTCTTCTTTTCAAACTGTTTCTGGAAACAGAATTCTCCTGGGAGTCTTAGGGTAGTAATGTATCAAGATGTCATAGAGCTTGTGTCCAATTGTCCAAATGTCTTTCGGCTCTACCTAGCAAAGGTATGTATGAGGGCTCCGCCTTGATGTTCGAGAGCTCGGCCTGCAAAACAGAGAAGGTTAGCTACCCCGGGGGTGTGACCCGGGAGAGACCCTCCGATGCTTAAGTCAGCAAATGTTCTTTCTAGAGAGAGAAAGTAGAGAGAGAAGGTTACAGAATTAGAAAAAAGTTACCATCATAAATGATTGCAGAGCTATTCATAGATGTACTTTCAGGTGGCAGAAGTTGTACTTGTTTGGACAGATTAGGGGTTAATCCGTACTTTACTCTGTTAATGATGGGTTTGATCATGGTGGGGTATTTTTGTAATTCCAGGTCAATGGGCTTAGGACAATAGACTTGGCCCAAACATTTAGCCCCACGCGTGATGTGGGAATGAGAAAGCATGAAGTTCAGATATCACGCAAAATTAATATGAGAGAAGTTATCATGTAAGCTAGAGTGGATTTTGAGGCGTACCCGAGGGCTAAAACGAGCCGTAGGGGTATCTGGGGCTAAAAAGAGCCCTAAAGGGACTTGCAAGGGTGAAGACCAACCCAAAGAAATGCATTAGAAGTACTTAAGTAGATATGACTGAGCAGTTTTGAGAGTATATCTGAGAGCTAAGCCGGATGATGAATGATGGCTTATGGACAACCAAGAAATTAATATCATGAGAGGTAAGCCCAATGCCTAGGCGAGAGCATGATTTGGATTTCAGCTAGACTTTACTTCAAAAGATATATGATAATGATTTTATACCCATTAGCATGTAAGTAGGCGTAGTTTGTCAAGAGAAAATACTTGGGCCTAAGGACACATTGAACCCATTTATTTTGGATTTCAAGTGAGCCACCTTTCCTTCTCTATTCACTCACATGTACTCCACGTGCTGCTACTTTTTCCTTATGCAAATACTTAGTGAGCTTTTGAGATTGTCATACTACCTTGTTCAATGTTGATCAACATCAAATCGCCACGCACCCTTTCAGGAAGTATGCCCACCTTTCTCTTTTCTTTAACTTTTTAATTATTTATTTATTTGAAAATACCAAGAAAAATGGTGATGATTAGACATGAAGTCTGATCGCCAAGCAAGTGCCGAGAGTCTCGCTACTTTTTTTGTGATCTTGTGTGCTGTTCTTGAAATTTCAATCCGAATGCCTTCTTGCACATCTATTTTTGCTGTTTTTTTTGGTAGATTGAGCTGAGGAGAGAGATAGTTTAGCTCTCGGCCTGGCTGAGGGGGTGCCTGGCCGAGAGGGTATGATTTGTGTAAACCCGAGTTGAGGGAGTCTTGATGAGGGATTTTGAGTGAGTTTGAGGTAAGCGAGGGAGGGTGAGATGATTTTATTGAGAGCTGAGGGCGTTGATGCAGCGCTGAAGGGTTTCAAGTGCGGCTGCGAGCCTGTAGCACTAGCCGAGGGGGTTCACTCCCAAGCTGAATAAGAGTTTTGTTTTCGAGGTTTTACTTTGATTTATTTAGATTTTTGTGAGGGTGAGGAGCTGACAGTCCGAGAGGGCTTACAAGCCGAGGTGTTTGGCTGGCAGGCCGAGGGCTTAAATGCGGCCACGCCGAGGGATGCGAGAGAAACCGAGGGGGTGAATGGTGCGCAAGGCCAACGACTTTAGAAAGGTTGGGCGCTCGATATAGCCATCGAGTAACAACTTTTTGGTTGAAGTAATCTGGGGGACTTAAGAGAGAGAAATGTAAGGCGGAGCGGAGGGTCTGACTAGCTGAGCGGAGAGACGAGATCATGGGGTGTGAACTAGGTAGCAAGGCCTAGCAGAGGGAGACTTTATTACCCCGGGTGGAGATACCTTTAAAAAACCCAAAAAAACATTTTTACCCTAAAGGAAAAAGTTATGCATTCTGATGTAGCATGAGTTAGGCTTTGGCTAGGCTTGTGCGAGACCAAATATGTCGAGAGAGTGATGTAAGAGCTGAGAGAATTGGCAAGCGGAGGGAGTTTTCTTTCTTTTATGCGGATAGAATGAGAGCTTAGGTGCTGAACGAGATAGCCGAGAGCCTTTATACCCCGTGGTACTTTGACAATAAAACCAAGTGCATTATACCCCCAGGCGGAGGTACCTTAAGAGATAAACCGAATGTTTTATACACCAGAGGGAGGTACTTTAAGAAATAAACCAAGTACTTTATACCCCTAGGCGGAGGTACCTTGAGAAATAAACCAAGTATATTATACCCTGAGCCGACGTACTTTTAAGAATAAAATCAAGTGACTTATACCCCCAGGAGGACATACTTTGAGAAATAAACCAAGTGACCTATACCCCAGGCGGGAGTACCCTGAGAAATAAACCAAGTAACTTATACCCCCAAGCGGGATTACTTTGAGAAATAAAAAGTCAAGAAGCTTTATATCACGAGCTGAGGTACTTTTGAGAATAAAATCAAGTGACTTATACCCCCAGGCGGAGGTACTTTGAGAAATAAATCAAGTAACTTATAACCCTAGGCGGGAGTACTTTGAGAAATAAAAAGTCAAGAAGCTTTATATCACGAGCTGAGGTACTTTTGAGAATAAAATCAAGTGACTTATACCCCCAGGCGGAGGTACTTTGAGAAATAAATCAAGTAACTTATACCCCCAGGCAGAAGTACTTTGAGAAATAAAAAGTCAAGAAGCTTTATACCCCGAGCCAAGATACTCTTTAACCCCAAGAACTTTATACCTCGGGGAGAGGGAGGCGATGCTAGGAGAGTGATCGAATAGGCCGAGCGAAAGGAGGCCAAGATGAAAGAGTGATGAATATCCCGAGCGGAGGGAGGCCAAGCTGAGAGAGTGATGAATAGGCCGAGCGGAGGGATGCTAAGCTAAAAGTGTAACTCAATAGGCCGAATGTAGGGAGGCTAAGCCGAGAGAGACTATTGAATAGGTCGAGCGAAGGGACGCCAAGTTGAGAGGGTTACTTAAGTAGGACCAACGAAGGGAGCTAAGGGCCAACTCTAGGCTGAGAGATGCTGAGGTCTTGGCTTGTCATGCTGAGGGCTAAGCCCATTCTAGGCCGAGGGCCTTGCTTAAAGTACCAACAGCGTGCTCAAGCTGGGCTAATTAGCCAAGAGCTCGGCATGCATTTTCATGTTAAAAATGACCCAAGGTCGAGGGGTGACATAGATAAGCTGGAAGCTGAGCATAGGATAACGATGCTAAGAGCCTGGGGTATGCCTAGCTTTTGAGTTTATCACAAACCCATGAGATATTTCTTATGATGAATGTTTTGTTAGCTTGGCTTGATGATTATTCCTAACTTTTGAATTTTGTTGATTGTGTAGAAGCTTGACCCCGAGGTGCGCATGACTTGCATTGAGGAAATCTTTCGGCCTTAATGTTTTAGCATTTAACCTTCTTGCGAGAGCAGATTCTTGCTTCATCTCAAATATTGAGATGAGCTAAGGGTTGAACAAGCCCCAAAGTTATAATAATATATGAATGATACACTATCTCCATCATTGAGGTTGAAGGCTAAACAAGCCTGATGTTATGATAATGAGTGAATGGTACACTATCCCAAATCTTGAGATAGGCTGAGAATTGAATGAGTCCCTAAGTTAAAATAATGAATGAATAGTACGCTTTCCCAATCATTGGGATAGGCTGAGGGCTAAACGAGCCCCTTGTTATAGATGTATAAGAGATAGAATATCCCAATATTTGGGATAAACTGAGGGCTAAATAACCCATAAGTCATATGTATGAGAGTTAGGCTATCCAAACATTTGGGATAGGTCGAGGGTTGAACAAACCCTAAGTTATAGATGTATAAGAGGTAGGCTATCCCAACTTTTGGGATAGGATGAGGGGCTAATCAAGCCCTAAGTTAGAGATGTATGAGAGCTAGGCTATCCCATCTTTTTGGATATGCTGAGGGCTAAACAAGCCCTATGTTATTCAAGCGATTTGCCAGGGCACTATCTCAAATATTGAGTATAGGCTAGCATCTTTCCCCAAACATTGGAACAAATTTGTTATTGATAACGTTATTTAGCGACCCGGGGTGTCTTGAACGAAGGAAGGCCCGGTGCTTTTTAAGAAGATAATAAATTCCCGAGATTCTAGAGCTTTAGGTAGCTATGTAGATAACCAACCCGAAAAATGAAAATGATGCGCTATTAAAAGAAATATCTTCTAGTATAAGATCTTATGCCCCTAGGGAATCATTGTCATTTGAGAAGTTGCTCAGACACAACAACGTCTTAAGTCCGCATTACAAGCATATCGATTGCAGGCTCCACCTTGTAGATATTCATGATAGATGGGGAAGGATATCTGAGGGCCTTGCTATTTGGAACTTGTGAGGGGAAGACCCTCGAGTAAATGACCTCCTTGGTCTTGTAAAGTTCATCTTCCAGAGGGATGCTTGCACCTTAGCATTCCTCTTAGCTAGGGATTCTAAGTCAGCTTGGCATGTCGAGCGCTTGATAGAAGCATATCCCTCGGCTAGGCATGCCGAGGGGTAGATAGATGCATATCGCATGCTAAGGAGATAATGGAAGCATAGCCTTCAACGGCGTTTGATAGAAGCATATCCCTAGGCTAGAGGGCCTTGCTATTTGGAACTTGTGAGTGGAAGACCCTCGAGTAAATGACCTCCTTGATCTTGTAAAGTTCATCTTCAAGAGGGATTCTTGCACCTTAGCATTACCCTTAGCTAGGCATGCTAAGTCAGCTTGGCATGCCGAGGGCTTGATAGAAGCATATCCCTCGGCTAGGCATGCCGAGGGGTTGATAGATGCATATCCCATGGCTAAGCATGCTGAGGAGATACTGGAAGCATAGCCTTCAACGGCGTTTGATAGAAGCATATCCATAGGCTAGGCATGCTGAGGAGATGATAGAGGCATAGCCTCGGCTAGGCATGTCGAGAAAGCCGAGGAGATGATAGAGGCATAACCCTCAACTAAGCATGCCGAGATGGTGAATAGAATCATATCCCCGGCTAGGCATACCGTGAAGATGATAGAGTTATAGCCCTCGGCTAGGCATGCCGAGGCGGTTAATAGAAGCATGGCCTTCGGCTAAGTATGCTTAAGAGATGATAGAGGCATAGCCCTCTGCTAGGCATGCCAAGGAGGTTGATAGAAGAATAGCCCCCAGCTAAGCATGCTGAGGAGATAATGGAAGCATAGCCTTCAACGGCGGTTGATAGAAACATGGCCTTTGGCTAGGTATGCTGAGGGGCTAGCCAGACAAGGAGAGGAGATATGCTGACAGGCCGAGGGAGTAGCCAGGCAGGCCCGAGAGGGTATGCTGGCAGGCCGAGGGGGTATCCAGGCCGAGGGGGTAGCCAGGCAGGCCGAGAGGGTATGCTGGCAAGCCGAGGGGGCAGCCCAGCATAGGCCGAGGGCGTATGCTAGCAGGCCGAGTGATAGCCAGGCAGGCCGGGGGTAGCCTGGCAGGCCGATGGGGTAGCCAGGCAGGCCGAGGGGGTAGCCAGGCAGGCCAAGAGGGTATGCTGGCAGGCCAAGGGGGTAGCCAGGCAGGCCAAGGGGGTAGCCAGGCAGGCCGAGGGGTATGCTGGCAGGCCGAGGGGAATGCTGGCAGGCCGAGTGGGTAGCCAGGCTGAGGGTGTTGGTAGGCCGAGGGGGTAGCCAGGCAAGCCGAGGGGGTATGCTGGCAGGCCAAAGGGGTAGCCAGGAAGGCCGAGGGGGTATGCTGGCAGGCCGAGGGGGTAGCCAAGCAGGCCGAAGGGGGTATGCTGGCAGGCCTAAATGCCGAGGGCTTTGAAGTTCAGTGGGGCATGCCGAGAGCCTAATGTAGACTAGCTGGGGGCTCGGCTTGCCCATAATTCTTGAATTTTTCATTTCATTTGAGTGAGTTGTAAAATGATGAGAGCTCGGCTTGTATAAGAGTTTGCCTCTAATATTTTCGTCGACTTCATGCTTATGCCAAGATGAGAGATTCGGAGCTTCTCTAGTAGCATATTGATATGTGCTATGGGGACGCCTAGTGTTCACCATGACTTTTTGTTAGCAATCCCCACAGACGACGCCACCTGTTTCTGGAAACAGAATGCTCCTAGGAGTCTTAGGGTGGTAAGGTATCAAGATGTCATAGAGCTTGTGTCCAATTGTCTAAATGTCTTTTGGCTCTGCCTAGCATAGTTATGTCTGAGGGCTCCGCTTTGATGTTCGAGAGCTCAGCCTGCAAAAAAGAGAAGGTTAGCCGCCCCGGGGTTGTGACCCGGGAGAGCCCCTCCGATGCTTAAGTCAGCAAATGTACTTTTTAGAAAGAGAAAGTAGAGAGAGAAGGTTAGAGAATTAGAAAAAAGTTACCATCATTAATGATTGGAGAGTTATTTATAGATGTTCTTTCAGGTGGCAGAAGTTATACTTGTTTGGACAGATTAGGAGTAAATCCGTACTTTACTCTGTTAATTATGGGTTGGATCATGGAGGGGTATTTTTGTAACTCCAAGTCAATGGGCTTAGGACAATGGACTTGGCCAACACAAACCATAATCGTTTTTTTTTATTCTTTTTACTTTTCCTTATAGTGAGCCTAGCCTGCGTCTATACGGCTCTGGTGATCTGCGAGCCTGTTTTGAGAGTTTGCCCAAGGTGGCAAAGTAAATTATGGAGCTTTTGGGGATCAGCCTCCAGCTGGTTGCTCTTCAGGATTTATCGAGTCAGCCTACGTCGTCAGCTTTCCTCCGTAGATTGCTGGGTTTTGGTGGGATTCCACCAACACTTTCCACTTTCCATGGGGAGAGATGACGGTTACCCCTTTTGATTTCTCTATGATTACGGGTTTTCCTTTTGGAGGCGAGCCCGTAGCCATAGATATCGTTAAGGGGTCAGATGAGAGACTGCGTGACCTTGCAGGTGATCGTCTCGCGGGCGGCCCTTCACGTGTATTCGCGGTCTTTTCTGTACTCGGTTCTTGCCAATGAGTTGTCGGCCAACGAGCTTGATTGGCAGTGTACACCTGAGCAACTGACTCGGATATACATTGCTCACGTTCTTTTTGTCACTATCATAAGTTACCAGGGAGAACGTTTTGCTATCGGGTTACTTATTTGCCTCTGTGATTTGGGGCAATTAGGTAACCTGAGTTGGGAGGAGGTGTCGTATGCCCGTATGCTTACAACTATAGGCAAGGCGACCCGGGTAATGGATTTAGCGGTAGCTACTAAGGTGCTCGGATCTCTCTTATGTGGCATGGTTTTATCCTTGAGGTACGTACTTTAAGTTTCTTTCAATCATGCTTTTCCCCTTTAAGCTTATCATTTTTCGGTTTTCTTTTCGGCTTGGGATACTCGTACCTGCCTTTCTTAGCCCCCAGGATGTTTGGGGCTGCTCGTTTTCCTATCGACCATCGACTGGTAACGATTAAGAAGAGACGAGCCACTTCAGCCGGTGTAGGGAATAATTTCAAGCGTTAATCCCCCAGCTTGAACCCCACTGTGATCATACACAAAAGTACGGTGGCGTCCAAAAGGGAAGAAGATAGAGCAAAAGAGTCGCCAACAAGTTTTGGGAACTTGCAAACCGTTCACGAGGTGAAGGTTACACCCCTTAACGATCCAAGAGATCGTCAACTCCATAAGGTCTTCAACCAAATAAGGGTTCGGGGATGAAGGTACAAATCCAACCTAAAAGAGATTGATCTTGCCCTAATAATAGGCCTCTACTTCATTCTGATCGTATTCGAGTGCGCTTTTTGACTAACATGCAAGCAATAGGATTACTCTAAACATATTTATCTATGTTGGTTGAATATTAATAAACTAATAAATCTATTATTGGCGATCACTTGAATTATAATCATAATTAACCCTAAACAAGATTATTAATTATCTTATAAAGCGTGATAACAAGTACCAATTCCCTTTAAACATGCATAAAAGGCGTGATCAAGCAATAACAATATATATCAAGCAACATAATAATCAAAATAATAAAATTATAATCATCATAAAATTATAATAAAAATAATCATAAATCATAAAGAATAATCATAATAATAATCAAAACAATAATCATCATAATAACAATCATAATAATCATCATAAATAATAATCAAAATTATAATTATAACAATATATAAAAATAATCACAATTAAAATAATCATGTTAAAGCATAATAATAGCAAGATCCTAGGCATGATACTAACAAGATAAATAACAAACCCTAGCATGTTACTAAGCAATAAAGATCAAATCTTTAACCCTAATATGATACTAACAATCAAAAATATTAGGAAGAACATAAGAAGCATCATAACAATCATATTTGATATTAAAGTTACCCTAGACATGATACTAGGAATCATAATAACAATCTAAGCATGATTTCTATATCGTAACATCAATAAAAACCATTAAATTAAAGTACTTACTTTGATGCCTCACACCTCTTTTTAATAACAAAATAAACACGTTAGTAACTTCAAGGAAAATAATAATAAACAATTAAATTGAATAATTGAAATACAGATTTGGGACCAAACCCTCAGAAATTAAACCTTCACGTCTAGGGCGAAGGCAACTTCGAATATGGCTAGGTGTATCTAGATCTAATGAATGCGGAATTTTTATATTTGAGAGAAGCTAATTTAGAAAAGAGAGAGAGTAATCAAGAGAATCTTGATGAGAGTTGGTGAGAATTGATTATTGTTGATGAAAACTAGTTATTGATTAAAACTGATCAAAACTGATGATCGAAAACGGAGTTTTTACAACGTTATTAATAAAGAAAATCAGCCAAAAAGATAAAATATCAAAACAGAGTTTGGCGCACGTAAAACTGAACTAGCGCCAACGCTGGCTATTGGCGCCAACGCTGGCGCCAGGCGCCAGGCGCTACACCTAGAGTTTGGCGCTGATTCAGAAAATCACGCGTTTTCTTAAAATCACATAAAAATTGTCTTACAGGAGGATAAAATCGTATTTTCCTCAAAAATGCTCTTTGATTTTAATTAAAACTCTGAAAAGTCAACAAAAGTCAATTTATCAATGCTAATTGAATTAGGAATGAAAAGAACCTTCTAGAAGAATCTAAAATACTAAAACCATTCCTAATTGCATTAGGAATGATAAAACAGATTAGGCCCTCCCCTAGATCATTGGGCCGCATATAAGGCTCAAACCGGGCCCAGTTCAGTAAATTGGCCATAACTTCCTCAATATTCATCGGAATTGGGCTTATAATATATCGTTGGAAAGCTCTTGTCAAGCCCCATCCAACTACACTACTATTGGACCCATATAATGGACCAACCAAACTGGATTGACTGTTTTCTTAAAATAAGTTTTCAAAAACAAAGAGAAGAGAAAAGAAATTAAAACTATCCGCAACACTAAACTTTCCACACTTTCACTTCATTCGATTATGATTCGATGTGAAAGGTATTCATCACTGGGTTTGTTTTTGGGGAGACACAAATGGGTGTCTACAGAAGCCCCCACTTTGACTGAGTTTGGAGAAACGCATGTTTCGAAAACAGAAGTCAAAGTATCGATAAGGACGGAGAATGATTCAGAACGTTCTGCGATTCTAAATCACTCTTGTACCGCCGATACTTGCAAACTAGCGTTAGTCAAACAGATAAGAGAGTTAAGAAACGCGTATCTTGCATCAACGAGCACACGTCTGTGAAAGTAACCGATTTTCGGCATTACTGTTTTGATGACCTCCTGCCAAGAGAATGTCATCCTGCTTGAAAACTGCTACCCTTGTAACTGCTTCCAATATAGAAGACTTCTTCGCTTGAAACGATCCTCTCCCGCTATGATAGTATTCCATGGCCATGGGAATACCATCGAGGATTGCTTTGTTTGAAACAATCCTCATCCGCATTGATAATATTCCACGTCCAAGGGAATACTATCGAAGATTGTTTCGCTTGAAACAATCCTCTTCCGCATTGATAATATTCCACGTCCATGGGAATACTATCGAAGACAACTTCGCCTGAAATCACCTTTAGTTGCTTCTTAACAACTTTCCACAATCTACAGAACGCCATCTTGCTGCTTATTTTGACGATCTTCCTCAATCTAGGGAACGCCGTCGACCAATGTTGCTACACCACGAGCCTTTTCTTTAACCATAGTGACAACCTTTCCAATCATACCAAAAATCGTTGAAGACCGCCTCATCATGAACCCCTCTTCTCATATCTTGGTGACAACCTCCACAATCTTAGCGAACGCCGTCGAAGACCGCCCATCTCGTGCTATCTTCTCAAATCTTGGGTGACAACCTCCACAATCTTAGCGAACGCCGTCGAAGACCGCCCATCTCGTGCTATCTTATCAAATCTTTTCTCAAATCTTAGTGACAACCTCCATCATCTTAGCAAATGCCGTCGAAGACCGCCCATCTCGTGCCATCTTCTCAAATCTTTGGTGACAACTTCCACAATCTTAACGAACTCTGTCGAAAATAAACTTACTTGAAGTCATCCTCAGTTGTTGCGATAATATTCCGAAGAAAAATTTTCGAAGGCCAACGCTTGTCGATCTTTAAAGCTCGCTTGAACTTTGCTTCCGCTAAAACCAGTATGTCGGTGTCTCCTTGATGAGCTAATTCTTAGGCTCTTTAAGCTAAGTGAGACGATATTTCATCAGGTCGATCACTTATTTGCGTTTGTAATCAAACAGACTACTTAATCATGTCAAATTGCTCATAGGGGCTAACTGGCGTACCAAGGAACCCGAAATTGCTGTATAAGGTCGAAATCACCTTTCTGAGAGGCTTCGAGCTCTGTTGCTGCTGAAATATCTCAGGCACCAGGAATCAACCCTGTCCCCAGATGCTAGGATCTAGCGTCAAGTGCTGAAATCTATTTCCAGACGCTAGATATTTTCGTCCGGCGCTGGAGTAGGGTCTTCCCTGTTTTGCTGCACCTGTATTTATTTTTGACTATAGAACATTGCTAATCTTTCTAATTATCTTAGGGTTGACCTAAGGTT
Source organism: Chenopodium quinoa (assembly GCF_001683475.1). Lineage (NCBI taxonomy): Eukaryota > Viridiplantae > Streptophyta > Magnoliopsida > Caryophyllales > Amaranthaceae > Chenopodium > Chenopodium quinoa. The sequence continues at coordinate 4,843,833 of NW_018742681.1, forward strand.
TAATATCGCTTGAATCATCGACTTGACACGACTCAAGGCATAAAATTGACTCTCTATGATTGACTCGAGGTTGACTCCACTCGATGTGTTAGAGTCATGACCCGTGTGTGTATTTTGTTATGATTGTGCGACTCGAAAAATGCAAGAAAGAAAAAAAATTTCGTCATTTTTGTGGAGGGTACCGACTTTCTTCCGAAAAAGAAAGATTCGAAAAAGAATCGAAAGTTTTGAAGGTGCATGTTGAATGAGCTTAGTCAAATGTTGTTTGATACTATCTCTCAAGGTGCAAGGATTAATCCATCCTAGGCTATCTCAATGGTTGACTCAATGATGAAAGTAGTTGGGTAACTTAGGCACGGAGGCTAAGCACTTCATACTTTGTGATGCAATGACAATTATGAGTGATTTTGACGAAGCATGCTTCAGCGTTAAGATTTCATGACAAAGGGTTCCTAAGGGAATTATATTTGGTCATGTATCTGTGCAGTGTGTGAAAGTGACACTAAAGTTAGGCCGCAAGGGCTAAGTGTGTGGAAAGATATTATTTGTTAAAAGAGTCAAATGGTGGTGACTCTTAGGCTAGGTAAGCTAATGATGTAGGGATCAAGCCCCCAAGTCTAGCTATACATGAATAGGGATGAGCATAGGATATCCCTTGATATGATCATGGTGTAAGTGTGTGAATTTAAATATGAATTCATGTTTATTACGGCCGCACCTCGATGTGAGGTTGCCTACGTATCCGTTAGGAATCAGGCCGAACGTAGCTCTAGCCGAACCTCGCACAAGTGTGTATACCTCAAATAGGTCTTTTAAGGGTTGTAAAGTGGTTAGGCTAAAGAATAAAGAAGAATGGGATAAAAAGGCTCAAGACCTTAGATAAGCCCCCAAGGTGTGCAACCTTGCTTTTGAGTCCTTATATTTATGCTTGAGTTTCTACTCTCTTTTTTTTAGTTTTTTCTTTTGCTTTAGCATTTATCTTATTTTTATAAGTGTAGGAAATCTCGATCATGCAGTCTATCACTCACTTGGAATTCATGTTTCTTAGGCACGGTACCGAGCACTCGATAAGAGATGCAATCTGAGACGTGTTCATATCAAAGACATGTTCATGTCAAAGACATGTTCATGTCAAAGACATTGGAACACTTACCCTTTTGTACACTTTTATTTATTTTTTGCTTATTTTTGCTATTTTAATCTTTTGAATTCACTCAAGCCTTCTTTAGATTTGCATAAGTTGCACACTGTCCCATCCCAAGGTTAGGTAGAAGTGGGTTGAAAAAACGAAAGGTCTATCATTAGACGAGGCTCAAAGTGGTTTATTAAGAAAGGATTGTAAATTAGGAAGGTGAAAGGCAATATGATGTGGCTACAAGGGGCGCCTCAAATCATTTGTATACCTTGTGCTTAATTCAACATGGATTTTTATTTTATTTTTTTGCAATATAATGAAATGATCATATATAAGGAAATAAGTTCTCATTTTATTAAAGGAAAATAAATAATGATCCTACAAAATTAATCTAAGGGAAAAGAAAGAATCTACAAAAAATAATCTAAGGGAAGAGAAAGGTGCCTATGCTAGACTTATTGGGGAAAGGAAAAAATTGAAAAAGAAATAGAAAAAGAGGTCATGAAATCTTGTCGTTGAAGCTCGCCTCTTGTCTTGTGTTGTTTCCTTTATCATCACTCGCTCTTCTTGTTAACTGGAGGCATAGGGAGCTTGTTATTATCAATCAAATGTTGGATATCCTCCTTTGGCTTCCAACAACTCTCAATAGCATGACCCCTACCTTGATGGTACTTGCAGTGTTCGTCTGGATTCCAACTAGGCAATCTCCTTTCAGGTGCGGGATCTTGAATAGGTCCAATGGGAGTAATGAGTCCTTTGGCATGGAGTCGATCGAAGGAAGTATCGTAGCTCATCCCAATGGGGGTGAAGTTTTTCCTTAGTTTCTTCTTAGATCCTTGGTTATCTATGGATCAAAGGTACTAACATTGTTACTAGAGTGGGCATTTTTGGAATAAGAAGGATTGTCGTTCTTCTTTCCTTTCCAGCCACCGTGGTTACTATTGTTAGTAGCTTTTTGCTATGCGAGGTCATCTTCGATTTCAATTCCGATGTCAAAAACGGCCTTGAAAGTATTCAGATTGTGTTGATATTCTAAATGCTTCAAGTACTTCTCTTGGAGATTCTTGATAAACATCCTCACAGATTCTTTTTCAGTAGACACCTCAATCATCTTAGCAGAAGTTTCCCTCCATTTATTAAAGAAAGAAGTAAAGCCTTCATTCTCTTTTTGTCTTACCATCTCAAGTTGTCTATAGTCGGTTTCAACTTGAATATTGCACTTGTACCTATCAACGAAAGCGTTTACTATCGATTCCCAGGTAGAGGTTTTATCTTTGTCAAGGGAGAAGAACCATTGTTGGCAAACGGTTTCAAGAGATAGATAGAACAGAGAAGGGAAAACCTTCTTATAGATACCCTTAATGTTCATTATAGTTTCGAAAGCTCTTAGATGGAATTAAGGGTAATCTGTTGCCTTAAATTTAGGGATGTTTCAGTGGCGTTGAACTTATGCGGAAGAAGTTCCTTATCCAGCGAGGCCCCTTGTGAACTCATGCCCTGAAATTTATAGTCACTAGATAGCTTTCTCAAACTTTCTTGCATGAGGATCATTTGTTGTTGCTTCACAGGGTCATCAATTTTGAGGGTTAAACCCTTAAAAACCTCAGTCACATCATTCAATTGACTCCTAAGTTCATTAACTTCCTCTTGAGTTGCCATTATCTTTTTAGCCTTCCTCTTTCTACAAATCGGTTTATCAAAAGGGGAAACTTGAATAAAGAGGTTGTCCTTGATTAATCGCCCTTCTCTCCTCGACCAAGTACTATGGAAAAGGAATTTTGGGATTTCATTATTACTTATTTAACTCAAACTTTATTCAACGTGCAATGGATGGAGGAAGTGAAGAAAGATTTGAATGGAATGTGAAGAAAAATGATATAGATGGGGGGATATGAAGAATTAGGAGTAGAATGTACCCCCAACTCAAATGAGGGAAAGACCGACTTATTCATGAGCTTAAGATATGGTCATGGTGACATATACTCAAAGTGTGTGCTAGGACTAGTGAGTGTAGGTGATATGTTAAGACTCGTGTCATGACCATGTGGCTAGACTACGTGACTAGACTCAATTAAGACTCGACAAGGTGTTATCGACAACGAAAATTAACCGAATTAATTAGCAAACTGGTTAATTAGACTCTAGGTGATGACTCGACCAATAATCCGAACTGTCGGCAAAACTACAGGACTGGCGTCGCACTGTGCAGTGTAGCGTCAGACGACAGAGTTGTCGCAAGGCGCCACACTCCACAGAGTGGCGCTACAGTCCAGACTTTGGCGCCAATGCTGGAGCTTCAATCTGGGACTGTTTTCGGTGTTATTAATCAAGAGGGGTATGCCTAAAGTCGTACTAGGTCAATTCTGATTAGAAAATTGGACTTTATTGACTCGAATTAATTAATTAATTAATTAATTAGGCAAAGTTCTTTAAGTCATTAATTTATTAAATCTCAACACAAGTCAAACAAACGGTTAAGTAAACATAGAATATATGCACAACAAATAATGCACAATTAGTCAAGTAGGCACAATATGATGCAATGAGTTTGCAACCTAACCATGGCTCTAGTTCTCCAGAGTTCGGGATATGGGTTAGTCAAAGTGGGTCCATGGTTAATTGTCCGGATGCACCGCGCGGAAGCCTAACCGTGAAGGGTTGGTGCGAGTGGATGGGACACCGCGAGCTTTAGAAAAAACTCGCTTCCATGGTTTGGCGAATTCAACATGCTCGGATGTTCCCTTTGTTGCTCAGGGCGTTCAATCATGTAGATGGAGCATGAATTCCCAGAGGGTTATGTCCATATGTAGAACACATATAGGTTTCAGAAAAGTGAGATAAACTCAATCAGGAAGTAGGATCGAGCAAACAATACGAAAAACTGGTCGAAATTAGAACGCATATTTCTGGCTCGGTATTGGAAGAATTTGGCGCCAGCAAACAGAGCTTGGCGCCAAATTTTAGCTGTAGCGCCTGGCGCCAATGCTGGCGTCTAGCGCTACAGTTGAAAATATGGCGCCAATCTTCTTGTCGCTAGCGCTAATTCCGACATGCCTCATCAGCTTTCTGTTCACAATAAAATTTTCCAGTTTCGCGCAGTGTTATTTCGGTCCTAGTTGTGAAAGGTATTTCTCAAATTTCCTACGTGTAAAATCCTATTTTTTTTTAACTCATTACGGATGGTCTTTCCAATGAGATCTTTTTTATGAATATGACAATATTGTTAATCAAAATTACGCACATATAATACTTAGAACGTTTCGAGTCTCATCCACTCATTCTAAATCATTGCCGAAACAAATTCGGGAATTAAAATAGAAATCCTCCCCAGTGGAGTCGCCAAAAACTGTAGGGAATAATTTCAAGCGTTAATCCCCCAGCTTGAACCCCACTGTGATCATACACTAAAGTACGGTGGCGTCCAAAAGGGAAGAAGATAGAGCAAAAGAGTCGCCAACAAGTTTTGGGAACTTGTAAACCGTTCACGAGGTGAAGGTTACACCCCTTAACGATCCAAGAGATCGTCAACTCCATAAGGTCTTCAACCAAATAAGGGTTCGGGGATGAAGGTACAAATCCAACCTAAAAGAGATTGATCCTGCCCTAATAATAGGCCTCTACTTTATTCTGATCGTATTCATGTGCGCTTTTTGACTAACATGCAAGCAATAGGATTACCATAAACCTGTTTATCTATGTTCGTTGAATATTAATGCACTAATAAATCTATTATTGGAGATCACTTGAATTATAATCATAATTAACCCTAAACAAGATTATTAATTACCTTATTAAGCGTGATTACAAGTACCAATTCCCTTTAAACATGCATAAAAGGCGTGATCAAGCAATAACAATATATATCAAGCAACATAATAATCAAAATAATAAAGTTATAATCATCATAAAATTATAATAAAAATAATCATAAATCATAAAGAATAATTATAATAATAATCAAAACAATAATCATCATAATAACAATCATAATAATCATCATAAATAATAATCAAAATTATAATTATAACAATATATAAAAATAATCACAATTAAAATAATCATGTTAAAGCATAATAATAGCAAGATCCTAGGCATGATACTAACAAGATTAATAACAAACCCTAGCATGTCACTAAGCAATAAAGATCAAATCTTTAACCCTAACATGATACTAACAATAAAAAAATATTAGGAAGAAAATAAGAAGCATCGTAACAATCATATTTGATATTAAAGTTACCCTAGACATGATACTAGGAATCATAATAACAATCTAAGCATGATTTCTATATCGTAACATCAATAAAAACCATTAAAGTACTTACTTTGATGCCTCGCACCTCTTTCTTATAACAAAATACACACGTTAGTAACTTCAAGGAAAATAATAATCAACAATTATATTAAATAATTGAAATAGAGATTTGGGACTAAACCCTCAGAAATTAAACCTTTCACGTCTATGGCGAAGGCAACTTCGAATATGGTTAGGTGTATCTAGATCTAATGAATGTGGAATTTTTATATTTGAGAGAAGCTAATTTAGAAAAGAGAGAGAGAGAGAGAGAGTAATCAAGATATATTGATGAGAGTTGGTGACAATTGGTTATTATTGATGAAAACTAGTTATTGATTAAAACTGGTTAAAACTGATGATCGAAAATGGAGTTTTTACGACGGTATTTATAAAGAAAATCAGCCAAAAAGATAAAATATCAAAACAAAGTAGATTGACCTCCAAACTGAACTAGCACCAACGCTGGCGCCAGGTGCCAACGCTGGCGCCAGGCGCTACAGCTGGTGTTTGGCGTTGATTCAGAAAATCACGCGTTTTCTTAAAATCAAATTAAAAATTGCCGTACAGGAGGATAAAATCGTATTTTCCTCAAAAATGCTCTTTGATTTTAATGAAAACTCTGAAAAGTCAACAAAAGTCAATTTATCAATGCTAATTGAATTAGGAATGAAAAGAACCTTCTAGAAGAATCTAGAAGACTAAAACCATTCCTAATTGCATTAGGAATGATAAATCATATTAGGCCCTCCCCTAGATCATTGGACCGCATATAAGGCTCAAACCGGGCCCAGTTCAGTAAATTGGCCATAACTTCCTCAATATTCATCGGAATTAGGCTTATAATATATCGTTGAAAAGCTCTTGTCAAGTCCCATCCAACTAGACTACTATTGGACACATATCATGGACCAACCAAACTGGATTAACTTTTTTCTTAAAATAAGTTTTCAAAAACAGAGAGAAGAGAAAAGAAACTAAAACTATTCGCAACAATAATTTTTCCACACTTTCACTTCATTCGATTATGATTCGACGTGAAAGATATTTATCACTGGGTTTGGGTTTGGGGAGACACAAATGGGTGTCTACAGCCGGCGACTTTCGCCTGAGGATCCTTTTGGCGACTCTTGCGTCGGTGAATATTTCAACCACACGTGCATCTTTTGATTTTTTATTTATTTTCTAATGATTTTTCATATGGATGTGGATGTAGATCGACCTCCGTCCTTTGAGTTTGATCGTCGGAGTCCCTGAGGCCGTCTAGTCAGACATGATTTGTTCCCTATTCCGGGCCCTTTACCAAGGACATCCAGTCCTCCAGAGGACAGAAGCTTTGTTTTTAGGCGAGTGTGTTCTCTGGCAGTCTTCATTCGAGGACCCCAAGGTTCCTGTGGATCCTCCGATCCGGATGTTACGTCCGGATTTGTTGTCTACCGAGGATCGAGCTAGGCGATTCTTGGTTATCCAGCGGAGCAGCTGGTGCTGCCGATTGCATCTTATCCGACTTTCATTGCATCTAGGCTGACTCCTTTTCCAACTTTTGTTCCGGTTAGTACTTTAACTCTCTCTTGTTGTTTATATTTATTTTTTTGGAAACTTGACCCTTTTATTGTATTTTTAGCGGGTCGAGCTAGGTGGTTGGGTGCCTCCTACGGCGGAGATCACGTACACCGATGATGTTGGGTCGGTAATTCGTGAGATCCTTCCAGCAGCAGAGGATAAGGAGGGGATATCATAAGAAACCCTAAAAATAATTAATCTCTCTAAATTCACTCTTCATCTTTTTTATGAATTGAACAATGGTGAAAACCTTTAAAACAACGTTTGAAGCAATGGGTCACTTCCCTCTCAACCGAGGATAAATTAGCTTCAAAATTTACCACCTAGACCCTCTATTGAACTACATGCAACTAGTGATAAATTTTGATTTTCTTCATGCCGCCATCAATCATTGGGACTCTAATCACCATCTTTTCTTGTTTAAAGGGGATGAAATTATCCCACTACCTGGTGAGTTTGAGGCCTTACTAGGCTTCCCTGCAAATACTCTCCCCGTGACCTATGCGCTCACCTTATCGGATCCCAAACCTATATTCCAAAGATTTTTTGGTTTGTCTGACAATGATATGACTAACTTTGGAACTAAAGAAGGCATGAATTTGATCCAATTTATTGAACACTTCGTCGCCCCTCGTGACAACATGACTAAACAACGGTTTAAATTTTGTGCTTTATGTTATTGTCTTGTTGTTAATTATTTACTTAGAACAGGTAAAGAGCATGGAGATTATTCCATGGTGTCCATAGTAGAGCAAATAAAGGGATAGATGTCATTCACCCGCACTGTCATCTTTAGCGGAAACCGTTCTATGCTTGAATCGCCTTAGAGGAGACCCTAACAAAAATGGTTCCAGGGGAAGTCCACTCCTATTACACGTACGTTTTTTTTCGTTGTATAGCAACGCAAGCTCTGAAGTTGCGCTGGCTTGACCAGTGCAATCTTCTGAGATGTCCACGGATGGCGCGCGCAACTGATTTTGATGTGCGCGCCACCTGCTTGTGTAAAATCGCAATTATTTTTTTCTCATTTTTTTCAGGTTTGGCTCATGAAGCGTTTGCGAATTGTTGATCAGCCACAAAACCTTCAGGCTAATGGAGTAAGGACATTCCCTGGACATCGAATTCTCTATAGGCACAAGAATGAAGAATAATGAACGTCATTTTTCTGTCACGGGGTTCCTAACATACGCTTTGTGATTCCTTGGTGGAACATAAGTAGTATGGTTTGGAAATAGTTTTAATTGCCCTTATATTAGGCTTATAGGCCTATCTAGTACTACCTTTATCTTTCCTTGCAGGGTGATGAGACAATACGGATGAAACAAATTATTCCTTCGCAAGATTGTGATGCTCCTAAAGATGTGATCTTTAAACCAGAACGAATTGCTCATTGGATGGAATATTGGTCAAGTCTCCCTAGATGGGTAGTACAAAATCCTACTGCGATTGTTGTATTATCTTCCTTTTATAAGGATTGGATGAATGTGGTGGATAAGGGCGAATTGAGCAAGGCTCGATCACAACATCAAGTCGTCACGGCTCACAATCCACCTAAGCCTTTCATGCATTAGGCCACCACTACTCCTCCTAGTGGTCAAAACGAAGGAGTGAGAAGAAAATTGGACTTCTCATCTCCTAAGGCTCATTCGAAGGAACCAAAGAGAAAGGCTCCTCCTAAACATGTGCAAGAAGGGGTGAAAATTAAAGAATCTTCACCAAATACTCGCAAGAAGGCTCCAACTGTTAAAGGAAAAGGAAAACAGGTTGCAAAAGCCTCAATCCCTAAAATTGAAGAACAATGTTCAGGTGAAAAAGAAGAATGAAGGGGAAATCTCTAAGGTTTCTAAAAATACTGCGATGGAAACTACTCCTCCATCATCCGTGATAATCGAGGACATAGTAGAACCTTAGAGTGTTACACAATCTTATCATTAGTTTAATTTGAATAATGTGTAATCACTATTGTGTTTTTTTTATTATTATTTATCATCTAGCTCAATAATGTCTCTTATTTTGAATTTTGAATGAAATAAAATGAGCTTTATACTTTTTTATACTGATATTACCGAATCATAAAGATTACCTACGTATTCGTATTACAAAATCAGGTCTTTGCGTAGTTCTTTGCAATTATTATATATATTTTTTTGTTTAATCTGTTATGTAGAAATTGAATGAAAAAATTAATCAAACTTTGTTTAGGCAAAGCTTAAATCAAAGTTTAATTTTTTTAACTTTCCGAGTTTATGTTATTTTTGAGAAACACCCTCTTTTTATCGCAAGTAAAAGTTGTAACTTTAATCAAGCGTAAAAATGTTGGGTTCGCAGTTCGTCAACAAGGGGCGCGCGAAACATCAGAGGTTGCGCGTGCATGTCGCGCGCAACTAGAATTGTTGCTCGTGACATCCGCGCGCAACCATTCTGGTTGCGCGCAACACCTATACTACGAGTGTTAAAAAAATTATGTATTATTACCCCCCCAGTGTAAAGAGTTTTTCGTGATGTTTGAAAAAATCTGAACACTTAGAATGGTCTATTATTTTAAAATTACCCCCCCCCAAGTGTAATGTATTTTACCGTGTTATTCGGTAAAGTGCATAACACTTAGAATCTTTCAATTGAATGCTAAAAATGAGTTGTTTGATGAATGAACGAGTTTATTCGGATTTCATATGTAATATTTTTTAAGTCGATCAATGTTTATTAATCGGCGAATTTCATCACCTCCAATATCCATTAACCTGACGGCTCCTCCTGATAGGATTTTAATTACGCGGTAGGGACCTATCATATTAGGCTTGAATTTCCCTATTGGATTGGTTGGTGGACCCTTAACTTCCTTTAGTACAAAGTCACCTTCTTTGATATTTCTGGGCCGTACCCTTTTGTTAAAATGACGCGCAATGCATCGTTGGTATACTTGTACATGATACAAAGCTCTAAATCGTCATTCATCGTGGAATAAAATCTCTTCATTCCTCGCTCTTACCCATTCAGCTTTCGGTAGCTTACTTTCGAGTACGACGCGTAGGGATGGTATCTCCAGTTCGACTGGTTGAACTGCATCCATTCCAAAAACTAAGGAGTATGGAGTTACTCCTATTGATGTTCGTATGGACGTTCTATAATCCCGTACTGTGAAGTGTAGTTTATTCGGCCAATCTTTATAATTTTCTGCCATTTTCTTAATGATGACTATTATGTTTTTATTTGCCAATTCTACAGCTCCATTCATTTGAGGTCTAATGGAGATGAGTGATGATGTTTTAATTTATAACGAGTTAAGAGGGTCTCGACTTCAGCTTTGAATTGAGATCCCTAATCACTAATTAGTTCATGTGGAACTCCATATCTAAAAAATATGTTTCGTTCGAGAAACTTTGCGACATGTTTAGAAGTGATACTTACGTAAGAATCAGCCTCAATCCACTTGGTAAAGTAATCAATGGCTACTAATACGTACTCGTGTCCTCCTGCTCCTGTTGGAGAAATTTTACCAATTATGTCAATTCCCCGAGTTGAAAAAGGCCAAGGGAAAGTGAAATAGTATAGTTCGGATGGTGGAAGGTGTTGTAAATTAACGAAAATTTGGCACTCTGGACATTTTTTAACATATAGTATGCAATCATGTTCCATAGTGGACCAATAGTGCCCTTGTCGTGAAATTATTTTTGCAACCATTTTACCATTCATGTGAGGTCCATAAACACCTTTGTGAGTATTCTCCATAAGGTGTGTGATTTCAGGTTGGTCTATACACAATAAACTTTGACCATTAGATCCTTTTTTGCATAATTGACCATTTAATAGACCGTATTGGGCCGCAAGTGTTCTCAAGGCTCATTGGTGCCATGGGTAATATATTGGAGGATATGATCATACCAAGGATTGTCTCCTTCAATGACATTTATTTCCTCTATTGCGTTGCAATATGCTGGTTCTTCTCTTTTGTCAACGCATAATGGCATCATATTTAAGTAAACCGAAATGTTGATTATCATCCCTTGGGAGATATTTAAAATCAATATGTTCAAAATGCTCGATGAGTTGCTCTAGGTGTGCTTGGTATAATATCATTGTGGAGTTCTTTATTTTCCATTTTTTCAGTATATGATTTATAATCAAACTTGAATCTCCATATACCTCTAATTTTTGCACACTTATGCTAGCTGCTGCTTCTAATCCAATAATGCACGCTTCACATTCCGCGACATTATTAGTAACCTCAAAGTCCAGTTTGACAAAGATTGGAGTATGTGCTCCCTATGGACTTATGATTAACACTCCTACGCCACATCCTTTTTGATTGGACGCACCATCGAAGTACATTACCCATTTGTCATCTTGTGTCATGAGAATCTCTTCATCCGGATGATGAGTAGTTTCTGCATGACTTGTTTGAATTGGATGTTGGGATAGAAAATCGGAAATTACTTTCCCTTTTATTGATTTTTCAAGAATATATTTTAGCTCAAATTCGGCAAACATTACCAACAACTTGGATATTATTCCTTGTATAGGTTGTTCAAACAAATACTTTATCCGATTTTGTTGAAAAATCACATGAGTAGTGGGTGGTAGCATATAATGTCGTAGTTTTTTAGTTGCCCACACTAATGCTAAACTTGTTTTTTCCAAGGTGTTATATTTTGTTTCATATTGAATGAATTTTTTACTTATGTAATATTTTGCACGCTCGACTTTTTCTACCTCTTGTGCTAACATGGTGCCTGTGGTCGTGTCTGTAACTGTGATGTATAACCTAAGAGGTAGTTTGGGTACTGGTGGTGCTAAAATTGGTGGGATTTTGAGATAATCTTTGATTTTCTCAAAGGCCTTTTGGCATTGATCGTACCATTCATGTTTTTCTTATTTTTTCAATTATTTAAATATTGGCTTACAAGTCATAGTCAATTTGTTGATAAATCGACTAATGTATTGTAGTTTGCTAAGCAACCCCCTAATTTCTTTTTCTGTTTGAGGGGGAGGCATATCAACGATTGCCTTTATTTTAGAGGGATCGATCTCAATACCACGTGTGCTTACTACATATCCGAGTAACTTGCCGGAAGTTACTCCGAAGGCGCATTTTTGTGGATTCAATCGCATTTTGTATTCTTTAATGCGAGTGAAAAATTTACGTACAGGTTTATATGCCCCATTATATCTTTGGACTTTACGATCATATCATCCACATACACTTGATAAGTGGTTTATTTGACCACTTATAGTGTTGATTTAAACCCGATTTTGTAATCTTTTCCCCTCATTCTAACCTGTTTTTGAATGAAAATGTTGTATCTCAGCCTCACCCCTTCTTTGCTTGTGTTTGTCCATGTTTTGCAGGTATTATATTTCAATTTAACAAGCACTCAAATTATGGAGTAAATTTCAAGGCTCGAAGACAAAGCAGGGAGAGCCTGCTCCAGTGGGAGCTGGCGTGCACCTCCCCTGGAGCAGGCGCTCCCCAACTTCAGCAACATTCCTCCCAAATGTAGAGTCTGTGAGGAGCGGGCGTGCACCTAGCCACGAGCGGGCGCTCCTTCCTTTGAACTGAAGACTGCCTATGCTGTAGAACAGGGTAGCGGGCGTGCACCTGACCAAGGAGAGGGCGCTCCTCCTTGTTACTTTCAAGTCTGACTTCCCACTGAAGCAGGAGGAGCGGGCGTGCATCAGAACGAAACGGGCGCTCCAAGCCTAGGAGCTGGTGCTCTTCTTTGTGGAGCGAGCGCTCCTCGCTGGGAATCCGTTTTCTTTTTACGGATTTCCCTATTTTTTTCGGGGAGTATAAATACTTCCCCTTTATCTCATTTGAGAATATAGAATAGTAGCCTAGTTTTCAAATATCTCTCTTAGTTTGAAACATTCCTTTTAATTAATTTAGCTTAGTTTTCATCAAATTAATCATTATAATAGTTTGTTTCAAGATTCATCCTCAAGAATTGGCACTTTGTATTCAACATTTCCAAGATTCAATTAGTAACTTCCTTCTACTTTTCTCCATTAAATTTCTGGTGTTATTTGTTCTTAAATGATATTTAAATCTTCTTAGTTCTTGATAATTTGTTATTGGATGACAGTTATTTCAATTGTTAATCACTTTTCCCCAATTGTTGGAGAAGTTAAAACCATAATACTTGTTTGCATGTTGATAAACATGAGTTGTGAGTAGTCTTCTTGCAAAAGGTTGGGTGAAGCTCAACCTTTTGGGTTAATTATTCAAATGTGGGAGAAGCATTGATGTTTGTATTGCAATTAAATTAATTATATGAGATTGCTTGTTAGTTCTTCATGATAGGATTAGCTACCCTTGACTTAGGAGCTTGATAGCATGATATGCTTAGTTTGACATGGGAATGTAAATTGAGTATGTCATTACTTATTGAAATTTGATTATGTATCATCTATTGCTAGACTAATGAGGAATCTAAGTTTAGTAGTGTGAGTTGTTTTCTAATTGCATGAGGTTGATTTTACATATTGTCCTTGCTATACCTTGTCTATTTTGCTCCCCGTTTCCCTAATTGCCTTGGTTGAGTGGATCCCATTCCCTAGTGTCTTTAATCCATCGATTTAGAATCATAGTTTGTTTGTCTACATGACGAACCCCAATTGACATAGACTTCAAATTATCTTAAGTGTTAAGATCTTTAGCAACCATATCCCGTTCCTTGTGGACCAAACTCTTACTTATCATTATGCTTGGTGTGTAAGGTGTTTGTTAATAAATGTGTTGATTGAGTGTGGAATGTGCGACCGTTCTAACGCCCATCAAAATGGCGTCGTTGCCAAGGAACAGTGTTGTTGATTGCTAATTGATTACTTGAGTCTAGTTCACCATAAAACAACAAGAATTCAAAAAAGTGTGTGTTTCTTTTTGGCTACACTTGTAGCCTCGTTACTAATTGCAATCGTCGAGAGTGTATACGCAGAAATCATGACAGGATTTTGGTGCCTTACGATCCCGAGATTGAGAAAACCTATAGGTGAAGAAGGAGAGCCGGTTCTAGGCCATTAACTACTTCCCCAACGAGGGAGGTCAATTTTGATGAAAGATAAGAACAAATGGCTGGCGAGGAACAACCGGTCCAAAGACCCTTGAAGGAGTTGGGAACTCCAGGAGCTTATAGAGCTTCAAGTGGCATTGCTTCATCTGTTACTCAAGCCAATGATTTTGAAATACGCCCTACAATGATTAATTTGATCGAAAGGAGGAAATTTAGTGGAGCAAAACATGAGAGCCCTCTTGCACATTTGAACGAATTTGAAAAATATTGCAACACGATCAAGGTAAATGGGGTAACTCAAGAATTTGTGAGACTAAAGATATTTCCTTTCCCCTTGATAGGAAGGGCTATTGAATGGCTTGACAAAGAAGTAAGTCCGAACTCCTTGAGAACTTGGGACGAGGTCACCACGACTTTCTTAGGGAGATTCTACTCTCAAAAGAAGACGGCCGAGACAAGGGCTTTGACACAAGGTTTCCGTCAACGGGCTAGTGAAACCATTTATGAGGCTTGGGAGAGGTATAAAGAATATCAAAGGGAGTGTCCCCATCATGGAATTCCAACCTACCAAGTGCTTCAAATCTTCTATGGGGGCTTGAGCCCACAAGGAAAGACCAGCCTAGATGCGGGAGCGGGTGGCCTGATTATGAACAAGACGGAGAAGCAAGTCATAGAGATAATTGAGAATGTGGTGAGGCACTACATAGATTGACAAGAAGGAGAGAGAGAGTCTCTAAACAAGGGAGGAAATGCGGTTTACTCCGTTGATCACCTTAATGCCATCAACAATTTGACTTCCTAAATCGCCAACCTTGGAAAGGAGATGACATCCATCAAGGCAAAACTAGAGACCTCTAGTTCAACACAAGAGCATCCCTCTTAATCTAAGGGGAGAGGTATGAATTCTAACTCTTCTCCCTCTACTTCTAATAACATGCCTCATGGATGTTTGTTATGTGAAAATTGGGGGTCATATGACCATGATACCTCTTCTTGTAATTATGATTCTGTAGACACCCATTTGTGTCTCCCCAAAACCAAACCCGGTGATGAGTAACTTTTACGTCGAATCATAATCGAATGAAGTGAAAGTGTGGAAGGTTTAGTGTTGCGGATAGTTTTTGTTTCTTTTCTCTTCTCTCTGTTTTTGAAAACTTATTTTAAGAAAACAACCAATCCAGTTTGGTTGGTCCATGATATGGGTCCAATAGTAGTGTAGTTGGATGGGGCTTGACAAGAGTTTTCCAACGATATATTATAAGCCCAATTCCGGTGAATATTAAGGAAGTTATGGCCAAATTACAAAATTGGGCCCGGTTTAAGCCTTATATGCGGCCCAATGATCTAGGGGAGGGCCTAATATAGAATTATCATTCCTATTGCAATTAGAAATGGTTTTAGTCTTCTAGATTCTTCTAGAAGGTTCTTTTCATTCGTAATTCAATTAGCATTAATAAATTGACTTTTGTTGACTTTTTAGAGTTTTAATTAAAATCAAAGAGCATTTTTGAGGAAAATACGATTGTATCCTCCTGTACGACAATTTTATCTGATTTTAAGAAATACGCGTAATTTTCCATATCAGCGCCAAACTCCAGCTGTAGCGCCTAGCGCCAGCTTTGGCGCCTGGCGCTAATGTTGCCGCCGGGCGCCAACAGCCAGCGTTGGCGCTGGTTCTGTTTTCTGTGCGCCAATGCTCTGTTTTGATAATTTTATCTTTTTGGCTGATTTTCTCTATAAATAACGTCGTAAAAACTCCGTTTTCATTCACCTACAACTAGTTTTCATTCTCTTCTTTAATCATTCGCCAACTCTCATCAATTTTCTAATTAATCATTCGCCAACTCTCATCAATTTTATCTTTTTGGCTGATTTTCTCTATAAATAACGTCGTAAAAACTCCATTTTCATTCACCTACAACTAGTTTTCATTCTCTTCTTTGATCATTCGCCAACTCTCATCCGCATTCATTAGATCTAGAAACACCTAGCCATATTCGAAGTTGCCTTCGCCCTAGACGTGAAAGGTTTAATTTTTGAGGGTTTGGTCCCAATTTCCATTATTTAATTTAATTGTTTTGTTTATTATTTTCCTTGAAGTTACTAACGTGTGTATTTTGTTATTAGAAAGAGGTACGAGGCAAAAGTAAGTGCTTTAATGGTTTTTATTGATGTTATGATATAGAGTTCATGCTTAGATTGATATTATGATTCCTAGTATCATGTCTAGGGTAAATTTAATATCAAATATGATTGTTACGATGCTTCCTATTTTCATCCTAATATTTTTGTTAGTGTCATGTTAGGGTTAAAAATTTGATTTTTATTGTTTAGTGACATGCTAGGGTTTGTTATTAATCTTGTTAGTATCATGCCTATGATCTTGCTATTATCACACTTTAACATGATTATTTTAATTATGATTATTATGATAATTATTATGATTGTTATTTCGATTATTATTATTATTATGATCATGATTATTATTATTATTATTAATATTATTATTGTTATGATGATTAATATTATGATTATACTTTATGATTTTATGATTATAATTGTTATAATTGATTATTTTTAATTATGATTGTTATTTTAATAATATTGATTATTATTATGTTGCTTGATATTATTTACTTTTATTGCTTGATCACGTCTTTTATGCATGCTTAAAGGGAATTGGTACTGGTAATCACGCTTAATAAGATATTTAATAATCCTGTTTAGGGTTAATCTTTATTATAATTCAGATCGCCAATAATAGTTTGTTTGTGCATTTATATTCAACCAACATAGATAAACAGGTTTAGGGTTAATCTTATTGATTGCATGTTAATCAAAAAGCGCACATGAATACGATCAGAATAGAGTAGAGGCCTATTATTAGGGCAGGTTCAATCTCTTGTAGGTCGGATTTGTACCTTCATCCCCGAACCCTTATTTGGTTCAAGACCTTATGGAGTTGATGATCTCTTGGATCGTTAAGGGGTGTAACCTTCACCCTGTGAACGGTTTACAAGTTCCTAAAACTTGTTGTCGACTCTTTCGCTCTATCTTCTTCCCTTTTGGACGCCACTGTACTTTAGTGTATGATCACAGTGGGGTTCAAGCTAGGGGTTTAATTCTTGAAATATTCCCTACAGTTTTTTGGCGACTCCACTGGGGACGATTTCTATTTTAATTCCTGAATTTGTTTCGGCAATGATTTAGAATGAGTGGATGAGACTCGAAACGTTCTAAGTATTTCATGTGCGTAATTTTGATTAAAATTATTGTCATATGCATAAAAAATATCTCATTGGAAGACCATCCGTGATGAGTTAAAAACATAGGATTTTACACGTAGGAAATTTGAGAAATATCTTTCACAACTAGGACCGAAATAACACCGCGCGAAACAGGAAAATTTTATCGAGCACACAAAGCTGCTGAGGCATGTGGGAAGTAGCGCCAAGGGCCAGAGCATTGGCGCCATGATTTTAACTGTAGCACCAGACGCCAGCATTGGCGCCAGGCGCTACAGCTAAAACTTGGCGCCAGTCTCTGTTTGCTGGCGCCAATTTCCCCCCAATACCAAGCCAGAAATATGCGTTCTAATTTCGACCAGTTTTTCGTATTGTTTGCTCGATCCTACTTCCTGATTGAATTTTTTCTCACTTTTCTGAAACCCATATGTGTTCTACATATAGACATAACCCTCTGGGAATTCATGCTCCATCTACCTGATTGAATGCTCTGTGCAACAAAGGGTACATCCGAGAAAATTTTGAATTCACTAAACCATGGAAGCGAGTTTTTTCTAAAGCTCGCGGTGTCCCATCCACTCGCGCCAACCCTTCACGGTTAGGATTCCGCGCGGTGCATCCGGACAATTAACCATGGACCCTCTATTGACTAAGCCATATCCCGAACTTTAGAGAACTAGAGCCATGGTTAGGCTGCAAACTCATTGCATCATATTGTGCCTACTTGACTAATTGTGCATTATTTGTTGTGCACATATTCTATGTTTTCTTAACCGTTTGTTTGACTTGTGTTGAGATTAAATAAATTAATGACTTAAAGAACTTTGCCTAATTAATTAATTAATTAATTAATTTGAGTAAATAAAGTCTAATATTTTAATCAGAATAGACCTAGTACGACTTTAGGCATATCCCTGTTGACTAATAACACCGAAAACAGTCCCAGATTGAAGCTCCAGCATTGGCGCCAAAGTCTTGACTGTAGCGCCACTCTGTGGAGTGTGGCGCCTGGCGACAACTCTGTCGTCAGGCGCCAATCTACAGAGTGCGACGCCAGTCCTGTCGTTTTGCCAACAGTTCAGATTATTGGTCGAGTCATCACCTAGTGTATAATTAACCAGTTTGCTAATTAATTCGGTTAATTTTCGATGTCAATAGTACTTGGTTGAGTCATTAATCGAGTTTAGACACTAAGTACCATAGTCTTACACAAGAGTCCAAACATGTCAATTACACTCAACGCACACACCAATACACATACTCTGACCATGTCTAAGAGAGTCTTGCATGCACGTTTTTTCCGTCATTTTTTTAGGGGGGTAAGTCGGATATTAATCCTCCATTTTTTTAAAAAAAATAAAATAAAAAAACTATACTTAATTCCCTAAAAATATGTACAATATTTCTGGCAAAAATATGCACCCATTTTTTTATTTTACTTTATCTTCTCCTCTCTAAAAAACCGTAAAGTCAAGTAAATTTGAGTCAAGTAATTAAAACGCAAATGGTTTAAACTACAGCGCGTGGTCAAGAAAGGAAGGACGGTTAATCAAGGACAACCTCTTCGTACAAGTGCAACTTTTCGACAAACCCATAGCTCGCAAGAGGAAAGCTAAGACCATAATGGCAACACAAGAAGAAGTCAACGAGCTTAGGAACCAATTGGTTACCATGACTGAAACACTGAAGCTCCTCACACTTAAGGTCGATGATCCCGTGAAACAACAACAGATGGACCTCATGCAAGAGAGTTTAAGCAAGCTATCTAGAGACTACAAGTTTCAAGGGCTTACCTCACAAGGGGTCACGGTGGACAAAGATCTTCTTCCGCAGAAGTTCAATGCCAATGACATCCCGAAACTCAGAGCAACTGATAACCCTTATTTTCATTTAAGAGAATTCGAAACAATAATGAGTATTAGGGTATCGATAAGAAGGTTTTCCCCTCTCTGTTCTCACTATCTCTCGAGACTGTTTGCCAACAATGGTTCTTTTCTCTCGAGAAAGAAAAGACCTCTACCTGGGAGTCCATAGCGAACGCTTTCATTGATAGATACAAGTGCAACATTTAAGTTGAGACTGACCATAGGGAACTTGAGATCCTCAAGAAGAAAGAGAATGAAGGCTTCACCTCTTTCTTTAACAAATGGAGGGAAACCTCAGCTAAGATGATTGAGGTGCCAAGTGAAAAAGAGTCTGTGAGGTTGTTCATCAAGAACCTTCAAGAAAAATATTCCAAGCATCTCAAGTATCAAAATAATCTTCATACCTTCAAGGTCGTCTACGACATTGGGATCAATATTGAAGACGACCTGGCTAAGTTAAAAGCTGCCAATAATAACTCCTATAGTGGCTGGAAAGGAAAGAAGAACGACAATCCTTCTTCTTCCAAAACCACCCACTCAAAAAACGTTAGCACTTTTAATTTAGGAGAAGTCCTTGCAATGAACAATGAAGGACAAAAGAAACCATTTATGAGGAACTTTACCCCTATTGGCATGAGTTATGACACCGCATTTGATCGATTAAATGCAAAAGGTCTTATAACTCCTATTGGACCATTTGGGGACCCACCATTCGAAAAGAGGTCAGCTAATTGGAACCCCAATGCACACTGTAAGTATCACCAAGGTAGGGGCCATCTCACCGAAAACTGTTGGAAGTTTAAGGAAGCCATCCAAGATTTAATCGATAACAACAAGCTGCCATTGCCCCCTGCCAGTAAGAAGCCAAGCATTGATAATGCACCTCTTGCTTATGCCTTGGCTATCTCTGATGAGGAAAACGAGGTTGACCCCTCGTCTCTCATTAAACCTGTCAAAGGAATCCATGCCATTGAAGAAGACGAGAAGACATTCTTCGAAGCCATGGATAGCCTTCCAGAATCGGCGAGTAAAGAAGATATACAATTGCTCACACTGTCTATGATGGAAGTATCACATTTACTACGTGAAGCCCTCAAAGCTATAAAAGAACCCTAAAAGAAATATGACGAGGTTCCACCACCGAAAGATGAACCCAAGAGAGAATTCACACCCATGAGAACGACTTATGAGGCAAAGCGTTTTCCTTTACAAGTCACTGAAAAACCCAAGAAGAGTAATAGAATTTACACTCCAATTGGGATCTCATATGCACAAATGTTCGAAATGCTCTCCGAGAGTGGCGAGATCAAACCTCTCGAACCGAGACCATTCGAATCATTGAAAAGAACGGATAGTTATTACTCTCAATATCATCAATCAGGGGGTCACACTATCGAAAACTGTTTTAAATTCAAGTATTTGGTTCAGAAAATGATTGATGAAAAGAAACTAGTCCAAGTTCCACAAGAAGACGATGCAACCATTAATGAAGTTTAGGATAGTGATGAAGAATATGTCTATCTAAAAGACATAGTAGGATCTCCACCTTCTATGTCGTACGCCATCGATGACTTTTGGGCTGAAGAAGACTCATCCATAGACTTCCTCACATGATCCGGGAGAATGAAACCTCCCATTTCAACACAACCTATGCCGACCACACAACAAGTTCCCATACCTATCATTGAAGACAATGACATTGTTAAGCAGTTTAAGAAGACAAAAGTTGAGATGAACGTATGGAAAATTTTGGAAACATCTCGAGAACATAGGTTGGCTGTAATGAATGCCTTGGACAAAATTGGGATAGATTCTGACACTACTCCTGAGGGATTAGCCAACTTCCTCACAAGTGATCTTCCTAGTCCAATTAATTTGATCACCTTTTCTGACAAGGATTTACCCCCAGAAGGTGACAAACATTACAAGGCATTAAACCTCACAGTAGTTTGCAAGAGGATGAATGTTCCTATGACTCTTGTAGACAATGGATCGGCCATCAACGTCTGTCCACTTAGAACTGAGAGAATGCTAGGCATAAGGGATGAAGATTTAACTCCGTCTACACAAGGAATAAGGGCCTACGACAACACTCGACATCAAGCTCTCGGTAAAATTACCCTGAACGTAACGGCAGGAGCAATAGAACATGCTACTACTTTCCAAGTTGTAGACATTAAATCTTCGTTCAACTTACTGTTGGGGCGCCCTTGGCTTCATGAACTAAAGTCCGTCCCCTCATCTCTCCACCAACAAGTAAAAGCTATAGTTGGGGGAATTCCTATCACCATCGATGCTTCGCCTATGAGGATCAAGTCTATAGAAAATCCAATCATTAATGTGGAGCACGACGAGGATGATGAAGACTTATGGGGGTTTACGAAGAAACAAGGACATTTTCCTGGGATGACCCCTCTTTGCCATGACCCCCATTCCAACATGATCGTGAATGCTATGCTGAAGAAACAAGGACATTTTCCTGGGATGACCCTAGGAAAGAAGAAAGGAATGGCAAAATCACTGGAGTCACCTGGCCTCCCTAAGTTAGACACTTTTGGACTTGGTTTCAAACCGACTCGGAAAGATCTCAAGCGAGCCCAGGAAAAGTCAAAGGCACGTAGAGACGCTCGCATTCAAAAGAAAGCAATCCCAATGGATCAGTACCCTCTTACACTTAATGGTCAATTTATAAAAGAAGGGGAGGACTATCCATGCCATGAATTTCCCGAGACATTTATTGTAAACGGCATAAGACAACCGAGATTTGACATTTTCTTGGATTGTTATTTCACAGACGAAATCCCAACTCATGTTCACAAGGAGAAAGCACCCCCATGATTTGACTTTAACGTCATGGGATTACTGTTTGGGAGAGAAAAGAATGAGCCAACTTATAAAGAGGATAACTCCTCACTCATTCAAACAGTCTTACAAAGAGAAAACTTCGATCCCTCGAAGCTAATTACTCTAGCTGAAGGATCACTACAAGGGTGGCGCAAGACTATCAAGGTGACTACTCCAAGTGGAAGGAAGATATCCATCACAACAGGGCAAGGACCGATGTTTGAAGAGTCGTCTGAGTCAGAGTCTGAGTCTGAGTCTCTCCCTATAGAGTCTTATAGGTCTTTAGTAGTAGCACCCCCTCTTCATATTTCTTTTCCTAGAATAGTTAGTGATCAAGTCCCTGAGGACATATCACTCTTTGATGTAATGATCTCAGAGTATAATAATATTTCTCCTTCTCCTTATTTCTTGTGTTCTTCTCTAACCAAAGATGACAAGAATTGCTTAACTAACAATGAAAAAGACGAAGAAATTATTAAAGCAATGGAAACACTCGAAAAGAAAACACCGGTAATTGAAGAAACTGAAACGGTTGATATCTCAAATGATTCAACCCATAAAAGAGAAGTTAAAATAGGATTAACACTGAATGAACAAGAAAGAACCGATTTAATTAACTTACTTAAAGAATTTATTGATGTATTTGCTTGGTCATACGAGGATATGCCAGGCATTAATAGAGAAATAACTCAACACACCATACCACTAATTCCAGGAATGAAACCCATAAAACAAAAGTTACGTCGAATGAAACCCGACGTAGCTCTTAAAATAAAAGAAGAAGTGCAAAAACAAATAACTGCAGGTTTCATCAATGTATCCAAATACCCCGAATGGGTCGCCAACGTCTTCCCAGTTCCGAAGAAAGACGGAAGGGTAAGAATGTGTATCGACTATCGAGATTTAAATAAGGCAAGTCCAAAGGACGAATTCCCTTTTCCACACATCGATATTCTGGTAGACAACGCGGAAAATCACGCGCTCCTCTCGTCATGGATGGGTACGCAGGTTACAACCAGATTCTCATGGCAGAAGAAGACATGGAGAAAACAACTATTATAACACCATTGGGCACTTACTGCTTTACGGTGATGCCATTCGGGTTGAAAAACGCGGGTGCTACTTATCAACGCGCAGGAACTGCCTTACTCCATGACATGATGCATAAAGAAGTCGAGGTATATGTCGAAGACATGATTGTGAAATCAAAAGATCGTCCAGGCCATCAAGTAGCCTTAAGGAAATTTTTCGAAAGGCTAAGAAAATATAATATGAGGTTGAATCCAGCTAAGTGTGTATTTGGAGTCACATCAGGCAAGCTTTTGGGTTATGTCATAAGCTCTCGAGGAATAGAGATAGATCCAACCAAGATCAAAGCAATCATGTCAATGCCACTGCCCAAAACCGAGAAACAGATTCGAGGATTTATTGGCCGGTTGCAGTAGATAAGTAGGTTCATATCAAAATTGACAACAATATGTGAACCAATCTTCAAAAAGCTCAAGAAGAATGTACCAGTGATATGGGATGATGAGTGTCAAAAAGCCTTTGAAAAGATCAAAGCCTATCTCGTAAATCCTCCCGTATTAGCATCAGCACTTCGCGGGATACCTCTTAGGTTATATTTGACGGTTACCAAAGAGACAATGTGTAGACACCTAAAAATGTCTCCCCAAAACCAAACCCGATGATGAACAACCTTTCACCGCCACTATTGGTCGGGTTTAGTATTTAATCCCGATAGTGCTTAAAAAATCATATTTTATTAAATTCATATTTTTGAACAGCCCATGGATTAGTCTTGATGTTTGGTAAAAGCATAGTTTTAATTTCAGCCCAAACTTATTAATTAATTTTAAGCCCAAACCTTTTTTATTTTATTGTTTTATTATTTATTTTTGGCCCAAACCCTTTATTTATTTTTATTTAATTATTTTCTTATTTTAGCCCGAATAATAAAAAGTCAGAAAAGGCCCGAAGTTATCAATCGACACTTAAAATGCCGAAGGAAATTAGGGTTAAAAATGTATTTAGACGGAAAAAAAGGCTGGAATTTCCCGCGCCACGGCCGGTACCTACCGTGTCACGGGAATCCATCCCATCTGACAGTGGAATTTCCCGTGACACGGGAGGTCTGGCGTGACACGGGACATTCCGTGTCTTTTCCGCGTAAACCCTTAACGCGTTTTTTTATCCCGTTTTCTGAAAATTTCCCGCGTCACACCAAAAATGTACCGTATCACGGGAAAGTGTACCGTCTGACGGAGGGACTTCCCGTGTCACGGTACACTTTGACCGTGTCACAGTTGCTTTTTTATGGTTTTTATCATTTTAGGGTTCTGTGTGCTCCCTCTACACATTTTCCCTATAAATACCCCCTCATTTCTGATGAACGGGGCACCGAGCAATTCTCTAATTTTATTTTCTCTCTTCTATGCTTTAGCCTAAACACTAGCCTACCCTTTTCACTTCAAAATTCCTTCTTCAAGTACTCAAAGGAGTCCGTACTTTACTCTTGGTTCTATCCTTAAGCCAAGGCGTGAAAGGTAGAATTGTTTGAGGGTTTGGCCTCAAAATCAACTATACTTTATTTAATTTAATTTAATTATTGTTTATTTGTTTCCTTGAAGTTACTAACTCGTTTATTATTTTGTAGTTGCAAACAAACAGAATCAAAGTAAGGATCATGCTCCTTTTATTTTTATTATTTTTTTAACGATTTTATGTTGTTGGAATTGTGATTAATTTGGTTTTAATATTAATGTTGTTTTGTTATTATTTATTGATCACCATATTGCATGTTTAAAGGGAATATGTAATTGAAAATCACGCCTAATAAGATAATTTGGACAACCGATTTAGGATCCTTTTAATCTTATTATTAATTGAAGTGATCACCAATATTTTATAATTATGTGTGCATTAATCTTAAACCAATTTAGTTAAATAATAGTTTGGAGCGAATTGAATTATTGCTTGTATGCCTTTGAGATCGCAGGAGTGCTTTTCAATATAAGAATCGAGTAGAGGCCAATACGGGCGAATGTGACTCCATCACTCACTTCGTACCATCAACCCCGATCCTCCTTTCGTGGTTCCGAACCATATGGAGTTAGTAATCTCATGGATTATGAATGGGGTGTAACCTTCACGGGTCAATCTTTGTTGCCTATCGTTGTCCCTTTTTCGTGGTTGCCTTTTATGATCCGTGAACGGTTTACAAGTTCCTTAAAAACTTGTTGGCGGCTCCCTACTTTCCTTGTCCCTAATCTTATTATGTCAATTCCCACTTCCTATGAGTGCCAAGCATATTCACAACATGCTTTTAACGTAGGCGCACTTTGAGCAACGCCTACAATTTGGCGACTCCACTGGAGAGGATTCTTAATTATTTATCGATTTGAGTGATCGATATTTAATTAAGATGAGTGGATGAGACTTGAAAGATTCTTGAAAAAATATTCCTGTGATTAATTTGGCATTTTTGCATCTGTATAGACGTTTAAACGTCGCGTTCAGGTCTGTCCCGTAGGAAAAATTGGATAACTTGGTTGCGCGCGAAGGAAAACAGGGCACCAATTAGATTTTCTGACTGCCGTGCCAAGGCAGAATCTGCCGTGTCACGAGAATTTTTGTCGTGTCACGGCAATCCTAAAATCAGTCCTGTGGCTTATTTTCTTTCCTCACAGTCGACTTCCTTCGATTTTTCTGAAAAAACGTATGTGTTCTACATGCGTCTTAGCCCCGAGGAATTTAAGCTCTATCGACCCAAAAACGCTAATGGGAATAAGGGTTCATCCGAGTTATTAAATCCACCCAAACCATGGAGTCGAGTTCGATTTCATCACGAACTCGCGGAGCCGCCCGTTGGCATACACCCTCAAGGGAGGCTGCCTTGATAACGCGTCCAAACTCTTAACCATGGTACCCTTTTGACACCCAAATCTTGACCAATAGTTGAACATAGATCTTGACTCTAGGTTGCGAACTTTTTTTACATCATCTTGCCTAAATGCTATGTGGTTGTTTGGTGCTAACCTTTATGTGTTTGCTCTTTTGTTTAACCCATGACCGAGGGTTTTTATTCTCACATAGTAATTAGTACGGACCTAAAAACGGTTAAAATGTGGAAAAATCACAAAACTAACCTGGAACTGCGCACCGTGTCACAGCATTTTCTACCGTGCCACGGTGAACAGTGCCGTGACACGGGGCTCTCTGCCGTCAGACGGTAGACTGCACCGCGTCACGAAAGTCTGCACCATGACACGGTGCCCAGGAAAGTGTTCTGTCAGTCTTTTTTTTATTTTTGTGCGAATGCTGTGTCCAGTTTTGTGTCATGTCTAGCTATACGGTCAAAACACGCGTCTATAACCTCACCTAATCACTCACATATCGTGTTCACACATTATTTTTAGTCGTGCATCACTTTTTGACCGTATTTTAGGGAAGTCTCGTTTTTTGTGTCGTTGTTTTTCGGAGTAAGTCGGATGGTATCCTCCCATGTTTTTTTTTTTAAAAAAAAAATAATAAGTAGAGTTTCAAAATTATATATTTTTAATAAAAAAAAATTTTTTTTAATCCGGATAGGTTAAGGTTAAGCTTGGTCATTAAAGGTGTATTTGTTTCGGTGTCACAGCACTTGGTCAAGAAGCAGGGGTAGATTGTTACGGTTCGAGTCCATACCTCAACAACCTCTTATACCAAAGAGGCTTACAAGGAAACCACCTCAATCATCTCCTCAAGATCCATCTCCAGTCTACTTTCAACCAATGGCCACTAAGGAAGACATTGAGAACCTCAATAGGACAATTGAAAGATTGTCTGACATGATGCAGACACTCAACACTAAAGTCAGCACTGTAGAACAAGACAATCAGAACAATGTCACTAATGCTGTAATGGACAAGATTAAGGAACAGATGAGCAAGATTTCTGAAGAGTTCACTTATGTGGAACAGCCTGTCGCCTCTTCGTCTAAAAGAGACAAGCTTCCTGAGAAGTTTTCCACTGCTGACATTCCCAAATTCAAGCCTACTGATAATCCGCTTTTCCATTTGAAGGCTTTTTCTGCAACTATGGCTCTTAAGGGAGTAGATGTGACACTCTTCCCTACGGTGTTCCCTCTTTCCTTAGAGCATGCCTGTCAACAGTGGTTCTATTCTTTGGAATCCAAACATGTCACGACTTGGAGGATGTTGCTGAAAGCTTCATGAATCGTTACAAGTGTAACATCCAGGCCAAGACTTCTGAACGTGAACTCTCCATTCTCAAACAGAAAGAGAATGAAGGCTTCACCACTTACTTAAGCAGGTGGAGGGAAACAGTTGCGCTCCTGGTGGATCCCCCTAAGGAGAAAGAAATGGTTCGCTTATTCATTGCCAATCTGACTCATAAGTACAAGCAACACTTGAAGTTTCTGCCTCTGAGTACCTTTGACTCTGTATACGATATTGGAATCAATATCGAAGATGTACTGATGAAGTCTGTTGGTAGCAACAATAACAACAGCACTTGGAAAAACAAGAAGAACGACACTCCTTCTTCTTCGTCTTCTAAGCCCAATAATGGTACCAACAATATCAATATCAATGATGTGCTGGCCCTTAATGCTCCTCCTCAAAGATTCCAAAGGCAAAGGAGGGTTTACACGCCTTTGGGAATGACTTATGATGCTGCTTATGACCGTTTGCATGGTCAAGGACTGATTATGCCAATCGGACCATTTCCAGGACCTTGGCCAGAGAATAGGACCGCTAGCTATGACCCCAATGCTTATTGCAAGTTTCATCAAGGAAAGGGTCATAATACTGAGAAGTGTTGGAGGCTGAAGGATGCAACCCAAGATCTGATCGATGCTAATCAACTTCCTGTCCCTCCAGGGGGCAAGAAGCCTAACATTCAAACAGGTCCTCTTTCTGATGCTTTGGCTATCATGGGAGATGAAGTCTCCTTTGATCCGTCGATACTCATTCAACCTGTGAATGAACCTCTGACGGAAGTTGTATTTATCTTAAGTACTGAAGAAATGAATGGAATTTGGGATAGTGATGATGAAGACGTCTATCTCAAGGATATAGCCTGTTCATCTCTTGGAACCAGTGAAGACGTTTGGGGGGACTTTGAGGTCAAGGTTCTCACCAGAAGTGGACGGTTGCAACAACATAATCCACCTCCACCTCCACCACAATCACATTCGATAGTTGATCCCATCGATCTTGTGAACAGCGATGTGGTCAAACAACTGCAGAAGACCAAGGTGGAGATGAATGTATGGAAGCTTTTGGCCACTTCCCACGAGCATCGAAAGGCTGTGATGAATGCTCTGGTGAAGATAGGAGTTGATGATGACATGACTCCTCAAGGACTGGTCAACTTTCTCACTATTGAGTTGCCAAGTACTAGCAATCTGATTTCGTTTTCTGATAAGGATCTTCCCCCGGAAGGGGATCAACATAATAAGGCCTTACACCTCACTGTGGTATGTAGGCAGATGAATGTTCCCATGAGCCTGGTTGATAATGGCTCTGCAATCAATGTGTGCCCACTTCGTACTGCAAAGAAGTTGGGCATAAAGAATGAAGAATTGACTCCCTCCACTCAAGGGATTCGCGCTTATGATAATACTCGTCGTCAAGCCGTGGGTACTATCATACTGAATATAACTACTGGGGCCATTGAACGTCGCACCAAATTTCAGGTGGTGGACATTAAGGCCTCTTTCAATCTGTTGTTAGGACGCCCTTGGCTTCATGAGCTAAAGGCGATTCCATCATCGCTTCACCAGAAAGTGAAAGCCATAGTTGGAGGGGTTCCAATTACTATCGATGCTTCTCCTATGCGCATTCAAGTTATTGATACTCCTATCGTCCATGTTGAACATGACGAAGAAGATGAAGATCTTTAGGGGTTTTCACTAGATGATGTTCTCGTGATTGAAGAGGAGGAAAAGTGTCATCTCGACTTCGATCCCTATTCAAACACCAGTATCAATGTCATTCTGAAGAAGCAAGGTCATTTCCCTAGAATGACCCTTGGACTCAAGAAGAAAATGGTCGAATCTTGGGGTCATCCTGGTGCACTCAAGAAGGATACTTTTGGTTTGGGATTCAAGCCAACAAAAGAAGATCTGAAACAAGCTTCATTGAAGATGAAGGCTCGCAATAACGCTCGAATCACGAAGACAGAAATGGCCATGGATCCATATCCGTTCACCCTCAATGGCCAGTACATCAAAGAAGGGGAAGACTTCCCATGCTATGAATTCCCTGAGCCATTCGTCCATGATGGGATCCGTGAACCAGGATTCGAGGTGTTCCTCGATTGTGACTTTGTTGATGAAGACGAAGAGCTCTTCATAACCGAGAAGCCAGATAGCCTGAACTCTGATAATCTAGGAATCAACCTTCTTTTTGGAATGGAGAAAAATGAGTCCAAGCTGGTCCACAATGGTAACTCCGAGCTCGTTCAAGCTGTCATAGCAAACAAGGATTTTGACCCCTCCGAGTTAATCGTCCAAGCTGACGACATTTCAAGGGGATGGCGCAAGACATTGAGGATCACTACGCCGAGTGGAGAGAAGTTGGAAATAACCGCTGGCGAGGGTCCTATGTTTGATGAGTCTGAGTCGTCTGGGTCCGAGTCCGAGTCTAAGTCTAAGTATGTAGACGAGTCCTTAGAGTCTGAGGCCGACCCTCTTTCTGCTATAGAGTTCAATCCTGAGTCCCTTGTTGAGTCCTCTCTTTCTAGTCCTAATAATTCCGGTGAGGTCGTTGCCGACCTTGCCTCTCTTGATGTATTAGCCAATGAATTCAATAAAATGAGTACCTTTGCTTACGATGCGTGTCATTCCCCTAGCCCTGATCAATATTGCTTTGCTAATTATAAAAATGAAAAAGAAATAATAAAAGAAATGGAAGAACACGAAAATAAAACAGCAGTTATCGAAGATACAGAAACAGTTAACATTTCCAATGATACAACTGTTAAAGAAGTGAAAATTGGATTAACACTAAGTCAAGATGAACGCAAAGAGCTAATTAACTTGCTTAGTGAATTTGTTGATGTATTTCCTTGGTCATACCAAGATATGTCGGGAATTGACAGGGATATAGCTCAGCATACGATACCACTCATTCCAGATATGAAGCCTGTCAAACAAAAGTTGCGCCGTATGAAACCGGATGTGGCTCTCAAAATCAAGGAAGAAATCAGGAAGCAGTTGGCCGCAGGTTTCCTCAAAGTATCCAAATATCCGGAATGGATAGCAAATGTGGTTCCAGTTCCAAAGAAGGATGGAAGAGTCAGAATGTGTGTTGATTACAGGGATCTCAATAAAGCAAGCCCAAAAGATGGGTTCCCTCTACCTCAGATTGACATTCTGGTCGATAATACAACAAATCATGCACTCCTGTCATTCATGGACGGTTACGCCGGATACCACATTCATCACGCAATGGGGTACATATTGCTATACGGTAATGCCATTCGGGTTGAAAAACGCGGGTGCCACCTACCAAAGAGCAGCTACAGCATTGTTACATGACATGATGTACAAAGAAGTAGAGGTCTATGTCGATGATATGATCGTTAAGTCTAAAGATCGCCCAGGCCATATTATTGCACTTCGCAAGTTCTTTGAAAGACTCCGTAAATACAACATGAGATTAAATCCAGCAAAATGTGCATTCGGAGTCACGTCAGGCAAATTACTTGGATACGTGATCAGTTCTCGAGGGATTGAAATAGATCCTACAAAAGTAAAGGCGATCATGGCCATGCCACCACCCAAAAATGAGAAGGAGATCCGAGGTTTCATTGGAAGGTTGCAGTATATAAGTAGGTTCATATCAAAGCTCACAGCGATATGTGAACCTATATTCAAGAAGCTCAAGAAAAATGTCCCAGTCACATGGGATGACGATTGCCAAAAGGCTTTCGACAAAATCAAAGAGTATTTGGCAAACCCACCCGTGCTAGCGCCAGCAATACCTAACTTTCCTCTTCGACTCTATCTTACGGTCACAAGAGAAACGATGGGGGCAATGCTAGCACAAGTAATCGAAAGCAAGGAGAATGTAATCTATTACTTGAGCAAAAAACTTCAAGGATATGAGACGCGATACACACCACTTGAGAAGTTGTGTCTCGCACTCGTATGGGCCGCACAGAAGCAAAGACATTACATGCTCACTCATACAGTGCATGTCGTGTCCAAGACGGATCCTCTCAAATACTTGTTCAAAAAACCAACACTCAATGGCAGATTATCAAGGTGGATAGTCAATCTTGCTCAGTTTGACTTGAGATTTGTGCCACAAAAATCCATCAAAGGTTCTGCGGTTTCTGACTTCTTAGCAGACTTCCCGCTAGAAGAAGCTGAAAAAGAAGAAGACGAGTATGATTTCCCTGACGAAGATTTACTCATGACCGAAGATGATAGATGGACGCTCTATTTCGATGGAGCTTCAAACCAGAAAGGATGTGGTGTAGGAGTCTTGCTCGTATCACCTAATAAAGAACACATCCCAATTTCCATGAAGCTCAACTTTGATGTCACCAACAATGCCGCAGAATATGAAGCATGCATTTTGGGGTTAGAAACAGCTGTCGCCTTGGGAATTAAGAAACTTAGAATGTATGGTGATTCTTCACTAATCATTAACCAAATCTCCAAGAGATGGAAAGTGAGAAGCGAAAGTCTCGCCACGTATCAAGCTCATCTAGAAACTCTCACGGAGCAATTAGATGAATTGGAATATACGTATTTGCCAAGAGAAGAAAACCAATTCGCCGACGCACTAGCTAAATTAGCATCAATGGTGCGAATTCCAACTGATACAATTAGAATGCCACTAACCATAGAAAGAAGATATGAGTCGGCTTATGTTCATGCACTTGACGATGAACAAGAACCACAAGAAGAAGATGAAGAGCCATGGTATACGAACATCCTTAATTATGTGACAAGGGGAGAATACCCTCCTAATACTGATAAAAGGGCACGTCGTGCGAGGCTCCTGGCCTCACAGTATGTGCTCATCAGGGGAGAACTCCGCAAGAGAACTGCATTGGGAAGAAATCTCTTATGCATAGCCAAGAAAGAAGCACATAAAACCATGGAAAACCTTCATGCTGGTATATGTGGAACGCACATGAATGCAAAGATGTTAGTCCAAAAAGATTCAACGACAAGGTTACTATTGGACTACTATGGAGAGAGATTGTCACGACTACGTCATGAAATGTATGAAGTGTCAAATCTACGCGAATTTACAGCATGTTCAACCTTCGCTTCTCTACACATACACTTCTCCATGGCCTTTCTCCGCTTGGGGCATTGACATCATTGGAAAAATAACACCACCAGGACAAGGGGGGCATGAATTCATTCTCGTAGCAATCGACTATTTCACCAAATGGGTCGAAGCTGCCTCATATGCTAAGCTGACGGCAAAACATGTAGCTCAATTCATTGTGAAAAATATCATATGCCGCTATGGGGTACCACATGAGATGATCAGTGATAATGGAACACATTTTCAAGCCGAATGAGCGGAATTATTACAGAAATATCATATCAAGCATCACCGATCATCACCTTACAGACCACAAACAAACGGAGCAGTCGAATCGGCCAACAAAAATGTGAAAACTATCATCGAAAAGATGACAGAAAATTACAAGGATTGGCCAAGTAAGCTACATTTTGCCCTTTGGGGTTATCGAACCTCTGTTCGTACATCAACAGGGGCTACCCCTTTCTCTTTGGTCTATGGAGTTGAAGCTGTACAACCAATCGAGCTCGAAATCCCTTCTCTTCGAATCGCATTGGAAAGCCAACTAGATGAAGTCGACTGGATTAGAGCAAGATACGACGAACTGGTCTTGCTTGATGAAAAACACTTGGCAACTTTGCATCATGTCCAAACCTACCAACAGCGTATGGCCTACCAGAAATATCAAAGAGGGTGACCTAGTGCTTAAGGAACTTCGTAAAAATGTGTTGGATCCAAGAGGAAAATTCAGACCGAACTGGTCAGGCCCGTACATTGTTAAAGCCATCCTGTCTGGCGGAGCAGCACAATTGGTAGACATGGACGGTAACAGCTTCCATAATTTAACCAACTTGGATCAACTCAAGAAATTCTATGCCTAGTCGCATGGGTTCATGACCCAATAGAGCTACGTTTGGCCTGATTCCTTTTTAAGATTCGTAGGCAACCCCTCAAGAGGGCCCGGACACGGTGGGCCTGAACAAAAAAAAGGTAAGGGAAATTCCCGTGACACGGGATTTTATCCCGTCTGACGGGAGAAATTCTCGTGCCACGTCACCTTTTGTCGGCCAACAAAAAAAAAGAAAAAGAAAATTGTCGTGACGCGGGAATTTGTACCGGGTCACGGGGCCCTTTCACCGTGACACGGTTGAATTTCAGTTTTTCCGTTTTATTTTAAGAATAGTGGCGCATTCGTTGCGGATTCATTGTTCGAGTTTTTATTTTTGTTCTTCCATTGCGTCCGACTCCTTGACTCGGATAAATAAATAATAAATAAAAGTCATTGTAATTTTTATTTTTAAGGCTGAAATAAATGTGCTATTATTATTAAAATAAATGCGACTACAAGTATTTGCATCATATGCCTTATTTTAAATAAAAATTATAAATCATAAAAAGCAAAGCACTATTGATCTAATCTCTCTTCTCATTAGGAACATCCTTCTCTTGGTCAATTAGGTCGGCCTTCAACATTAATGTGTCTTTCATAGCCCGAACCGTCACACCCCTTGTCGAACTTTCACCCCTTTCACCTTTCTTGAATTTTTTTGGTTGTTTCTCCCTATAGACCATCTTTTCTTTACCCTTCCCTTTCACATAATTCTTCTTTCTTGGCATTATAGGAGTCTTAAACTCAATCCATTGTGTTCTCGGACCTAGACGATCTTTAGGAGGAGCTTTCTTAATTCCAAGACGACTCTTCACATCAGACTTGTGTGATCCGGATCGTTCCCTCCTACTTCTAGGGTTCAACCATGCCTTGTATGCACTAGATAAAGGAGGAGGAGCTTGGTCACTTGTAGAAAGGGTCCACAAAGGTCTTCCAATCCAATAAGCCTCGTACTTGTGAACGTTACTTTCATACAACGATACTTCCCGAGGACTATCGTTTTAGCGTGGAATTACTTGTTCAAGTCCATACTGCCGCATCAGTCGAGAAGGGCAATAAAAGGTCAGTTTTGAGATACTAGGAACACGGCAATATGGAGTTTCATTAGTGCCAACCATCCTAGTAAGCCTCCACCAAGGCAGCACCCAACGAATGGAAAATTCCCTCTTTGCAAAGAAATTTTTCCAATCTTCATACGACATGTTCGCAGAGTAATTCTTTTTCCTGCGGACTAGGTCGTTAGGGCCATATTTTTCAATATCGTCGGGAGCTTCAAATAATTCCAAACGCTCCATCAACCAAATCTGCAAAAATTAAAAAAAATAAAAAAAAAAAAAAAAAATTAGTCGAAAAAATAAATAAATTGCAGATTCCCGTGACACGGCAGGGTTAACCGTGTCACGGCAAACACCCACCGTGACACAGTGCCTGTTTTGTGTCACGGGGGCTAATCGGAGCGTATTTTTACGTGCAGTAGTACAAGAGAGCCCTTCCTGACGGCTTTCTGGTCAGCTTTTGCCTCGTCAAGGCCACGAAATGTTTCTCCAAGGCACGTCGGCATAGGAGATCTTCCAGATTTGACATGCTCAAGCACAGACGCTAGACAAGCATGTCCTACCCTACCGTTTGCAAATAAGAGCTTGCTAAAAATGCAAAAAATATATGCCCTTCTACGATATACATGATAAGACTCAGAGATAGGGCGATTAAAATATAAATTAGCAAGTTTTTCTAAGTCTACTTCATTACCACAAACAATTCTATTTAAATCTGGATCTGTTAGATTCAGATGGCGTTCG
Organism: Chenopodium quinoa; assembly: GCF_001683475.1. NCBI lineage: Eukaryota > Viridiplantae > Streptophyta > Magnoliopsida > Caryophyllales > Amaranthaceae > Chenopodium > Chenopodium quinoa. The sequence continues at coordinate 4,878,751 of NW_018742681.1, forward strand.
AAATCTTGGTAATAATATTCACGTAGGGTAGGCATGGCAATAAGGTTTCTAGCAGGAAATCCAAAGATTGCACCAAATTCCTCCGGTAGGGGACAGATTGCATCATAATCAAATTTGAAACAGTGCGTTTCTGGACTCCAATAATCTAATGCTGCCCTAAGAAAATCATGTTCAATAGCTACATGTCGCAGGGCTAGCAAACCCCTGACATGAAATAATTCTAACTCTCTTTTCTCAGCATTGGTCAAAGAATAAGACCAGTCACGCAATGTATTATCAAAATTCTAAGACATGATTATTGAAATATGAAATTCTAAATTATTATGTGTTTCGTAATTATGCATATCATGAATAAACTGGTCTTATTTTATAGAAAAAGCGCTCGACACTGCCAGAATTTATCTTTTTATACGCGTAAAACAAACCGCTGAGTAATACGCGTCCCGTGACACGGAAAGTTGCACCGTGTCACGGGAACTTTTGTCGTGACACGGCAAGTTCTGCCGTGACATAGTGCACAGTGTCGTGTCACGGTACTTCACGCGTTTTCTTTTTTTCATCTTTTCCCGTATCTATCCAGATTTTTTATAGTATTTTATCTTCACCGTTTGTTTTTCAGTTTTTCTGAGAGTTTTATTTCTAATAAAATTCTCACTTTTTTTTATCTATATTCTTATTATTATTATTATCTTTATTTTATTTATTTATTTATTCATCACTTTAAGATTTTATTTCTTTATGACTTTTTTTTTGTCTTTTTATTTCTTTTTCTTTTGGGGAAGGTAATTTCTTTTATTTATTTTATTTCTTTTTATTTATTTTTGCTTGTCTTCTTTTTTTCCTTTTCTTTTGGGGAAGGTCGGTACCCTACAGTACTCCACTTATGTTTCTTTCTGTCACGTCATACACACAAGGAGTTTCAAGCACACACTAACATAAATACATAAAACGTGAATAATGTACAAAAGAATCGTAATAAATAAACATGTCAAGTGTCATCATAGTATGTACAAATAAAAACCCTCGAGCAAAAGTCTCTAGAGCTTGAATCAGTATCATCTCCACCCTGCGCATATGAGAACGGTGAGCCGAAGAGTCCCTCCACCATCCGAGTACGGGGAGTAGTGCCTCTACTAGTCCCTGTGACCCCAGCAGTAGTCAAACTCAAGGCAGGACCTGTCCAGTCGGAAAACGGTGTAGACTGGCCCAAAGACACTGGAATCTTCGGTGAAGGCATCGTCCCATACATCGGAACTGAGAAAAAGCCCGACACCGGTGGAGGAATCCCTGACAATAGAGCTGAAAATTAACCAGGATCCAAGGGAGTTAAAACAGACCCAAGCTCAGGTTGTGGAGGCTGTGAAAACAACTGACGCTGCCCCTGACTCTGGCCCGGAAAGCGCCGAGAAGACTGATATTGCTGCCACTGAGCCTCCTGAAATGGCTGAGTAACCTGAGGCTCTCGCTGAGAATGAGAACGTCGGTGAATCTCAGGAGATCGTCTACCACGACCAAGCTCCTCCTCGTCCGAGCCTCTGTGCCTCGAGCGCGAGCGGGACCTCCGTTTCTCCTGAAAGATACAAAACCAAAAGATGTCAACAATGCAAAATAAAACAAATGGTAGAAATAAAAATGAATGATACCTCAAGAACGTCGCTAGAGCTCCGACAACTCGCACCACGCCGAAGCTTGATGATGCAATACTTCAAGGCGTCAACCAGCTTCATGAGTCCCATCATCTCCGGGCGGTTAGGCTGAGGATAAAACAAAGAAAAGTCAGTAACAAACAGTGTTAAAAGGATGAATAATGCATCCAAGAAAACTCACCGGCTCAAAGACCTCGGGCAGAGACTCCTGCGCCTGTCTGTAACCCTCTGGCGCGTCAACAATATGGTCCTCTGTGATACCAATCGGCCCTGGATAGCGAACAGACTGAGGAGGAATCTCGATCCTCCCCACAAGGCGAATAGTTGTCTGAAAATATGATTGAATAATCAAGTTATTCGACTATTTAAAACAGAGATTAATAAAGAAGATCCTCAAAAGAAATCATACCTCAGGAAGACGGGGTGGAGGAGCCAGAGAGGGAAGCAAATCCCGCGCATAGTCACTCTCCATGTGTACAAGCTCCTGCCATGGAAAAGTATAGCGCTCTCCCATGTTGATCAACTCTCTGATCAAGCGTGAGTCCAGCATCGACTCTGGTGGAGATTAGGGCACCACAAAACGATCGCCGCTATGCCGACGAACGACTCGCTCCCCCAAATACCTGACAAAGCGTCCAGTACCAACCAAAATGGTGCGGTGCCCAGAAAGACGCAAGGCCTCAGGTAGATCAGTCATCCCGGCCCAAGGACGATATTAGACATCAATGGCAACCTGAAAACCGTAAACAGTCGGCGTGAAACAACAGAAACAACTTCAGAGGGAAAATAACAGCAACAAAACTGATTCTTACGCCGACAGAAGAGGTGCCTCGGCGTAGCAGCCCACGCTGTGTAGGGACAGACTCCACCCACGACTCTCCTCGATCACGCCACACTAGTAGAAAAAACCCTATTTGTAACGCCTTATTTGTAACCATCAAAGTTTTTTTACTTACAAATACTATATTTGTAACCAACAATAGCTATGTCTGTTACAAAAAGGATAATATTTGTAACGGACAACATAGGGTTGGTTACAAAAACATCATATTTGTAACGGACAACATAATGTTAGTTACAAATACATCATATTTGTAACGGACAACATACAGTTGGTTACAAATAGGAAGGATATTTTTATATGTTTTCAAAGCCTCCCAAAGGCCCATTACTCCCCAACCCTAACTACCACTACAGCCGCCCCCTCTCTCCTTCTTTCTTTCGAATTTGTATTCTCTCTCCTCTTTCCCTCTTTCACTGTTCTTTGTTCGTTCCTTTGAAATCTCTTTGGGAACTTTTTCCTCCCTTCTTCTCATCGCTTGTTCAATCATCTCCTCATACTTTGTTCTCAATGACGTAGGCAACCATCACCGCTCACAAATTCTCTCTGTTTCTTCGCCCTCTGCATTCACTGATAGTGGTCACGATGGTGACGGTGGTCGCGAGCAATAACGACGGTGCAGTTCAATTTTAATGTTTTTAATTGGTGTTCATGGTATGAGATTTTTTAAATTTTTCCCTGTAAGTTTCAATTTTAATGTTTAACTTTGGTTTATCATCTTTGTGTTATTGTTATCAGGTTCTATAATTTGGCCCCTTTTAAGGTTTAATCTTGAGGTAATTCTTATCTTCTGCATTTCTGATTTATGTGATTTTCAATTAATTTCTTTGTTGGGGTTTTTTTTAATCCGATTTTAATTCATGGATATTATAAATTTTGTATTATAACTTGATTATAAAGGATTTTTGACGTTGTTTGAATTTGGGAAATGGGGTTTGATTTATTTTTTTTCAACAAAGTTGTTGATTTATGATGCTAGATGTTTATTATTGAAGTTAAATTGAAATATTGAAGTGGGTATTATTTGTTGGGCTTAAAAGTTGATATGTGAATCGATATGAAGGTGTTTTTGGGTTTCTAGGAAGTATTATTAGCTTTGCTATACGAATTTGATTGTAAGACCTGAATTTGAAATGTGGTAAGGCTTGAACTTGGTTGTTAGTCTAGTGTTCTCAGTAGCAATAGATTGAGCTAGTCATCCCCTTACTTTCAATGTTGTCAACATCTTAGTATAATTGAAATATTGAATGGTTGAATGTAGCGAGGTTTGATATCGGAATCCGATGTGCTTTATTGTTTGGAACTTAGGTACCGAATTGCCGATGTAGTATATAGCATGATAATGTTTATTGGTTGCCACACTTTAATTTTGGGGAATTTACGAGTCCAATTAACTATTATTGTCATGTTGTGTGATTTTGATTGTTTTATCTTGTGTTGTTGTGGTATCAATTGATTCATGTGAGTTTGTAATCTTAAAAAATTCAAGTCCTTAATATAATAGAATCTTGCTTAATGCTACGATTGATAATTAAATTGAGATATTTTTTTTTTGAATAAATTAGTAACTTGAGATTATTAAGACCTCAATTTCTATAGATAAATAATGTATTTTTTTATTTATTTGCACAGGAAAAGTCAAGGAGCTGATCAACATTTGATGGGGGAGCTATATCGACACTTTTTAGGACTTTTTATCATAATTTGTTGTAATGAAATGATATAACGTGATAGAATAAAATTTACTTTGTATCTATTAATTGAAAGGATGATTATTATTCCACATAATATTCACTTATTTATTTTTATAATTATCTTTTTGTTTGTTGAATTTTTTTCCCATAATAATAATAATAATAATAATAATAATAATAATAATAATTATTATTATTATTATTATTATTATTATTATTATTATTATTAATATTATTATTATTACATCAACCTAGCATTTGCTAGGTATTTTTTTTTAATATCGAAAATGAGCAATTGTAACCAACATTTGATATGTCGGTTACAAATAGGTACCTATTTGTAACTGACATATCAAATTTTGGTTACAAATAGCAACATGTTTGTAATAAACATATTAAATGTCCGTTACAAATACATAACTATTTGTAACTAACAATTGAAATGTTAGTTACAAATAGGTACCTATTTGTAACGGAAAATGTCCGTTACAAATGATAGGACTATTTGTAACTCCAGTACTTGTAACGGCCAAAGTTGGTTACAAATAACCTGTTTTTGTTAGTTACAAATAGCGTTTTTTCTACTAGCGCCAGCTGGCCTCGACAGGGAAATCATGGACCGCTCCAAGACGCCGGCGAGGAGCCAAGCCTGGGAAGTACTCGTAGAACCATAGCTGCGATGAAAAGTAATCTTTAGCACATGAGTCGAACAAGTTAAAGTGAAACAAAAAGGGAAAAGATCATCACCTCTACGACTCTCCACGGACCATAGACGGTGATGGGAGACTCGTCATTCTGCTGCCGACAGCCATGACGTAGCGATAAGAAGAGATCAGCGTATCCAAGGCTGGCCCAGCTATACGATCCTATCTCATGGATCCTGACCAGAGCGGGGAGGTAGCAAAGGAGTACACGTGAACTCCTATCGGGAGAAAGGGTCATAGAAATCAGGATCAGGATGAAAATCCGCACTCGCTGCTCAGCCGTCGTATCCTCCATGTCGAAGCCACGAGCTAAAACTGAAGCCAGCTCCGATCATCCGCTCCTAGGACCACCTCGAGACACTGGTCGGGACCTGATGTACTGAACGATCGGACCCAACAAATCAGTTGTCTCAGCCGATCCCCAAGACAGATCAGACATCTGAGCTACAGCCCGGTCGGTGAAGCGCAACCCGCTGATCATACTGAAGTCTAGGGGGGTCACCGTCATCTCCCCCCAAGCAAAATGAAAAGTGTTGGTAGTATCCCAGAAATACTCCAATAATGCGCGAACGACCGTCGCACCTCAACCCCGGGGGCTGCGAAACCCTACAACCGCCGTATAGAAATCTACTAAACCAGCCGATTCCCATAGGGCGCTCGTAGCAAGATCCCTCGTAATGATCTGGTGAAGTCGAGGGATCAAATCGCCGGCTCTAGAACCGTGGTGGCGAAGCGTGCCACCGACTATGCCGGAGAGTGAGCGATGAGAGACATGGTTTTCACGACAGAAAACCAACTAGTCTGGAGTCCACGGAGGTGGAACCCACCTACCTCTACTCGCGGATGCCCGAGGCTCGGGCTCTAAAGCATCCTCGTCCATACCCTCAGGAATGGTGAGAGTGTCCTCCTGAAAAGCCCGACGCCGGCCGAGGGTAGAAAGATCGCAATCTCGTCGCCTAGGCATGCTATTATAAAAATCTAAATACTTAGCATCATTTCCTAAGTTATTTAGTTATTTATTGAATTATACGCTAATTTTTTACCTCCAGACTAAAAATTGGCAAAATTATGGTATTTAGTTTTTCCATGACAAACTAATACTACAGTTCTCCTAGTCACATGATACTATGTTCTCCATGACGATATAGTACATACGCAAAATATGTTTCGAAGTTGCACAAAAACAATGAATCAACACATCATGAAACACTTCACAAGATTTACCACCGTTTCTTCACCATTTCAAGTACACAAGAAATAACATGAACATCATTTCACAAAGTAGTACCCAAAAATGGTGATCTGCTCAATTATCCATCAAATCATGTAATTTTTGTCTCAAATTTCTCACAAACACACATACATACATATACAAGTAAAATCATGGCAAGAACTTCAACATAAAACCTCAAAATCAAAAAATCCCCAAATTGATTTTTAAGGGTTTTTTTCATGAAATTACTTCAAATTCAAGACAAAAATCAAAGGAAACTTACATGGATGCTTGTAAAGGGTCGAAAGTGAGGAAGATAGCAAGAAATTAGAGCAAAATTGGTGGAAATTTGAGCTCCAAAAGCTCGAAAAACCTCGAAGAACTACGCGGCCGCCGTGACACGGCTGAGTTTGCCGCGGCTCGGTGGAGAACAGACGTGTCACGGGGAGCAAGTCCCGTGTCACGAGAAGAGAAGACGTTGCCGGAGCCTCGTTGTGCAGAAGCAGCACCGACGAGCAACAGCAGCAAACAACAGTAGCAGCAGCTCTCAGCAGAAGAAAAAAAAATAAAAAAAAAGAGAATGCAAAACCGCCGTGGCACGGTTGCCATTCCCGTGTCACGGTAAGCTCGGACGACCGCCGGTTTCTCTTAGACATTCCGCGGCGTTTGTGTGAAGCAAGAAGATGAAAATGGAGAAGTATAGAGAGAGGAGATGAGAAATGGCGAAATGGTGAAGCAGAAATATGAATTTAAAGCAAAAAAAAGTAACCGTTGCAAGCCCCGTTCACCGTGCCACGGTTACCGTTGTTGTGTAACGGTACAATTTGACGTGGCACGCTGATTCACGCGTTGACCAATTCAAACAGCAAAATAAAAAAATAAAAAAAAGGGGAAAAAGTATTCCCGTGACACGGGATTTTATTCCGTATGACGTTTTTTACCAGATTGAATGATTTTACCACATTGTCAGCGAATATTCCTGACGTTTTTTACCAGATTGAATGATTTTTCGAGCTTATTGGGCGATTATTTTTCGCTAGAATTACGCGGAAAATTCTAACAGATATTTAAGGGGGACTAAAATTACCATTTTACCCCTAGCAAACATCAAAGTCTATTTTTCGGCATTTTAAGCACTTAATATGGTCGGATAATCGGCTTAAAATTGTGAATCATCTGCGGCCCACGTTCGGGGATAATCGAACCATCATACACTTACAAATTTCAGCAATCGTCGGCTTTCCTCAGGCTTGGAAAGCGTTATCGGTGGATTTTTCTTCAAGTATAGAAAACCGCCAATTCGGCTTTCCTCAGGCTTGGAAAGCGTTATCAGTGGATTTTTCTTCAAGTATAGAAAACCGCCAAGTCGGCTTTCCTCAGGCTTGGAAAGCGTTATCGGTGGATTTTTCTTCAAGTATAGAAAACCGCCAAGTCGGCTTTCCTCAAGCATGGAAAGCGTTATCGGTGGATTTTTCTTCAAGTATAGAAAACCGCCAAGTCGGCTTTCCTCAAGCATGGAAAGAGTTATCGGTGGATTTTTCTTCAAGTATAGAAAACCGCCAAGTAGTCGGCTTTCCTCAAGCATGGAAGGCATTATCGGTAGAATTCTTCAAGCATAGAATGACACCATATTCATACGTCGACTTTCCTCAAGCATGGAAAGTGTCATCTGGTAGGTTTCTTCAGGCTTAGAAAGCTACCAAACTCATCTGTCGGCTTTCCTCAAGCATGGAAATCGTTTCAACATACGTCATCCGGTGGATTCCTTCAAGGTTAGGAAGCTGCCAAATTCGTTTGTCACCGATACACTGGTGCCAGATACGTATTCTATCCCTTTATTCTTTTATCTGTGGAACTAACATTTTTCTGCAGGTATCGGCGTATACAAAGTGATTTAGGATCGCAGAACGTCTTAAATCATTCTCCATCCCTATCGGCTACTTTGACTATCGTTTCGTTTTCGAAACTGACGTTTCTACAAACTCAGTCAAAGTGGGGGCTTCTGTAGACACCTAAAAATGTCTCCCCAAAACCAAACCCGATGATGAACAACCTTTCACCGCCACTATTGGTCAGGTTTAGTATTTAATCCCGAGAGTGCTTAAAAAATCATATTTTATTAAATTCATATTTTTGAACAGTCCATGGATTAGTCTTGATGTTTGGTAAAAGCATAGTTTTAATTTCAGCCCAAACTTATTAATTAATTTTAAGCCCAAACCTTTTTTATTTTATTGTTTTATTATTTATTTTTGGCCCAAACCCTTTATTTATTTTTATTTAATTATTTTCTTATTTTAGCCTGAATAATAAAAAGTCAGAAAAGGCCCGAAATTATCAATCGGCACTTAAAATGCCGAAGGAAATTAGGGTTAAAAATGTATTTAGACGGAAAAAAAGGCTGGAATTTCCCGCGCCACGGCCGGTACCTACCGTGTCACGGGAATCCTTCCCGTCTAACGGTGGAATTTCCCGTGACATGGGAGATCTGCCGTGACACGGGGCATTCCGTGTCTTTTCCGCGTAAATCCTTAACGCGTTTTTTTATCCCGTTTTCTGAAAATTTCCCGCGTCACACCAAAAATGTACCGTGTCACAGGAAAGTGTACCGTCTGACGGAGGGACTTCCCGTGTCACGGTACACTTTGACCGTGTCACGGTTGCTTTTTTAGGGTTTTTATCATTTTAGGGTTCCGTGTGCTCCCTCATCACATTTTTCCTATAAATACCCCCTCATTTCTAATGAACGGGGCACCGAGTAATTCTCTAATTTTATTTTCTCTCTTCTATGCTTTAGCCTAAACAGTAGCCTACCCTTTTCACTTCAAAATTCCTTCTTCAAGTACTCAAAGGAGTCTGTACTTTACTCGTGGTTCTATCCTTAAGCCAAGGCGTGAAAGGTAGAATTGTTTGAGGGTTTGGCCTCAAAATCAACTATTTTTTATTTAATTTAATTTAATTATTGTTTATTTGTTTCCTTAAAGTTACTAACTCGTTTATTATTTTGTAGTTGCAAACAAACAGAATCAAAGTAAGGATCATGCTCCTTTTATTTTTATTATTTTTCTAACGATTTTATGTTGTTGGAATTGTGATTAATTTGGTTTTAATATTATTGTTGTTCTGTTATTATTTATTGATCACCATATTGTATGTTTAAAGGGAATATGTAATTGAAAATCACGCCTAATAAGATAATTTGGACAACCGGTTTAGGATCCTTTTAATCTTATTATTAATTGAAGTGATCACCAATATTTTAGAATTATGTGTGCATTAATATTAAACCAATTTAGTTAAATAATAGTTTGGAGCGAATTGAATTATTGTTTGTATGCCTTTGAGATCACAGGAGTGCTTTTCAATATAAGAATCGAGTAGAGGCCAATACGGGCAAATGTGACTCCATGACTCACTTCGTACCATCATCCCCGATCCTCCTTTCGTGGTTCCGAACCATATGGAGTTAGTAATCTCATGGATTATGAATGGGGTGTAACCTTCACGGGTCAATCGTTGTTTCCTATCGTTGTCACTTATTCGTGGTTGCCTTTTATGATCCGTGAACGGTTTACAAGTTCCTTAAAAACTTGTTGGCGGCTCCCTACTTTCCTTGTCCCTAATCATATTATGTCAATTACCACTTCCTATGAGTGCCAAGCATATTCACAACATGCTTTTAACGTAGTCGCACTACGAGCGACGCCTACACAATGGGAGCTATGCTAGCACAAGAAGTAGAAGGCAAAGAGAATGCAATCTACTATCTAAGCAAGAAGATGCTCGAATACGAAGCACGCTATACACCACTCGAGAAATTGTGCCTCGCCTTGGTGTGGGCCACAACCAAGTTAAGACATTACATGCTAGTGCACACCGTCTTCGTAGTCTCCCGATTAGATCCACTCAAGTATCTATTTGAGAAATCTACACTTAATGGACGCATATCGAGATGGATAGTCAATCTAGCCCAATTTGATGTAAGGTTTATGCCACAAAAATCTATCAAAGGATCCGTGGTGTCAGACTTTCTAGCAGACTTCCCAATAGAAGACTCGACGCCAATACAAGACAATGAATTTCCAGATGAAGACTTAATGGTCACTGAAGTTGATACCTGGACCTTATACTTCGACGGATCCTCAAACCAAAAGGGATGTGGCGTTGGAGTACTACTAGTATCACCTAAAGAAGAGCATGTTCCAATCTCCATAAAGCTTGATTTCGACGTTACCAACAATGCTGCCGAATGTGAAGCATGCGTGGTAGGCCTTGAAACAGCTTTGGCATTGGGAGTAAAAAAGTTAACGATATTTGGAGACTCTTCTTTGATTATCAATCAGATATCTAAATGGTGGAAAGTAAGGAGCGAAAGCCTAGCCCCTTACCAAACCTATCTGGAAACTCTTACCAATCAGTTAGAGAAGGTAGAATACACATATCTACCTAGGGAAGAAAATCAATTTGCTGACGCCTTGGCAAGACTAGCCTTAATGGTTAGGATTCCCACAGAAATTGAGCAAATGCCTCTAACTATAGAAAAAAAGCACAAGTCGGCATACATCCAGGCTATAGAAGACGAGACGAAGTAGTCCAAGAAGAAGAAGAAGAAGAAGAAGAAGAAGAAGAAGAAGAAGAAGAAGAAGAAGAAGAAGAAGAAGAAGAAGAAGAAGAAGAAGAAGAAGAAGAAGAAGAACCATGGTACATGGATATACTCAATTATGTCACCAAAGGAGAATACCCTCCCCATGCTGACAAAAGAGCAAAACGAGCATTAAGACTTTTGGCTTCCCAATATGTACTCATAGACAACGAGCTACATTAAAGGGTACCTAAGGGTCGAGCTCTCTTATGTGTAGGAAAGAAGGATGCACAAAGAGCAATGAGAATATTCCACGAAGGAATCTGTGGCACTCATATAAATGGAAAAATGTTAGTCCAAAAAATAATGCGAGAAGGATATTATTGGACTACGATGAATAGGGACTGCCATCAATATGTAAAAAGATGCCCTAAGTGCCAAATCTATGCCAATTTACAACATGTTCCTCCATCCTTGCTCTACACCTACATATCGCCATGGCCATTCTCTACATGGGGAATTGACATCATCAGCAAAACACTAGTAGAAAAAACGCTATTTGTAAGTAACAAAAACAGGCTATTTGTAACCAACTTTGGCCGTTACAAGTACTGGGGTTACAAATAGTCCTATCATTTGTAACGGACATTTAATATGTTCATTACAAATAGGTTACTATTTGTAACCAACATTTGATATGTCAGTTACAAATAGGTACCTATTTGTAACCGACATATTAAATGTTGGTTACAACTGCTCATTTTCGATATTAAAAAAAATACCTAGCAAATGCTAGGTTGATGTAATAATAATAATAATAATAATAATAATAATAATAATAATAATAATAATAATAATAATAATAATAATAATAATTATTATTATTATTATTATTATTATTATTATTATTATTATTATTATTATTATTATTATTATTTCTGGAAAAAAATTCAACAAACAAAAAGATAATATAAAAATAAATAATTGAATATTATGTGGAATAATAATCATCCTTTCAATTTATAGAAACAAAGTAAATTTTATTCTATCACGTTATATCATTTCATTACAACAAATTATGATAAAAAATCCTAAAAAGTGTCGATATAGCTCCCCCATCAAATGTTGATCAGCTCCTTGACTTTTCCTGTGCAAATAAATAAAAAAATACATTATTTATCTATAGAAATTGAGGTCTTAATAATCTCAAGTTACTAATTTATTCAAAAAAAAACAAATCTCAATTTAATTATCAATCGTAGCATTAAGCAAGATTCTATTATATTAAGGACTTGAATTTTTTAAGATTACAAACTCACATGAATCAATTGATACCGCAACAACACAAGATAAAACAATCAAAATCTTACAACATGACAATAATAGTTAATTGGACTCGTAAATTCCCCAAAATTACAGTGTGGCAACCAATAAACATTATCATGCTATATACTACATCGGCAATTCGGTACCTAAGTTCCAAACAATAAAGCACATTGGATTCCGATATCAAACCTCGCTACATTCAACCAATCAATATTTCAATTTTACTAAGATGTTGACAACATTGAAAGTAAGGGGATGACTAGCTCAATCTGTTTCTACTGAGAACACTAGACTAACAACCAAGTTCAAGCCTTACCACATTGCAAATTCAGGTCATACAATCAAATTCGTATAGCAAAGCTAATAATACTTCCTAGAAACCCAAAAACACCTTCATATCGATTCACATATCAACTTTTAAGCCCAACAAATAATACCCACTTCAATATTTCAATTTAACTTCAATAATAAACATCTATCATCATAAATCAACAACTTTGTTGAAAAAAAAAAAAATCAAACCCCATTTCCCAAATTCAAACAACGTCAAAAATCCTTTATAATCAAGTTATAATACAAAATTTATAATATCCATGAATTAAAATCGGATTAAAAAAACCCCAACAATGAAATTAATTGAAAATCACAGAAATCAGAAATGCGGAAGATAAGAATTACCTCAAGATTAAACCTTAAAAGGGGCCAAATTAAAGAACCTGATAACAATAACACAAAGATGATAAACCAAAGTTAAACATTAAAATTGAAAATTACAGGGAAAAATTTAAAAAATCTCATACCATGAACACCAATTAAAAACATTAAAATTGAATTGCACCGTCGTTATTGCTCGCGACCACCGTCACCATCATGACCACTATCAGTGAATGCAGAGGGCGAAGAAACAGAGAGAATTTGTGAGCGGTGATGGTTGCCTACGTCATTGAGAACAAAGTATGATGAGATGATTGAACGAGCGATGAGAAGAAGGGAGGACAAAGTTCCCAAAGAGATTTCAGAGGAACGAACAAAGAACAGTGAAAGAGGGAAAGAGGAGAGAGAACACAAATTAGAAATAAAGAAGGGGAGACGTGGCGGCTGTAGTGGTAGTTAGGGTTGGGGAGTAATGGGCCTTTGGGCGGTTATGAAAACATATAAAAATATCCTTCCTATTTGTAACCAACTGTATGTTGTGCGTTACAAATATGATGTATTTGTAACTAACATTATGCTGTCCGTTACAAATATGATGTTTTTGTAACCAACACTATGTTGTCCGTTACAAATATTATCCTTTTTGTAACAGACATAGCTAATGTTGGTTACAAATATAGTATTTGTAACTAAAAAAACTTTGATGGTTACAAATAAGGCGTTACAAATAGGGTTTTTTCTACTAGTGAAATCACTCCCCCAGGAACAGGAGGCCACGAATATATCTTAGTAGCAATTGATTACTTCACAAAGTGGGTCGAAGCGCAATCATACGCTAAAATCATTGAAAAACATGTAGCACTCTTTATTGAGAGGAATATTATTTGTCGATATGGAGTCCCACATGAAATGATAAGTGACAATGGAACTCACTTTCAGGCCGAATGTGAAGAATTGTTACAAAAATATGGCATTCAATATCATCATTCTTCCCCTTACAGACCTCAAGCAAATGGAGCAGTCGATGCCGCTAATAAAAACCTAAAGACTATCATCGAGAAAATGACGGAAAATTATAAAGATTGGCCTGAAAAACTTCACTTCGCATTGTGGGGTTACCGCACGTCAATCCGCACGTCGACAGGAAATACGCCATTTTCCTTGGTTTATGGAATGGATGCCGTACAACCTGTCGAATTAGAAATTCCATCTCTACACATCGCGTTAGAGAGTCAACTCGATGAAGTTGAATGGACTAGGGCAAGATATGAAGAGCTAATTTTACTCGATGAAAAACGACTAGAAGCTCTGCATCACACTCACTGTTATCAAACTCGTATAGCTAGGCATTTTAATAAGAAGGTCAAGACAAGAAACATCAGAGTATGAGACTTGGTGTTAAAAGCATTAAGGAAAAATGTTTTAGATCCAAGGGGAAAATTTAGACCTAATTGGTCTGGACCCTAGATTGTCAAAACAATCCTGTCAGGAGGTGCAGCAAAACTAACTGATATGGATGGCAATGAGTTCTCGAACATGACAAATCTTGACCAACTTAAGAAGTACTGCCCATAATTACTTGAGTAGGATACTCAAGAGAGCTACGTTTGGCCTGATTCCTTAAGAAAGGATACCTAGGCAACCCTTTACGGGTGCGGCCACTTTATTTTTCGACATTCTCACATTCCAGAATTAATTAAAAATTCGACAGAAGATCGGCGAAATACCAGCGTCACAGAGAAGAATCTGGCGCTAGCCAGCAACCATCAGCGCCAGCCAACAGCACTGGCGCCTGGCGCCAGACTGCTGTGGCCGGCGCCAGTCACAAATAAGCGGCGCCAATTCACAGTTAAATTCTGGGCAAATTTCGGTGTTTTTCGGAAAATTTTCAACTTTCGTACTCGAAGAATTTCTGGAAAATTATTTTTTCCGATTTTCATTGCTTTAATAAAATAAATTTAAAGTAAATAATTAATTAAAAGCTGAAATTTCATTAATAAAATAAAATTACATTATTGATGAAATTTAAATAAAGCTTAAATAAATTAACTTTAAATATAAACTAAGTCTAATAATTTGAAACTAAGCAATGCTCCTAATCTTTCTTTTCTTTCCTAACCCTTTTCCAATTTTTGTCTGCTTCCTCCTCCTCATCCATTACCTTAGCTAGTAGGCATCCTTTAGAGGACCTACATTCAATCTAGAGTAGATAGTTTCCCCTTCGACTAGGACTCCATACATCTTTTCTACTCAGACTTTTTTATCTGTGGTGTCAGCTTTCCTTTTTCCCTTATCTTTTGTAGTACTTTTCTTCCTAGGCATTGCAGGTGTTTTGAATTCGACTCTTTCACCTAAGCGTTCCTTGGCAGGAATCACTCTTTCACCTAGACGACTCTTCACGTCAGTTTTACCCTGACTTTTCTTCAAGTGCTTTGAAGGTTTCTTCAACAACCACTTCTTCACATCATTGGGAAAGGAAGGAGGAACCTTTTGGGTAGTTACTTCCCATAGAGGTCTGGCACTCCAATAAGCATCAAATTTGTCTACTTCATGGGAAACAGGATACTCATAGGGAGGACGAAGATCTTCGGAAGGAATATTCTGAAGCAAGCCGTATTGTCTTTTTACCCTGCAGGGATAATAATAAGTCATACGAGAAAAACTTGGAAGACGGCAGAAAGGTTGCTTGTTGACACCAACCATCCTTTCTATTTTCCACCATCGGACGACCCATTTGATAGCAAAATTGCGAGATTCGAAGACCCTTCTCCACTCATGGCGCCCAATTTTAGAGAAGTGTTTCTTCCTCCTCGCGAAGCAATTTGGAGTGTACTTCTCAATGTTGTCCGGAGGGCTAATTAATTCTAGCCTTCCCATTACCCACATCTGTAAAAAAAAATTGCAATGCAAATAAATTATTATTACAATACAAAAATAAATTTTTTTATTTCTGTAATTAAAAATATTATTTTTCTACCTGTAATAAAATTGGAGAGCCGCGTAAAGGTGATTTTGGGTTCTTTTTCAATTCATCAAGACTAATCATGGTCTCTACAACTATCAATGGCATTGGATGTCTCCCTGATTCAATTTGTTCTAGTACGGTGGTTATAATTGATTGACCTTCATTATTTTTACCACTACTAAGAAAAAATTGATTAACCATGCAAAATAAGAAAGCCCTTCTTCTATAAATATGAAAAGATTTAGAAAGAGGTTTATCAAAATAATGGCGTGCAAATTCTTTCAAATTAACTATGTTGCCATCTACTATTTTTTATAGATCCCTTTCTTTTAAATTGAAGAAGCGCTCAAAATCCTTATAATAATATGCATCTACTCTAGGGAATACTATGAGGTCTATTACAGGGAATCCTAAAATAGCACCAAATTCTTCCGGCAACGGGCTAATTTCATCATACCCTATTCTAAAGCAATGAGTATCAACATTCCAATATTCTAGAGCGGTATGAATGAAATCTAAGTCAAGATCTACCCCTTTAACACCATAAATTCCCCCCAGATGAAACAAATCTAATTCTTTCCTTTCTCTAGCATTAAGAGATCGGCACCATTCATGGGTGTATTGGGTGAAAGTTTTGGTGACTAGAGACATGATATTATTTTTCTAAGGCCAAGAATTATTTTATTCGCTGAAATTATGAAAAGAATTGGCTGGGCAGGGGGCTATTTATGCACGAATTACGAACAGTTTTAATCGGGGTAAAATACGGATGCAGCGCCAATTGGCGTCAGACTCCGCGATTGGCGCCAGACGCCAAAGCTTGGCGCCACACGCCAAGTGTAGCGCCTGGCGCTACACCCAATTGCGTGGTGCTAGCTGGCGCCAATCTGCCATGTCATGCACGCTTTCTTAAATCGCGTTTATACCTTAAATTCGAGTCGACTAATGACTTTACGGCTCCGATTATCTTTTCTAAACATCTTTTTATTCTTCTTTTAATTAATATAGCTATTATATTATTATTTTTTGGATTTTATTTAGATTAATTTCCAAAGTTTATTATAAACCCAACATTTTATTTTCCTTTTCCTTTTTTCATTTTTTTTTTGGGAGAGAGTCGGATACCCTCCATCAATAAAAAAAATGACGGAATTTTTGCGCAAAATTGTTTGTCACACTTTTCTTGCACACACACAAACATGCACATAATAATAAAAATAATAATAGCAAACATAAATAAACTCATAATAGTATGTATATACAAAATATGTCTACAAAATGTGTTTAACTAAAAGGCAAAGTTCTATACAAAGTCAAATAAATAATAAAAAGCACAGGTACAAACCACCTCGCGCGAGAGCTGTCAAAGAAATAAGTCAGTAAACATGCATAATATATGTGGACAAAATTTGCAAATAAAAAAGCTTACTCGAGTCTGGTGGCGAGGAATCGACTGCTCTACAAAGCGCTTGTCCTCAGGAGCCGGAAGAATCATCTCCTCGATCGGCCCGTATGTCCCCTGGTAATGGATAGACTTACGGGGTGGCATGAACTCAGTAGCATCGTCCTGATAAAGCAAAACCAAGTTAGTGAAGAATTACTTGGGGGCTACTTAACGAAAGATAAGAGCTGAAAAATTGTACCGCCACATCCTCAGCCGGTACGGGAACTGGAGCTAACAACGGCAGTAGCTCCTTCGCATAGCATCGCCCAGGGATCGTGCAAGGCCACCAAGGGGTACCATTTCCCTCTGACATGCTCAACAACATCGCGGCGCCAGAACACTCAGCTTCCCACTCGTTAGCCCCTCTAAGCAATTTGACATGATTTTTAGTAATCGGCTTGATTGCATAAAGTGATCGACCTGATGAAAGATCGTCTCACTTAGCTTAAAGCGCCTAAGCATTAGCTCGTCGCAAAAGGCACCGATATAGTGGTTCATTCATAAAGGCACCGACGTATAGGTTCAAAAGCAGAAGAAGCGCCGACGTACAGGCATAGCGGAAGCGAAGTTAAAGAGAGCTTTTTAAGATCGACAAGCGGAGGTCTTCGGTAATTCTCTTTGGAAAATTATCGCAACGAATAAGATTAGCTTCAAGCGAGCAAATCTTCGGCAACATTCCCTAGCTTGCGGAGAGTTGTCACAAACAACTGAAGGTGATTTCAGGCGAAGTTATCTTCAATAGTATTCCCTTGGACGTGGAATATTATCAATGCGGATGAAGATTGTTTCAAGAGAAATAATCTTCGATAGTATTCCCTTGGACGTGGAATATTGTCAATGCGGATGAAGATTATTTCAGGAGAGCAATCTTCGATAGTATTCCCTTGGACGTGGAATATTGTCAATGCGGATGAAGATTGTTTCAGGAGAGATAATCTTCGATAGTATTCCCTTGTACGTGGAATATTGTCAATGCGGATGAAGATTGTTTTAGGAGAGATAATCTTCGATAGTATTCCCTTGGACGTGGAATATTGTTAATGAGGATGGGGATTGTTTCAAGAGAAGCAATCTTCGATAGTATTCCCTTGGACGTGGAATATTATCATAGCGGAGGAGCATCGTTTCAGGCGAAGCAGTCTTCTATGTTGGAAGCAGTAACAGGCGTAGCAGTTTTCAAGCGGGATGGCATTCTCTAGCTTGCAGGAGGTCATCAAAACGGTAACAATAACAGCATCAACAAATCAGTTACTTTTAGAGACGTGTGCTCGACGGTGCAAGATACGCGTTTCTTAACTCTTTTATCTGTTTAACTAATGCTAGTTTTGCAGGTATCGGCGATACAAGAATGATTTAGGATTGCAGAATGTTCTGAATCATTCTCCGTCCCTATCGATACTTTGACTTTTGTTTTCGAAACTTGCGTTTCTCCAAACTCAGTCAAAGTGGGGGCTTCTGTAGACACCCATTTGTGTCTCCCAAAAACCAAACCAGATGATGAGTACCTTTCACGTCGAATCATAATCGAATGAAGTGAAAGTGTGGAAGGTTTAGTGTTGCGGATAGTTTTAGTTTCTTTTCTCTTCTCTCTGTTTTTGAAAACTTATTTTAAGAAAACAGTCAATCCAGTTTTGTTGGTCCGTGATATGGGTCCAATAGTAGTGTAGTTGGATGGGGCTTGACAAGAGTTTTCCAACGATATATTATAAGCCCAATTCCGATGAATATTGAGGAAGTTATGGCCAAATTACTAAATTGGGCCTGGTTTGAGCCTTATATGCGGCCCAATGATCTAGGGGAGGGCCTAATATAGATTTATCATTCCTAATGCAATTAGGAATGGTTTTAGTCTTCTAGATTCTTCTAGAAGGTTCTTTTCATTCCTAATTCAATTATCATTGATAAATTGACTTTTGTTGACTTTTCAGAGTTTTAATTAAAATCAAAGAGCATTTTAAAGGAAAATACGATTTTATCCTCCTGTACGGAAATTTTTATCTGATTTTAAGAAAACGCGTAAGTTTCCAGATCAGCGCCAAACGCCAGCTGTAGCGCCTAGCGCTAACGTTGGCGCCTGGCGCCAACAGCCGGCGTTGGCGCTGGTTCTGTTTTCTGTGCGTCAATGCTCTGTTTTGATAATTTTATCTTTTTGGCTGATTTTATCTATAAATAACGTCGTAAAAACTCCGTTTTCATTCACCTACAACTAATTTTCATAATCATTTGCCAACTCTCATCAATTTTCTAATTCATCCATCCCTCTCTCTCTTTTTTCTAAACTAGCTTTTACATACAAAATTTCGCATTCATTAGATCTAGAAACACCTAGTCATATTCAAAGTTGTCTTCGCCCTAGACGTGAAAGGTTTAATTTCTGAGGGTTTGGTCCCAAATCTCTATTTCCATTATTTAATTTAATTGTTTTGTTTATTATTTTCCTTGAAGTTACTAACGTGTGTATTTTGTTATTAGAAAGAGGTACGAGGCATCAAAGTAAGTGCTTTAATGGTTTTTATTGATGTTATGATATAGATTTCATGCTTAGATTGTTATTATGATTCCTAATATCATGTCTAAGGTAAATTTAATATCAAATATGATTGTTATGATGCTTCCTATTTTCTTCCTACTATTTTTGGTAGTATCATGTTAGGGTTAAAAATTTAATGGGTTTTTCTAAGTTATACCCCTAAGGTATTCGAGTTTCTAAGGTGTACCCATGCTTTTTCAAGTTTCTAAATTGTGACCCTCAACTCACTATCATTAATGAATGGTACCTGACAGGGTAAAGTCGTATCCCCTAATCAAAAATAATTACCTAAATCACTAACTAAGGTAGATAGGGAAGTAGGGTCGATCTCCACAGGGAAACAAGTCTTTTTACTCCTAATTAATTATTATAATCTAAATTATTTAAGTAACCAATATTTATAATTAAGTAAAAGACTAAACTACTAAGGTTGAGATTGGGAAGAAAACAATATATGAAAGGATCTAGGGCATAGGTTCACCAATAAATAATACTCCAGGGTAAAACATAGTAATCAATCATTGACATTGCATAAATAACATGATTAACAGGCTCTCGCAATTTATTAATCAACATAGATCTAACAGGCTCTCGCAATTTACTAGATCTAAGTTCTTATTGAAAATAGCCTTTAATATCAAATTATCAAATTAACATCTGCTCGATTCATCAATTTAATATTGCTATACTTTTATAAGCTGCAATTGTAAAACATTAAAACAATCCAATAAGAAATCATCATGCAATATCAATAATCAATAATAGACAATCATCAATGCATCAATTAACCAGATTGTAAAGGGCTCTCGCTACGTATTACAATCACACAATTAATTTACCGGTATTAAATCTCATCTCTCGAATCTTGTCTTAACCATTTATAAATTAACTTGTCTATTGAAACTAG
Source organism: Chenopodium quinoa (assembly GCF_001683475.1). NCBI lineage: Eukaryota > Viridiplantae > Streptophyta > Magnoliopsida > Caryophyllales > Amaranthaceae > Chenopodium > Chenopodium quinoa. The sequence continues at coordinate 4,899,257 of NW_018742681.1, forward strand.
ACCTAAACATTAATTCTCATCTCTCGATTCTTGAATCAATATTGCCAAACTCATGCATAAAAGATAGGCCTAATCTAGTCACAGAGCATTAAATCAATCAATAGGAAATTAATCTAGCATTGATAATCAACAACAATAATTTACCCCTTCATATTATTTATTAGATCCCCATAAACCCTAGAAATTAAACTACTCATACATATTAAAAATTAAACTAATCAAGGTAATAAAATAAATCATGATAAAAGGAATAAAATAAATAACTAAGATTAAGGGAAAAGAAATCGTTACCAAAATAAATCTGGAATTAATGAAAGAACTTAGAACAAAGGTTTAGAGAGAGTTTAAGAGAGAGAGAAAACTAAGTAGAGATAGAAAGTCTAAGAAAGAGAGTCCTAAAATCGTATTACGAAGGAGTATTTATACTCCGTACAAAAATCCTAAACTAAAGCAAATTAAAACGACGCTAATCGTCTCCTAAAAATACACGCGCCCGATCGGGCGAGGCACCGCCCAATCGGGTGCGCCTTTTTGTCTCTAATAGCAATCTCGCGCCCGGCTGTGCGCGTCACCGGGCGCCAGCCATAGCTTCTCCCGCCCGGCCGGGCACGCCTCCGGGCGCCAGCTTCTTTGGCCGGGCGGCTCATTTGGGCCACTATTTGGACTTCGATTGGGCTCCAATTCTTCAGGTCAATCTGGGTTTCCTCTTTAGATCTTGAATACTCGGTCCAAATGCCCCGGTATCACCTATACCGAGTCCTTAATCACCAGTTCGATGTCTCTAACCGGCCCTGGGCTATTGAATCTGGTCGTGTTTCCCCAATGCTCGTGATTGCTCTAAAATATCTCGGGAAAATACTCCAAAAGCATAAATCCCTGCAAAAGTCAACCAAATCTACGAAAACACTAGAAAACCCCAATTAGTAATAAATGTGGCTCTAAAGAGCCAAAAAAAGTACTAATTATGACCAAGGGACGGGGGTAAAATACTATATAAAATAGACACATCAAACTCCCCCAAGCCAAACCTTTGCTTGTCCCTAAACAAAGATCTCATCAATGAATCAATAAATACACTTCACCCCAAAAGTGAAAATCAAGCATACACGATCCAAGGTAAATCAAATAAACATGCTTCAGAATCAACCAATCAAATCCCTCTAATTACCAATCTTCCCTAACAATTGTCAAACAGAGCAAACCACAAGAGCATATAGAATTCAAGACTAGTGCTCACACACTCAACTCTCATTTATGTGGCGAGTAAAAGATGTACTCGATCGCTCTCCAACCACCCCTTTAATGTGAACAATGCCCTCCCAACTCACACTCTCGTGTGTATAAAAACAATATACGCTCAATCCTACTAGTCGACTCGAAATATGTCAAATCATAACTTGCATTGATAGTCAACACTTTCACATTCATACAATTCTATGCACAAAGGTCAAAAGGTCTTTAAAGCTTGTAATGTAAGGCTAGGGTAAAGGGTAGGATAAATTTGGGAATAAGTGAGAGAAAATCTATGCTTAAAGGAGCCATATCCTAATAAAACCCATGATCAAAATAAATAATGATCATACATCTCCTACATAACCCACTCTAACATCAACCAAATAAACCCCAATCATAATAAATAATCCCAACACTTACAATTCCACTCATAAGATATAATAATGGAGCAATAGAGTGAATAAACAAACTTATATTCCAAACTTGAATTTTTTTTCATTGAGGCTCAATTTTTTCTTTGATCAACCTCCAAATAGAGCATTTGAACATTTTTTTTCTATTGAAGTTCACTTATTTTTTTCACATTTGTTTTTTTTCTTGAACTTCTCTTTTTCTCATAATATCATGCTTAATTTTTTCAAGAAAATATAACTCTCAAACTCATCAAAAATAAACATGAATAACAACAAAACAACTTCTCAAACCCCACCCAAATTGTGCAAACAATAAGCACACAACAAACTCCCTCACCTCACTCACTAATAGCTCCCCCAAGCCAAGCTTGGGACTAGTAACCAATGGGGCAAAATAGGCTTGTAATGCGGCTAATAAACAACAAAAGGTCAAGGCAACAACATGGGTAGCAAGAAGGGAACAAATGTATCTACAATGTCTGGAGGCTACCTAAAAGAACAAATGTCTTCGTCCTCCTCAATGTGCATAATAATGAATCATATAAATATTACTAATAGTTACAAACAAATACTCAAATCAATTGACATACCAAGAACTATGGAACTATCACACATTGCTTACCAAATCAACTAGTCAAGCACTATATTCACAAGTAGTTGGATAAAATTGACGCATGTTAAGGTTTCAAGGCAATCAAACATCAAATCATGATCAACTAATCCACAATGCCTATCATCAAATACCAAGAATCAAAACAAATTTTCTCAAGTATGGGGCACAGGGAAGCATAATTTATAATTCATTGGGACGTATTTTTGGATTTTTTTATTTTCAATTTTTTTGTATTTTTATATATAAAGAAAGCAGTAAAAACTACACTAGGAAAGAAAGAAATCTAACCTAGAAAGCAAGAAAACTAACCTAATAAAACACACCAAAAATAAAAGAAAAGAGAAAAGGAAAAATACTAAACCAAAATCTCCCCCAAGCCAGAATCAGACAATGTCCTCATTGGCTCGGAAACTAGCCAAGCATAGCTAGTCCTCATCATCCTCGTCCATCGAGCCCAAGCCCGCACCTCCACTGCCACCTGCACCAGAAGAGCTACCACCAAAATAATCAGCGTGAAAACTCCCCCCCCCCCCCGCCGGTCCCCCGAAAGGAATGTCCAACCCGTACCCGAAAAAGGAAGAATAGTCAGAGTAAATACCACGGGCAGTGGGATCCCTATCGTATCCCTGGGGTGGAGGCTGAAACTAATCAGGGTGAATAGCGTCGTCGGGAATGTTGCCCCGACGAGCGTAATCATCGTACATAGGGTAGAGAGCTCTACCCTGGTTCCTCTCTAGGTACCCTAACCTCTGGTCAATAGAGCCTACCATCCTCCTAAGGTCAGTATGCGAATGCTCGATACGTCCTAGGGCCTGACCTATACTCTAGAGATCCCAAACTAGGTCAGAATCAACATGAGGGACGGAATGGGACATACGAGGTGGAGAGAAAGCCACCTCGGGCTGAGGCTGGGGTGGTGGAACTGGTGGTGGTGGTGCCTGCCCCCTAGCGTTGGAAACTAAAGCATCATAGGTGTAAGAAAGTTGCCCCGGGGGAAAGGCGGTTAAGTCTGGACTTGGAAGGGGAAAAATGGGCAAAGGTTGCTCGTTCCCAGTCCGAATACACCAAAAGGGTGTCTGCTCGCTATCCGGTCTAACCCACCCCACATCCTCAAAATACCTAGCAGTCATGTAGGTATCTGGTCCACAGTTGGTCAGCTGGTGGGATCCGTCTACTACAAAATCGGCCTTTTTCACCGCTATTCGAGTGATAAGGCCACCTAAACGGATAGGGGACTTGGAAGTGGTGCTGGCTGTGGCATGCCAACTCAAGTGGTGAACTATAAACCTGCCTATGTTTAATTTCCCGAACCCGTATACATAGTGTCCTATGATAGCTAGTTCGTTGGTTTGAGCGTTATGAGGCTCGGCCCTACCTAAAAAACACAGACCCGCAAATCTTTGCCAGATTTTCGGGACAGGGTGGTGAATAGGTTTGGTACTAGCATGTTGGGGGTCGGGGGCAGGTAAACCAGTCAACACATAATATAAATCACCCATTTTATAGTCTGCATGCCACTGGTGAGATAATTCAAAATTTAATTCAAAATTTTTACAAAATTCAACAAAAGTTAAACTAATATTTCTATTATTTAACCTGAAAAATAAATTAGGCCCATTCCTACTACTAACAACATGAAAAGTGGACAGGAATTCACAGGTCAGTTCTCGGTATGTAGGTGTTGGGGTTTGGTGAGTCCGACTCACCGCGGAAACAAACCCCGACCCAAGGAACTACTCGCAATAATTAAAATCATAAAGCATAAATAAATAATTACTAAGAAACGATAATGAATCTTACCCTCGTAGCGAGCTTCGCCCAAAAACCGGGGCTCTTACTTGAAAGCAACGAGCACGTCAAGCGCCGCGCCTCCAACAGTATCCACCCGCAAAAGGGCGAACACAACTTTAAGGTCTACTACCTGGGGGTTAGCGAGGTCCGACCAAAACCCGAGTGTTATATGAGTTTAAGAGTTTTTCCAATATTATGGAATGCTCTTTTTAACTCCCACTCAAGCATCATTTCCTATGCCCAAAGTTGGGTATTTATAGGGAAATGATGGAGTATGAAAATCTCTCCCATCAATGTGGGACAATGAGATTTTCTCATTTTATTTTAAAGCTAAAATAAAATTATTAAGCAAACTAGTAATAAATCAACAAGTGTCAAGCATACAAGAGAGAGTAGGTGAGGACCACTTGGAGATGGGGACCAAACTTGTTCCCCACTCTCTCCCTCACCTTGTGCCACATGGCAACCCACTTTCTCCCAACCTTCCCCTTATACACGGCCCTATGGCCCGAGCCAAGCCACGAGCCAAGCCCGAGCCCGGCATGAGCCCGGCCCGTACCCAGCCCGCATCTGGCCCACACCAGCTGCTGCTGTGGCGCGGCTGCTATTGTGGCATGGTGCGGCTGCGGCAGCTGCCGTGGTGCGGCACGGCTGCTGCTGTGCCTAGCCGCGGCTGGCCGTGGCTGCAGCACGGTGCGCCGGCTCGTCTTGCCCCTAGCATTCGGATGCTCGGGGCACTCCGATGCTAAGATATTTTCGGGAATATTGTTGATTTATTATTATTTTGCGTGTCTCGTCTATTATTATTTAGACTCGACTTCCGACGCTCTAAGCTCGAATTACCGACGTCTAATTATTTAACACTCGGGCGACGAATTAATTTCTTCCGAATTAATTCGTCGAGTTGGTTCGCATATATTTGCTTGGGTGTGACCCGAAGGGTTCAGTCAAGATTAAGCTATAATATTAATTATATTAACATTACTGATCGGAAGCGGCCTCCACCCAGGCATTCCGATCACTTGACCTTACTGAATATATTAGCTTTCTAATAATTCTGAACCCGCTATCAGAATAATACACTTGTTCGAAGGACACTATTCCTTTCAATCTCCCACTTGTCCTTCCGGACAAGTGTGCATTTTGTGTATAGCCCTTATCCTATGTCTCTTCATGTCTCTTCATGAACTACAGAGTAAGATTACTAGTCATCTCTGTTACGTCCAGAAGTGTTTCTCGAAATCCGAGTTTGACTATCAATAAGCAGATGATTTCTAAAATCCATTTGAGCACGGCCATGCATTTTTCACAGTCTCGCTCTTTGAGAGGCCTTGTAAACAACAAGACATGTTCCCTATTGTTAGTAGGGGGACATTTCCAGTCTTGTAATGTAGCTTCTCTTACTAAGAGGACTCACCCGCCCAATATCTGTCTTTATAATCCCCAGTTATGGCAAACGTTTGGCGAATACCAAAGCGGATCAGTACTCAAACAAGAGATCTCCCACTACTCATGGTCAAAGGAAAATAGTTCCAATAGTAATAATGAGAAAATACTTATGACGATTTTCAATCTCTTAAAGTATCCTCATAGGTCGATCCAGTATGGTTCTAAACCAATACCTGTGCAAATGATTTATATCCTCATAGCACAAGAAACGGTGCTATAAATCATACTACACACTAATCTCTGATGGTCATCAATCGTCCACAAAATATGACCCTGATTAGGGATAATTTTCGATTAAAATATTCAATGTTCACTTTAATAGGTGTTTCTTTATCCAAGCCATTGACTTGATACCTTATTTTGAATATTTATTAAAATCGAATGGACTCATTATTTAATTCTAAACCACAATTAAATAGAGTTGGAGTGATTTAAATTGCATGAAAATTTTAATTGCTCCAAAACTGAATGGTTCAACATAGTGCTTTACATCAACATTGTTCAAAATTTGATTAAAACACTATAAAATGGAATTCAAAGCCAGTTCATGACATGCTTGATTCCCATTGCCTCAATGTGTTTGTTGTGCTTCACTTGAGGCAAAGGTTTAGTAAGTGGATCGGCTACATTGTCATCCGTTCCAACTTTGCAAATTCTGATTTCACCTTCTGACTTCCATTCTCGAATCATGTGAAATCGCCTCTGGACATGTTTGACCTTCTGATGTTCTCGTGGCTCTCTAGCCTGAGCAATAGTTCCATTGTTGTCACAATAGAGGTCTATTAGACCCTTGATGGAGGGTACAACACCAAGTTCATCAATGAACTTGCGAATCCAAACTGCCTCCTTGGCTGCCTCACATGCTGCCAAGTACTCGGCTTCAGTTGAAGAATGAGCGGTTGTGCTTTGCTTTGCACTCTTTCAACTAAACTCTCCTCCATTGAGAAAGAATATGTATCCTGATTGTGACTTAAAGTCGTCTCTGTCTGTCTGGAAGCTTGCGTCGGTATATCCCTCAACAACCAATTCATCTTTACCACCATAAACCAGGAATTTATCTTTGTTCCTTTTCAGGTACTTTAGAATATTCTTGGCCGCAGTCCAATGCGCCTCTCCTGGATCTGATTGGTATCGGCTCGTAGCACTTAAGGCATACGATACATCAGTCCTAGTACATATCATGGCATACATGATCGATCCAATAAGCGAAGCATATGGAATTTGACTCATCCTTTCTCGCTCATCAGGTGTCTTTGGACACTTCTTCTTGCTTAAGGTTATGCCATGTGACATGGGTAGGTGCCCTCTCTTAGCTCCTTCCATTTGGAATCGAGACAGTACCTTATCGATTTAAGTACTTTGACTCATTCCAATCATCCTTTTTGATCTATCCCTATAGATCTTGATGCCTAATATGTACTGAGCCTCTCCCAAGTCTTTCATTGAAAAACATTTCCCGAGCCAAGTCTTTACAGACTCTAGCAATGGAATGCTATTTCCAATGAGCAAAATGTCATCGACATATAAGACTAGGAAGGCGATGTCACTCCCACTGACCTTCTTGTAGACACAAGACTCATCTGGATTCTTGATAAAACCAAACTCGCTGATGGCTTCATCAAATCGAAGATTCCAACTTCTACTTGCTTCCTTTAATCCATAAATGGACTTCTTAAGCTTGCATACCTTCTTAGGATTATTCTGGTCGACAAAACCTTCAGGCTGTGTCATATACACAGTTTCTTCCAAAATCCCATTGAGGAAGGTGGTTTTGACGTCCATCTGCCATACTTCATAATTGTAATATGCAGCAATCGCTAGAAGAATTCGAACGGACTTAAGCATAGCTACTGGAGAAAAGGTTTCATCATAATCAACGCCGTGAATTTGCCTGTAACCTTTTGCTACCAGCCTTGCTTTGTAAATAAATACATTTCCATCTTTGTCGGTTTTCATCTTGAAAATCCATTTACATCTGATAGGTGTATAACCTGCGGGTAAATCAACCAAGTCCCATACTTGATTTTCAAACATGGAGTCCATTTCGTATTTCATGGCCTCTTGCCATTTTGCAGAGTCGGGGCTCGTCATAGCTTGCTTGTAGGTTGCCGGCTCATCTCCATCCACTACTAGGATGTCCTGATCTTCGGTTAATACAACACCGAGATATCTGTCAGGTTGAGATCTTGGCCGAGTCGACCTACGTAGGGTAATGGACTAAGCATTTGCATTGTCGGGTTGACTTTGCATATTTTGACTTTGACCAATGTCAACAGCTCCTTGGTAAGCACTTTGATTGTCAACTTGTCCTTGTTGCTCGTCCTCTCGAACTTCGTCGAGTTCGATTTTCCTCCCACTTGTCATTTTGGAGAGATGCTCCTTCTCCAAGAAGACACCATCACGAGCAACAAACACTTTGTTCTCGGATTTGTTGTAGAAGTAATACCCTTTGGTTTCTTTTGGATATCCCACAAAGTAAACCTTGTCAAATTTTGGATGAAGTTTGTCAAAAATGAGTTTCTTGACATATGCTTCGCATCCCCAAATCTTGAGAAAAGACAACCTTGGCGGTTTGCTTGTCCATAATTCATATGGAGTCTTTTCCACTGCTTTTGACGAAGCACGATTTAGAGTGAGTGCCGCAGTTAAAAGTGCATGTCCCCAGAAAGATATTGGAAGTTCACTAAGACCCATAGTAGATCGGACCATGTCTAACAAGGTTCGATTCCTCCTTTCAGATACTCCATTCCATTGAGGAGTTCCCGGAGGCGTCAATTCTGAAAGTATTCCATGTTCTTTCATATGGTCATCGAACTCTTGGCTCAAATATTCGCCACCTCGATCCGATCGAAGCGCTTTGATTTTCTTGCCGAGTTGGTTTTCAACTTCTTTCTGAAATTCTTTGAATTTATCAAACGATTCAGATTTGTGCGACATTAGATAGACATAACCATATCTACTAAAGTCGTCCGTGAAGGTTATGAAATACCGATAACCACTCCTTGCGGGTGTACTCATTGGTCCACATACATTGGTGTGTATTAGTCCCAACAAGTCACTGGCCCTTTCTCCTAACTTGGAAAATGGTTGCTTTATCATCTTGCCTAATAAACATCCTTCGCAATTCTCAAAGGATTCTAAATCAAATGAGTCAAGAATGCCTTCTTGTAGAAGTTTCTTGATGCGTTTGATGTTAATGTGGCCAAGGCGACAATGCCACAAGTAAGTTTGACTAGACTGTGTAGTCTTAGCTTTCTTTGTATTGGTATCAAGTTTTTGTCTAAAAACACGTGAAAGTGTCATTCCATAAATATGTTCAAGACATCAAAACAAAAGGTCTTGATTTGATGAAAATGACGTCCAACGTCGGAAATACATCAAAAGTATGGTAGATAAAACTCAATAAGTTCTACTTCTTTAGACATAACATGAGATGACAAGTTTCTCTTGGATAGATCACTTCCATCCTACTTGTGAACTCGATTTCCTCTTGAAAAAGCACGGCTCACTTAGTTCCTGAAAAAGGAGTGTTGTGAGTCAATTTTCCGGTATCTAATACCTTATAAAATTGCTTATATTCAAGTGTATAAGATGATACCTGAGGTTGAGGTTACTTTTTCTTTCGCCTCATCATCCAGATATATACCGCATTCTCTTTTGTAGTGTTTAGGATTACCACAATAGAAGCAGCGCATCTTCCTCTTGTCTTTGAACTCCTTCTTCCTTGGTCTAAGGGCAAAGTTAGCCTTCTTGCAAGAATAGGTCTTTTGGAGTTCTTGGATGACTTCCCTTAAGGACAATGTATCCCTATTGGCGGTGAGACGCATCTTAAGCCCCACATACCCCGAGTGAAGAGAGCTAAGAAGCATGTGAGCCGCTTGCTCGTCTTCCACTGGTTTGCCAATTAGCTCCAGATGGTTGAATAACCTTGTCATGTTAATTACATGAGCTTGAAGTGGCATTCCGAGCCTAAGTCTCGCACTGTAGAATTTTCCCCATACCTCTTGTCTTTCTTTCGAGAGACATCTTTCTTGCGGTGGCTTGATCCTCATTTTGGAGAGTGACCTAGTCACATTCTCCACATGACCATCATAATTGCCCCTAGCACTCTTGGTGACCCTCATATTTACTACATCCTCAAGAGCTTTGAGCATCATGTCCGGAAAATAGCCGGAGAAGACCCCTCTCCATTGATCCGGGATGGAGTTTGCCATGAGTTTAGAAACTCCCTTGCAATTTATACTCCATTCTTCATGAGCTTCATCACTCATGATCCCTTTCGAGTAGTAACTCGGGATCGGAGTGTCCAAGATATGCTCTAGGTAGCAATTACTGAGAGTCTTTCGGAGTTCATCTTCCCATTCCTTGAAGTTCACCAAATTGAGCAAAAATGGTAACTTTTCGGGAAGTTCCGGGTACATAAGGTTGTCGTTATTAGTTGAAGACATGATTCTACAATTGAAAGAATTTTAAGGAAAAACCATTCAAAATACTTAAATAAGATTGAATTTTATTCATGCAAATTTTCAATACTTATTTAACGTCTTATTCACACGTAAAAATTGTCCCTATTTTTGTGAAAATAAGGCGATTCCAAGATCCGAAGAAACAAAGACTGGTTAAGCATGCTTTGGCTTGCCTTAAACACTCAATCTTCTTGGGTAAGCATTGCCTTGCTAATGGCTCTAAGCCACTCTTGGTTAGATAATCGTCGCATCTAATGCATCTTTGACGATGTATCTCTTTTTCCACGGTATGTGAGGACTCCTCACCCATACCGATGAGTTAAACCAAAACCAACGTGCACACCCGGTGTGCCTTATGCCCCTTGGAGAAGTGATGGCACCTCGCTTTGGCGTAGCCTACCATCACTCTCGTTCGGTTAATAAGTGTTGTTTGGAAAGGCAAGTTTGACTCAATATTATTAGGGACCTAGGATTTCTATGTTGGTTGATTTAAGTGAACTTAACTAATCATCGCAACATCAAGAAAACCTAAACATGCATCTAACGAATAATTCACACATATATATAAGCGTAAAATATAAATCGAAATTATAGATGCATATTAGCAACTAGCATGACCCCTTGAGATCTTCATATCTTCAAAAGGTCTTCATTTGCAATTCAAGGCTTTGTCTTCCAAGATACGCCATCGTCAAGACTTAACCAAACTATGCAAAAACTAGTGTCTACAACTAGGAATAATCTAAATATTAAAGTACAAAAATACTTAAAGGTGCGTAGACCGTATTTAGATTTACAAAAATACATAACGGCACGTAGTCCGTATTTTCTATCCTAGTCGGGTCCCACTAGTTGCCATTTCATAAAACCTGTGAGAGAGAATATATACATATATTCCATTCATCCATTCACTATTTGTGAATGGCCCATGCAATTTACAAACTAAAACAAAGTAAAATGCATTTAAACAACGCGCGCACTAGTAACTAATCTAGGTGGTTAACCCGATTAACACGCCTAATTAAAACTAGTCAAAGTTGTTTAACCAATTATATAAATTACGTCATTAATAATTGAAGCTCCCACTAAATTCCGCATTTCCTTAATTAATCCAATTAATTAAGTCGGTAGCACCCAAACTTGTCAAAATGAAATTTTGCCAATGCCGCTCAAAACTGAGGCCTTGCCTCCCAAAATTTTAATTAAAATAAACAAAGTTAATTAAAATAATTAAAACGGAAAAATAAGCAACTTCAAGCCTACTATGGCTAGCCACCTCACCGCACCAAGTATACACACATGCCAAGACCACGAACACACGGCCCACGGCACACGGCCGCAAGCTGCTGCCGCGCGTGTGGCCGCAAGTAAGGCGGTGCTGCCACCTTGGCAGCCACATATGGGCTGCTATGCAGCCCGGCTCGCCAAGGTGATGCAATGCCTCGTTTTGCGTGCCACGACCTCGGGATTTGATCCCTTTTCGCAAGACAACAATAATTAATTCTAAATTAATTTTAGAACTAATTTAGAGAGCAAAATAAAATTTTAAACAAGTCTAACTTAATAAAATTTTTAAAGTGCAAATAACCAAAATAATTCCAAGAACCATTCTTAATTAAATCGGTTTAGCTTGGTGCAACATAAAATTGAGGCAATTTCTCACTTTCAATTTAATCAATTTAAATTAAACTTGATAATTTGACAAAGTAAAGGGAAGATGGAAAAAATATGAACTTTAATGTGCAAATAAAAATTCCAACATCTAAATTTTGTGAATCCTTGAAAATTATATCTTCCAACATGAAGATAACCAAATTTCTATCACAAAAATCGAAACTTTATGTTTCCAATCAACTCAAAATGATTAAAGCATCAAAGTTTAACACAAAATAACATGGAATTTAGTGGTTTTTAAAGTTTCAATCACTTATCACAAATAAAGATTGAATCTTTAACACTTATGGAAGCCTCAAAATTAAAACTTTCACACTAAAAAGCAATTAGTTTGCAATTATGTGAAAATGAATCAACCTTTAAGCATCAAATACTACCAAGTAAGTGTGCTTTAAGGGGACATAAAATTGCAGAAAATAATGCAAATAATCAACCATGTAATCAACAATTTATGCCATTAATTTCAAGGTTAGAAAAGACTTAAAAATTTTCGTCAAAAACGAAAAACCCCTCGAAAAAGGCATTTCTGGTCAGAATTTGGCTAAAATCACAGTTCCCTTTGGGGGTAAAAACCTTTCCATAACACGTTTTCCACCCAAAATTCACTAGTCTTGGGCGAAAATCTGGGTTCTGGGCCAAAATCGACATTAAAAACGGGATTAAAATAAATAAAACCGAGCTACTAATCTAATTAGCAACTTAAACCAGAAAATTAAGCCAAAATAAACCTTGAAAAACATGATTATAAAAATAAATGAGCGGGTCTCCGATACCGCTGTTGGGGTTTGGTGAGTCCGACTCACCGCGGAAACAAACCCCGACCCAAGGAACCACTCGCAATAATTAAAATCATAAAGCATAAATAAATAATTACTAAGAAAAGATAACGAATCTTACCCTCAAAGCGAGCTTCGCCCAAAGTTGAAAGCTACGAGCACGTCAAGCGTCGCGCCTCCAACGGTATCCACCCGCAAAAGGGCGAACACAACTTTAAGGTCTACTACTTGGGGGTTAGCGAGGTCCGACCAAAACCCGAGTGTTATATGAGTTTAAGAGTTTTTCCAATATTATGGAATGCTCTTTTTAACTCCCACTCAAGCATCATTTCCTATGCCCAAAGTTGGGTATTTATAGGGAATGATGGAGTATGAAAATCTCTCCGATCAATGTGGGACAATGAGATTTTCTCATTTTATTTTAAAGCTAAAATAAAATTATTAAGCAAACTAGTAATAAATCAACAAGTGTCAAGCATACATGAGAGAGTAGGTGAGGACCACTTGGAGATGGGGACCAAACTTTCACCCCACTCTCTCCCTCACCTTGTGCCACATGGCAACCCACTTGCTCCCAACCTTCCCTTTATACACGGCCCTATGGCCCGAGCCAAGCCACGAGCCAAGCCCGAGCCCGGCATGAGCCCTGCCCGCACCCAGCCCGCACCTGGCCCGAGCCCAGCCCGCACCAGCTGCTGTTGTGGCATGGTGCGGCTGCGGCTGCTGTTGTGCCTAGCCGCGGCTGGCCGTGGCTGCAGCACGGTGCGCCGACTCGTCTTGCCCCTCGCATTCGGATGCTCGGGGCACTCCGATGCTAGGGTATTTTCGGGAATATTGTTGATTTATTATTATTTTGCGTGTCTCGTCTTTTATTATTTAGACTCGACTTCCGACGATCGGTTTCGACGCTCTAAGCTCGAATTACCGACGTCTAATTATTTAACACTCGGGCGACGAATTAATTTCTTCCGAATTAATTCGTCGAGCTGGTTCGCATATATTTGCTTGGGTGTGACCCGAAGGGTTCAGTCAAGATTAAGCTGTAATATTAATTATATTAATATTACTGATCGGAAGCGGCCTCCACCCAAGCATTCCGATCACTTGACCTTACTGAATATATTAGCTTTCTAATAATTCTGAACTCGCTATCAAAATAATACACTTGTTCGAAAGACATTATTCCTTTCAGTAGGATAATGCATATCAACAAATTTTCTCATGCCAATATCATTAAAAAATCGTTTAACAAAATCAAACAAACCATATGATTCTAAGGTAGGGCGGTGTAACCACCGAGAATTAACTACCTCACGACCGACCAAATTCTCCAATCGTTCTTTTTGTTCCCGGCTCACGATCCGGATCGTCGGCCAATACGGGAGCTGCAAGTCTGGGTCGTACTCCTCCCTCGAACTGGAGCTCCTACCAAAAATGGACCTAGCCCTCTTTGATGCCATGTAGAAAAAATGGGTTGAAAATTTGTAGAATTAAAACTGAAAAATTTTTGTATGAAAGTGAAGAGGGTAAAGAGAGGATCACGAATATGTAAAGAGTTTTGAATTTGGGTTGGTAATGGAGGAGAAAACTTAGATAGAAGTTAGAGAAAATTTGAGTTTTTAGAGAGAGAAAGTAATGGAAGAAGGAAGAAATGGAGAAAGAAAGAAGAAAGGAGAAGAAAAAGACGCGGAGGGTCCTCGCGCCCAGTCGGGCGGTGAGTCGCCCATTCAGGCGATCTGGTGCCATGTATTTGCGCCCGGTCGGGCGGCATTCGCCCGGTCGGGCGATCTAATAGCTTGATTTTTGTCACCTCTCGCGCCCGGTCGGGCTCCACTCGCCCGGTCGAGCGATCTGACTAACAATTTCCGCCTTGCTCTCGCGCCCGGCGGGCGCCAGCCGCCCAGTCGGGCGAATTTTAGGCCAAAATTCCTTCCCTTCTCGCGCCCGGTCGGGCGAGGCTAGCCCGATCGAGCGGACAAATTAGTCCGTATACGATGAATTTCATGCCCGATCGGGCGAAATTGCTTATTTTCAGACCCTTACTCTCGCGCTCGATCGGGCGGGCTTCGCGCGGTCGGGCCCGAGACTAAATCAGCGAACTTTTTTTTTTTCTTTTCTCCAAAATTTGGCTAACTCTTTTCCTTCAAACCTGTACAAACACTCATAAAACTCATTAAATTCCCTCATATCTCCTCTCATAAGAAAAAGAAAAGAAAAACTAGACTAAAAAACATTAAAATACGGGTTGCCTCCCGCAAAGCGCTGGTTTATCTAGGTCCCGCGCGACCTTCTTACCAAGTACAATTTCTAGGACCCTTGGACTAACGCTTGATCGGGTGGTTTCTCACCCGGTCTAGCGATGTTTAGGCTGCGATGCGGCTTCCTAACATAACCTGTGGGACGCCAAGTCGCCTTACCTGGTGGATCCTCCTTGACATGGACTGGGGGATCTTCAATGCTACGCACTAAAAACCCTTCTTCGATCGAATGTTGCTTCAAATTGTCATTGCGTTCAACACTTGCAACTCGATCTGGCGGAACACTTACCGTAGGCTCGATTCGCACAACTTGCTCGATCGGTTCCACTTGTTCACCCTCGAAACCAAGACCAACATTGTAGAGCGCTCTTTCTATTGCATCGACTTCCTTCTGCCATTTGTCTATCTCATCTGAAAAGGATGCAACACAAGATACCGCCTCCAAGGGATCTTTTCCAAGAGCTTGGGGCTTATTAGAATAATTTACGACCACATTAACACTGAAACATTTCTCCTCAGTCATGGAGCTTTTAGGGGCATTATTCAGATTAAAAACCACTTTATCGTCCCCTACTGACAGTGTTAACTTACCACTTCTTACGTCTATGACTGCTCCTGCAGTGTTAAGGAATGGTCTACCCAAAATAATTGGAGTTTGCGTATCCTCGGCCATATCAAGAACAACAAAATCCACAGGTATATAAAATTTACCTACTCTAACGGGGACATTCTCTAAAACACCTAAGGGGTATTTGAAAGAACGGTCGGCCATTTGTAGAGTTATATTGGTAGCTTTTAACTTACCCATATTCAACTTAGAACATACAGATAATGGCATGACGCTTACACTAGCACCCAAATCACATAATGCATTATCAATCAAAAGATTGCCAATATGACAAGGGATAGAAAAACTACCCGGATCTTTTAATTTAGGTGGAGACTTATTTTGAAGTACGACACTACACTCTGCAGTGAAAGCTACTGTCTCTACCTCACTAATAGACCTTTTTCTCGTCAAAATTTCTTTCATAAATTTTGCATATGAGGGGATTTGTGTGATTAATTCAGTAAAGGGGATTGTTACCTTCAAATCTTTAACCACCTCCAGGAACTTACCAAACTGCTTATCCAAGTTTGTCTTCAATTGACGATTGGGGAAAGGAAGTTTGATAATTGGCTTTGGAGCATTCTTATTCTTGTCTGGAGTAGCCACCTTCTCTGGAGTTTTACCCTGCAATGTAGAATTAGATATGTTAGTATTATCCTTTAGCCCTGCAGGGCTATCAACTACATTGTTTGGTTTAATGGAATCAAGATTAGCATTATTTAATAAAACAAGTTCATCAACTCTGGGCATAGAGGGCTCTTCATAGTTTGAACCACTCCTTAGAGTAATTGCAAATGCTTGATCCGTAGGCCTAGTCGGTTGTGCCGGCAGGGCTCCCTGTTGGCGAGCTTGTAGAGTAGCGGAGAGTTGCGCAATTTGATTATCTACAATTTTATTATGCGCTAGAATTTGATCAATTATCGCATCTCTACTCTCCATGCACTTTTGCATATTGACCAACATTGCTCTAATTTCCGCCAAAGAAGGGTCGGAAGATGAGGGGGGTTGTTGTGGTTGATTCTTCTGGCTAGCATTGGGATGATAATATTTCTGCTGCTGTTGCTATGGCGCCTGTGGTTCTTGTGGTGGTGGATTTTGAACATTAGTGCTCCGGTAGGAAAGGTATGGATGATTTCGATACCCAGGATTGTAAGTGTTGGAGTATGGGTTATTCTGCCTATAAGCTTGGAAGGCATTAACTTGCTCCACGGAACTCCTGCAATCCTGCTCCCAATGACCTACAATACCACAATTTTCACAGAAAGCCTCATTAGAATTATTATTAATCGCAGAAACATTAGCTACATTAGCAATGCTCAGATTATCTAATTTTTGGCAAATAGAGGTTAGTTGAGCTTGCAAAAAGGATACAGAGTCGACACTATGCTTCCCCTTGTTAATCCTCTGGGATTCCCATATTGGGAATTGTGTATCGCCATATCTTCAATAACCTGACCTGCATCATCAACATTAAGATTCATAAATCTTCCACTAGCTGAAGAGTCTAAAATTATCCTAGAAGAATTTCCAATGCCGTTATAAAAGGCTTGGATTAACTGCCATTGTGCTAAATTATGGTGAGGGCATTCTCTTTGTAAGTCCTTGAACCTCTCCCATGCCTCATATAAAGACTTATCGGCTTCTTGGGCAAAGTTCTGAATCGCACTCCGTAGTACTGCTATTCCCTCTGCAGGATAATACTTGTTATAGAAATTCAAAACAAGAGTTTCCCAGTCAGTTATACCAAGTGTAGTTCTATTTAAGACATTAAACCACAATTTAGCTTTTCCAGTTAAAGAGAAGGGAAAGAGAATCTCCCTGATTTGGTCTTGAGTGACCCCGGCTTGCCTGATGGTGTTGCAATATTGACAATAGTCGGCAATGTGAAGATTCGGGTCTTCACCCTTTGCTCCACTGAATTGCTTCCTCTCTATCATCGTTATAAATTGAGGTTTAATTTCAAATTGAACCCCATCAAGAGCCGGAGCAGGGGTGAGATGTGGAAAATCCGTAAGCTTTGGTTGTGAATAATCACTAAGCTTCTTTGGAGCCATCATCTCTGATTCTGCGTCTGATGATGCCTCTAAATCGCTGGAATCAGTTGGAGGATCGCGGTGATTATTGTTATTATCACCAGAATCCGCCAAGATTTGCTTGTAGAAGTTTTTCTGTCTATGGAAGGAACGTTCGATCTCAGGATCGAACGGGATGTAACCTGATCTGGAACACCTGGGCATAAACAAAAACTAGAAGCAAATATGAGATTTGTCTCAGAGAACTAACGCTCTCTGAGACAAAAAGGGAAATAATCTAGACTACAAAAACAATCAGAAATAAAAATAAAACCGTTTCCCAGGCAACGGCGCCAAATTTTGACAGGGTAAAGTCGTATCCCCTAATCAAAAATAATTACCTAAATCACTAACTAAGGTAGATAAGGAAGTAGGGTCGATCTCCACAGGGAAACAAGTCTTTTTACTCCTAATTAATTATTATAATCTAAATTATTTAAGTTACCAATATTTATAATTAAGTAAAAGACTAAACTACTAAGGTTGAGATTAAGAAGAAAACAATATATGAAAGGATCTAGGGCATAGGTTCACCAATAAATAATACTCCAGGGTAAAACATAATAATCAATCATTGACATTGCATAAATAACATGATTAACAGGCTCTCGCAATTTATTAATCAACATAGATCTAACAGGCTCTCGCAATTTACTAGATCTAAGTTCTTATTGAAAATAGCCTTTAATATCAAATTAACATCTGCTCGATTCATCAATTTAATATTGCTATACTTTTACAAGCCGTAATTGTAATACATTAAAACAATCCAATAAGAAATCATCATGCAATACCAATAATCAATAATAGTCAATCATCAATGCGTCAATAAACCAGATTGTAAAGGGCTCTCGCTACGTATTACAATCACACAATTAATTTACCGGTATTAAATCTCATCTCTCGAATCTTGACTTAACCATTTATAAATTAACTTGCCTATTGAAACTAGACCTAAACATTAATTCTCATCTCTCGATTCTTGAATCAATATTTCCAAACACATGCATAAAAGATAGGCCTAATCTAGTCACAGAGCATTAAATCAATCAATAGGAAATTAATCTAGCATTGATAATCAACAACAATAATTTACCCCTTCATATTATTTATTAGATCCCCATAAACCCTAGAAATTAAACTACTCACACATATTAAAAACAAAACTAATCAAGGTAATAAAATAAATCATGATGAAAGGAATAAAATAAATAACTAAGATTAAGGGAAAAAAAATCGTTACCAAAATAAATCTGGAATTAATGAAAGAACTTAGAACAAAGGTTTAGAGAGAGTTTAAGAGAGAGAGAAAACTAAGTAGAGAGAGAAAGTCTAAGAAAGAGAGTCCTAAAATCGTATTACGGAGGAGTATTTATACTCCGTACAAAAATCCTAAACTAAAGAAAATTAAAACGACGCTAATCGTCTCCTAAAAATACACGCACCCGATCAGGCGAGGCACCGCCCAATCGGGCGCGCCTTTTTGTCTCTAATAGCAATCTCGCGCCCGGCCGGGTGCGTCACCGGGCGCCAGCCATAACTTCTCCCGCCCAACCGATGTCTCTAACCGGCCCTGGGCTATTGAATCTGGTCGTGTTTCCCCAATGCTCGTGATTGCTCTAAAATATCTCGGGAAAATACTCCAAAAGCATAAATCCCTGCAAAAGTCAACCAAATCTACGAAAACACTAGAAAACCCCAATTAGTAATAAAAGTGGCTCTAAAGAGCCAAAAACACTACTAATTATGACCAAGGGACGAGGTTAAAATACTATATAAAATAGACACATCAGTACCCTCCTTAGAACTTCCACGTCACCTAAAGTTAACTATAAATTTAATAGAAAGATGATAAAAGGTAAGGAAATGGTAGGAGAAAGAAATCTTAGCCACCGCAACCCTAATAATGAAAACTGGAGCCACGAAATCACACTCTCAAATAACTTTTAAACAACTAATAAGGGTACATTTTAGGATTGATATGGAGTTGAAGGGCACAGCTTAGAAACTTCAAAAAGCATGGGTACACCTTAGAAACTCAAATACCTTAGGGGTATAGCTTAGAAAAACCCAAATTTAATTTTTATTGTTTAGTGACATGCTAGGGTTTGTTATTAATCTTGTTAGTATCATGCCTAGGATCTTGCTATTATCACGCTTTAACATGATTATTTTAATTATGATTATTATGATAATTATTATGATTGTTATTTCGATTATTATTATTACGATCATGATCATGATTATTATTATTATTAATATTATTATTGTTATGATGATTATTATTTTGATTATACTTTATGATTTTATGATTATAATTGTTATAATTGATTATTTTTAATTATGATTGTTATTTTAATAATATTGATTATTATTCTATTGCTTGATATTATTTATTTTTATTGCTTGATTACGCCTTTTATGCGTGCTTAAAGGGAATTGGTACTTGTAATCACGCTTAATAAGATATTTAATAATCTTGTTTAGGGTTAATCTTAATTATAATTCAAGTGATCTCCAATAATAGTTTGTTTGTGCATTTATATTCAACCAACATAGATAAACAGGTTTAGGGTTAATCCTATTGATTGCATGTTAATCAAAAAGCGCACATGAATACGATCAGAATAAAGTAGAGGCCTATTATTAGGGCAGGTTCAATCTCTTTTAGGTTGGATTTGTACCTTCATCCCCGAACCCTTATTTGGTTCAAGACTTATGGAGTTGACGATCTCTTGGATCGTTAAGGGGTGTAACCTTCACCCTGTGAACGGTTTATAAGTTCCTAAAACTTGTTAGCGACTCTTTTTCTCTATCTTCTTCCCTTTTGGACGCCACCGTACTTTAGTGTATGATCACAGTGGCGTTCAAGCTAGGGGTTTAATGCTTGAAATATTCCCTACAGGTTCCAACCCCAACCCCAATACAAAGATGGTAATGAAAATGAAAATGAACAAGTCAATGCCTTATATTATGATAATAGACATAGGAATGACAATCAAAGATACTTACCACCAAATCGAAGAGAACAAGGGGGAAATTCCTATAACCAAAGAGTAAATGATTACGATTACCATAACCAAAATCAATGGGGAAATAGGAACCAAAGGGACCAAAATCCCCAAGGTAACTACAACCAACAAGGTGGTTATGGTAACCATAATCATAATAATCAAGGAAACTATGGGAATCAAGGGCAATATCACCAAGGGGGAAACTCTAATAATCGGAACAATTGGAACAACAATAATAATAGAGGTTCTTCTAATCAAAATGCTACCAATTCGAATGTTAGAGGTAATAGATCTCCCCAAGACTACTACTATGCACAAGCACCGCCTAGTAGGTCTAGCTTGGAGGAAATGATGGAAAGTCAAACTAAAATGTTCAATACTTTCATGGCCTCTAGTGAAAAGAAATTTAGTGAAGTCATGACACATAATAAAATGCTTGAAACACAAATTTCGCAATTGGTCAATGCTTTGAAGGAAGGGACTAGCACTTCTAAACTTCCACCCCAAGGACTAGATCCTAAGAGGCCCGTAAATACTATATCAACTAGAAGTGGTAAAGTGTTGGAAGAAAGTGTTCCTAAAATAAGCAATGAGAGAATGAACATGAGTGAGCCTCCCCTTGAGAGTGATTTTAAACAAGAGAGAAAGCAAAACCATGAGAATGAAAAAGAGAAAGAATGTGAGAAAGAAAAATAATTTGATAAAGAAAAAGAATGTGAAAAAGAGAAAGATTTTGAAAAAGAGAGTTAAGAGAAAAGAGAAAGAGAGAAAGAAACAAAACAATTGCAAAAGCTACCATATCCTCAAAAAAATTTTAGAAACAAATTAGATGTGCAACTTGGAAAATTTCTTGAAACATTGAAACAAATTCACCTTTCAATTTCTTTTACCGATGCTATCAAGCAAATGCCTAACTATGCTAGGTTTTTGAAAGATATTTTGAGTGGAAGGAGAAAGTGTGAATTGGTGGAAATGGTGAATCTCACCGAGAATTGTAGTGCAATCATCATGAATAAAATGCCACCGAAATTGAAAGACCCCGGGAACTTTTCTATCCCTTGTGCTATATATAATATGAAAATTGATAATGCTTTATGTGATCTTGGGGCTAGTGTTAGCCTTATGCCATATTCGGTATATCAAATACTTGAGATAGGGGAACTTCTACCCACCAACATTACCTTACAATTGGCCGATCGTTCCATAAAATTTCCAAAAGGTAAGGTAGAGGATGTTCCTCTAAGGGTGGGAAAGTTTGTAATCCCGGTGGATTTTGTTGTGTTAGAGATGGATGAAGATGTAAACATTCCAATAATTCTAGGAAGACATTTTTTTGCTACTTCGGGCGCTTTAATATATGTTAAAAGTGCTAAAATTTCACTAAAATTTGATTTGATGAGAGCATGAAATATCCAAGCTCTAGTCTTGATAATTGTATGATGATTGATATTATTGATTCTATTGTGACTTCTATGCATGAGCACTTGCTCACTACTAACGATGCCCTTGAGAATGTCCTTTTGAATAAGGAAAAGATAGGTGAGCAAGGTAATGAGATGACATTGTATGAAGGAATGCTTGAAGGAAGTACAGAAGAAAGCATTGAGCAAGTATGCATGGGAATCACAAGCAATGATGCTTTGGAAATAGCTACCTCAAGAGAAGGTAAGGGTGTTCCAATGGTAGAGTTAAAACCTCTACCATCACACCTAAGGTATGAGTTTTTGGGTCCTAATTCAACTTTTCCGGTAATAGTAAATTCTTCTTTGAACGAGTGCCAAACTCAAATGTTATATGGTGTTTTAAGAAACCACCAAGGTGTTTTAGGCTATACCATTGATAACCTCAAAGGTATTAGTCCCGCTTTATGTATGCACCACATAACACTTGAGGAGGGTGCTAAACCTTCCATTGAGAGGCAAAGGAAACTCAATCCTCAAATGGGGGAGGTGGTGAAGAAAGAAATCAACAAACTCCTTAATGTCGGCATCATCTTCCCCATTTCGAGTTCTTGATGGGTTCCCCCCGTTCATGTGGTCCCTAAAAAGGGAGGAATGACCGTAGTTGAAAATGAGAATGGTGATCTCATTTCAACTAGAACGGTGACCGGTTGGAGGATGTGCATAGACTATAGACGTCTAAATGCATCCACTAACAAGGATCATTTTCCTCTTCCTTTTATCAACCAAATGCTTGAAAGACTAACCAAGCACAAGTATTATTTCTCTCTTCATGGTTATTCGGGTTTCTTTCAAATCCCCATAAATTCGGATGATCAAGAAAAGACAACTTTTACTTGTCCATATGGTACTTTTGCATATAGGAGGATGTCGTTTGGACTTTGCAATGCACCGGCAACTTTTCAAAGGTGCATGATGAGTATCTTTGGAGACATGCTTGAGGCCGAAATGGAAGTGTTCATGGATGATTTCTCGATTGGGGGCCTTTCATTTGAAGATTGTTTGTCCAATTTGGGAAAATGCTTAGCAAGATGTGAGAAGGTCAACTTGGTCCTAAATTGGGAAAAATGCCACTTCATGGTTGAAGAGGGAATCGTCCTTGGTCACAAGATATCAAGCAAGGGGATTGAGGTCGACAAGGCCAAAGTTGAAGTGATTGAAAAATTGCCACCTCCAATTAATGTGAGAGGAGTAAGATCCTTTTTGGGGCATGCAGGGTTTTATAGGAGATTTATCAAGGATTTCTCACAAATTTCTAGACCCCTAAATGCTCTTCTGCAAAAGGATGCCATCTTTATTTTTGATGAAAAGTGTCTTCAAGCTTTCAACAAATTAAAGGAGGCTTTGATCTCTACTCCAATCGAACAAGGGCCAAGATAGGATTTGCCGTTTGAACTTATGTGCGATGCTAGTGATGTTGCAATTGGAGGGGTGTTGGGACAAAGAATTAAGAAGAAACTTCACGTCATTTACTACATGTCCAAGACCATGAATGAAGCTCAACGGAACTACACCACAACGGAGAAGGAGTTTCTTGCCGTGGTACATGCTTTTGAGAAGTTTTGGAACTACCTCATTGGTTCCAAAACTATTTTTTATACCAATCATGCGGCTATTAGGTACCTTGTGGAAAAGAAAGAGTCCAAACTTCGTCTTCTATGATGGGTCTTATCTCTCCAACAATTTCATGTCGAAATCCGGGATAAGAAAGGGGCCGAGAATGTGGTTGCGGACCATCTTTCTCGATTAGAGAATGTGAAAGCTAGTAATGATGAAATCCCCATTTGTGATGAATTGAGAGATGATGTGCTCTATATCTTGAATGAAAAGGAGCTTCCTTGGTTCACCGACTTGGTGAACTATTTGGCTTGTGGAGAATTCCCTCCTGATTTCTCCAAAAACCAAAGGAAGAAGCTAAAGAGGGAAGCAAGGCACTATGTACGGGATGACCCCATTCTCTACAAAAGAGGAGTAGATGATTTGCTCCGTAGGTGTGTTCCGGATCAAGAAGTGCAAAATGTGCTCAAGATGTGTCATTCCGATCCTTGTGGAGGGCATATGGGAACAAACAAAATAGCATTGAAGGTCTTGCATAGCGGGTTGTGGTGGCCTCACATATTTAAGGATGCTTGGGGGTTTGTGAAGACTTGTGACCGGTGTCAACGAACCGACGCTATATCCAAGCGAAATGAGATGCCTCAACAACCGATTCTTGAGCTAGAGGTATTTGATGTGTGGGGAATTGATTTCATGGGGCCATTCCCTACTTCTTATGGAAATCAATACATCCTTGTGGCGGTCAATTATGTATCAAAGTGGGTTGAAGCCATTGCCTCCCCAACTAATGACCACAAGGTAGTCATGAAGATGTTCAAGAAAGTCATATTTCCAAGATTCGGAATTCCTAGAGCAGTGGTAAGTGACAACGGTTCAAATTTCGTTCATAGTGCTTTTCAAAAGATGCTAAGAAAGCACGGGGTTCACCAAAGGTTCGGCCTTACCTATCATCCACAAACGAGTGGACAAGCGGAAGTTTCCAACCGTCAAATCAAGTTAATCCTTGAGAAGACGGTTACAAGAAATAGGAAGGATTGGTCCGAAAAACTTGATGATGCCTTATGGGCATGTAGAACGGCCTACAAAACCCCTATCGGCACAACTTCATATCGTCTTGTGTATGGAAAATCTTGTCATCTACCGGTGGAGCTTGAACACCGAACTCAATGGGCAACCAAGAAGATTAATTTCGACTTGGCTAGAGCGGGAGAGCAAAGATGTCTTGATTTACATGAGCTTGAAGAGCTAAGATTGGAGGCCTATGAGTGTGCTAGTAACTATATGAATTGCACCATGGATTGCCACGACCGCAATATTGAAAAGAAGGCATTTCATATAGGCGATAAGGTACTCCTCTACAACTCTAGGATGAAATTGTTTCCCGGGAAACTTTTATCAAGGTGGAGTGGTCCTTTTGTTGTCAAAGAAGTGTTTCCTCATGGAGCCGTGGAAGTCTGGGATTTGGATGGAATGAGATCGTTTAAGGTAAATGGGCATCGCCTCAAGCTTTACTATGAGGGTGCTCATGTCGGCTTGGTTGAATCAATACAATGTAATCATACCTCCTGAGTGTGGAGGTTGTCAAGCTATTGACGTTAAAGAAGTGCTTCCGGCAGACAGCCCAAGTAAAAAAAAAAAAAAGAGATAGAGAGAGAGGGAACAATAATGAGAAATAAAAAAATGAAAAAAATGAGTGAGTAAGAAAAGAGAGAAGAATAATGGTGATATCTAATTTTGGCTAACATTTTGGTTGGAGTCTATTCTTATGGTTTTGATGTGAGAACTTAAGCCTAAACGAAGCAAAGGAAAGAACCAAGAAAAGCTTTCATCAGCTAGGAGTGGGCGCTCCTGTCACTATACACGCCCGCTCCTAGCTCACTATACGAATCAGAAGGATCCAAAGCAGTGAGGAGCGGACGCTCCTCAAAAATGCACATCCGCTCCTCTATTCCGTACAGAGTCAGAACCTTTCAGACAATCAAGAGTGGGCATTCCTCTTACTATGCACGCCCAATCCTTTCTGGGTAAAAAAAGGATTTCCAAAATTGAAGATTGGAGCAGGCGCTCCAAAGACATGCACGCCCGCTCCAAATGGTGCAAAAACGAGCAGGAACTCAATAAGAGTTAGGAGCGGGCGCTCCTAAAGTCTAGCATGCCCGCTCCATCTGGGAATGAAATCAGAGCCAAGTCTATGAAAAAGAGCAGGCGCTCCTTCGCCCTTGCACGCCCGCTCCTTCAAAAAGCCTAACCAAAAATTTAATTGGAGCGGGCGCTCCAAGCAAAGTGCACGCCCGCTCTTTTCTAGGAAGGAAAACAGAATTGAGAGACAGAGAATGAGCGAGGGCTCCAGTCCTTAAGCACGCCCGCTCCACCAAAATGTCGTAGCTAAAAAAATTTAAGGAGCAGGCGCTCCTCTCCCACTGCACTCCCGCTCCTTTCTAAACTTTCAAATCAGGAACTTTTTTTCAGAGTCGGAGAGGGCGCTCCTCACTTCCTGCACGCCCGCTCCTCACTGGATTTCAAGAATCAGAATGTGCCTTAAGTGTCGGAGCGGACGCTCCTATCACCTTGCACGCCCGCTCCGACCTGTCCGGGTAAAAACAAAAGGAGATTTTTCCTTTCTTTTTATCCTCCTTCCTCCTTTTTCACCACTCATTTCCCCCATTCATATTCTCTCTCCTCTATACACATCCTTTTCTCACTCTAAAACCATTTTATTCTCCAACTTCTCTCTTAAATCTCATCATCAAAACCCTTTTTTCTTCACTAAAAATTCATAAATTCTTAATCTCCATCAAATTCTCTCTCCAAAAATCAAAATTTCTAACACATTTGAGCAAAACTAAGAAGACCCACAAATCCAAAATTGAAGAACAAGCAACCAAAAGGGTGAAAATTGGTAGAAAAGAAGCTAATTTGGGAAAACTTGGAGGAATTTAGAGTATTTTCATACTCTAGTAGGTATACTCCTCTTCTCTACTTCATTTTTTCTCTTAAACCTTAGGGTTTGTGTTCAATCTTCTTAAATTTGTTTATTTCATGAATGTTGTGTGATTATTTGCATGATTAGGTGATTTATAACAAATTAGTTGCTCTTGAAAAATAATTGGTGAAATTTTGTGAATAATTGTTGGAGTAGGAGAATTGTGATTGATTTCTTGTACAAGTTTTGTGAAATTGTGCATGAGATTTGTGTGAATTATGCTGGAATTGTGAATTAGTTGTGTTGGAAATGTTTGTTGGTTGTATTGGAATTATATTGAATTGTGGAAACAAGTACTTGGATTAAATCGGGGGTTTGAAGTTTTGGAGATTATTTATGGTGTGTTGTGAGTTTGTTTGTGGAGTTTTGAGTTAACTTTTTAATCCAAACCTCAATACAAAATGGTTCTTCGTTTATTTGGAGGTGCGGGAGGGAAGAAAAGGAAGACTACTTTTGGCATCTAAATAAATGAAAATTGTTCTTCCGAAAGCCCAACTCAAACACCTACCCAAACAACAAACCAAAGCAATCCTCCCCCTTTAATACGAATTCCTAACAAATTCAAAGGGTACCACAAAAAGCTTTCCTCACGAAAAATTCTACCAACTCGATTTTATGACCAAGAAACTTGCCAAATCCTAGGTATAGACAACGGAATTCGACAAGTGGCCGAAAATTTCGGATGGTTAGACTTCCTCAAAAAAAGGGAGCTAACCTACGAATCGCTCACTCTCGAATTCCTTTCTACCTTAACCATGCGAAAGGTTAGTGGTGAGGGTGAGCCTATTGAGTGCGAGCTTAAGTTTAATACGTTCAACCAACCAAAAACATTAAGCTTTACTCGCCTTAATCAGATTTTCGGATGGCCCGTTAACAACCAAATAATCGATCCCTATAATTTCTACCTCAACAGTTATGCGGATTACAATTGGTGGAATACTATCGCGGAATACCCCAAATTCACTACCCGGTCTATCCATGCTAGCCACATTGTCCACCCTGTACTCCGTATATTCATGAGAATTATGGGGTACGCTTGCTTCTCAAAGCAAGATCTCGGGAAGCTAACTAAAGAGGAGATAAAATGCCTCTTTATAGCTTCCCGATTTGAGGGGGACCTTGAGGGTAATATGAATAAGGGGTACTTATTCGTTAAACGGTTCCTCGATATTAAGAAGAGTGTGGAGTTAACGGGTGAGATCAAGTGCGGTGGGATGATCACTATCATTGCCAAGGCATTGCATTTAACCAATTGGGTTGAGCAATTAAACCCGGTGAATGGCTCCAATGCCCTTGACCTTGCCGGACTTGCCTCAATGCATATTCTTGTGGAAATCCAGGGAAATGTGACCACCTATTCTTGGTTGGTCAAAGGGAAACACCATTGCATTCTCCCTAATGCGGCGGTATTGAACACCGTGGGGAACACTTGGAAAGTGCCAAATGAACCACCCCCCGGGAACATACCCAATCTTGACCAACCATCTCAACCCCACCGCCATAGCGTATCTACCATTCCTACTTTTATGGGCGGCCAATCCTCCTTATCCTCCTCCTCTTTCGATCTTGAGTCGGCCTTTCACCACCTCAACCTTACCAACCAAAGAATTCTCTAAGAAAATGAATATCAAAGCTATGTGTCTCAAATGTCCTATCAAAACCAAGTTGAGAGGGGAGATTTCCTCCCCTATGTCAACTATCCTCGCCGCCCTGTGCAAGAGGGGTCGGTTCCGGGTTGGAACAATAACCAACCCACCTATTCCTATTGGCAAGGACCCTGTAGCTCCATTTCGGAGCTACAATCCTTCCCTCCCTACAATTATACACAACCCGGAGGTTGTGATTTTAGGGGGACCCCTCTTATTACCACGTGCCCGAGACATGTGGTAAGATGTCTCCCAAGGAGATCGATAACCACCCCTTAAGGGGATACTTCGGGTTTCCACCCGGGTATGACAGTGGTTGGGGTACTAGTAGTGCACCGGACTACGATCACTACCGTAGTAGCCCCAACTATGATCTTCCTCCATACGTGGATCAACCTTCTTTTTCTGGCGATGTAGACATCAATTATAACTACATGCCATCGCCGCCTAGAGAGGATGATCGGGAGTAGCTTTTAGACACTTGTTTTTACCGTTCCCTTCTATTCTTTCCCATCATGTAAAACACCGAGTCCGGTGTCGAGTTCTAGCTTGGGGGGAGATGTTTTTCATTGTGTCCATCTATCGTGGGAACGGTAATCACATGTCTAGCTTGGGGGAAGTCTTGGGGTCTTTGTACATAGGGTAGTTTCGGTTTTGGTAGGACTTGTGCTTTCATGTGATGATCTCGTGCAATATAAAGAGAAGTTTGAGTTTGTATGTGGAATGTTTGGCATGAAAAGCTTAGCTTAGCCTTTGGGACTTGTGGTAGATTCATGTGTTATTATGTTCTAGATGGCATGCCTATTTTAGGTTGGTTGTGCTCTTTTCTCGATTTAATGGCATGCCTAGGCTAGAACAATTGCATGTTGATGTGTTTGTCTCACTTCTCCTTATATATGTGCTTTTGAGCATCTTATCCTTATTAATGGCTTTGATATGTTCATGTTTTGGTTGGATTGTATGATGGTTGGTATCATGGTATGGTTGGTATGATGGTATGGTTGGTATTGCTCTTGGTCTTTCTTGATGATAATTATTGATGATGATTTCTGTGGATTAATGATGATGGTTTTCCTTAACATCCAAATTTCTTTCTCTTGTCCTCTAACCCCCCCCCCCCCTAACATCCAAATTCCCTAATATACAAATTCTTTAATTAGTTCTCCTTTCCCCCTCCTTTTTCAGCATTAAAAAAAATATATTTGCCTTTGATCGGTTTGCAATGATGATATTGGAATGCATGTGGTGGATGCTTTTTTTCTTCTTGTAATAAAATTTCGAGCATGGTTTAGATGCCCTTGGTTGAACATAGAATTGGCTAGTTTAGGCTAGTGTGAGAATAGCTTTCCCGAATGTACGAGACTTAAAGTCTAGGTTTTTGGTAAGATGGTGTAGCCTATCTCATAGGAATTTGATCCCCGAAAGGTAGTATTTGATCCCACATTGTTCCAAAAAAAAAAGTGAGGTTTTAATATTTTTCAAGCCTACTACATTTTGCATGAATGGCAAGGATCGTCTTTGATTTAGTACCTAAATAGAGAACTTGAGTCTCAACTCCCAAGATCGTGGTCTAAACTACTCTTAGTGTTGATAAAGGGTGTCGTGTATTGTTTATTCACAAAAGGTTAAGGCATATTAATTTTCCTTATTTCTATTATTACCATCTCCATAGTTTAATTTTATTTAGTTCATTGTAATTAGTAGTTAGTAATGTAGATACCCTAGTTTTGTAAAAAAAAAAAAAAAAAAGGGTGAAAGAAGGAAAAGAAGTGACGTAATGTCACCACCCTAGCAACTAAACAATCTTGGGGGTGTATTTTTAAAAAAGTTCATTCATGGTCGTAACTTGGGTCAAGGTTAAGAACCTCTTAAGGTTTGCTCTCAATGATATACATCTTAGTTTGGCTCACTTTGCAATGCACTTCTAGTTCTATTTATGTCTTAACTTTGTATCAAAGTCCTTGAGTTTTGTAATGATTACGAGATTAGTGGAAGCCTTTTTCGGTGGAGGGAGTTGATTCACAAGCATATGGAGAGGGTACTTGTTCATTGAGATGTCGAGTGTTTTGAAACCCGTTTTATCTATGTTTTTCCGGCTCCTTTGAGGAGTCACGAGACACTACCATTAGGGGGGACTTGAACTTTTTGATAAGGACGCGGTAAGATGTGTTGCATAGGCTTGAGTTGAGTATTTTCGGGAAGGTTAGCTAGGCCTTGGCTAGTCATGACCGTGGTTGATCTTAGGCATATACCTCATGCTCGAGTTTTATTGCTTAAAGATTCTTGTATCTATGCATGTGCTTTTCTTTGAGCAAATTGATCTTTTGGTGTTTTTGGGCAATGTAAATTGCTTGAGGACAAGCATTTGGCTAGCTTGGGGGGATTTGATAAGTGGTTTATTTGACCACTAATAGTGTTGATTTAAACCCGATTTTGTAATCTTTTCCCCTCTTTCTAACCGTTTTTGAATGAAAATGTTGTATCTCGGCCTCGCCCCTTCTTTGCTTGTGTTTGTCCATGTTTTGCAGGTATTATATTTCAATTTAACAAGCACTAAAATCATGGAGTAAATTTCAAGGCTCGAAGACAAAGAAGGGAGAGCCCGCTCCAGTGGGAGCAGGCGTGCACCTCCCCTGGAGCGGGCGCTCCCCAAGTTAAACAACATTCTGCCCAAATGCAGAGTTTGTGAGGAGCGGACGTGCACCTAGCCACGAGCGGGCACTCCTTTTTTTGAACTGAAGATTGCCTATGTTGTAGAACAGGGGAGCGGGCGTGCACCTGACCAGGAGCGGGCGCTCCTCCTTGTTACTTTCAAGTCTGACTTCCCACTGAAGCAGGAGAAGCGGGCGTGCATCAGAACGGAGCGGGCGCTCCAAGCCTAGGAGCGGGCGCTCTTCTTTGTGGAGCGGGCACTCCTCGCTGGGAATCCGTTTTCTTTTGACGGATTTCCCTATGTTTTTCGGGGAGTATAAATACTTCCCCTTTATCTCATTTGAGAATATAGAACAGTAGCCTAGTTTTCAGATATCTCTCTTAGTTTGAAACATTCCTTTTAATTAATTTAGCTTAGTTTTCATCAAATTAATAATTGTAATAGTTTGTTTCAAGATTCATCCTCAAGAATTGGCACTTTGTATCCAACATTTCCAAGCTTCAATTAATAACTTCCTTCTACTTTTCTCCATTAAATTTCTGGTGTTATTTGTTCTTGCATGATATTTAAATCTTCTTAGTTCTTGATAATTTGTTATTGGATGACAGTTATTTCAATTGTTAATCACTTTTCCCCAATTGTTGGAGAAGTTAGAACCCTAATACTTGTTACATGTTGATAAACATGAGTTGTGAGTAGTCTTCTTGCTAGGGGTTGGGTGAAGCTCAACCTTTTGGGTTAATTATTCATATGTGGGAGAAGCATTGATGTTTGTATTGCAATTAAATTGATTATATGAGATTGCTTGTTAGTTCTTCATGATAGGATTAGCTACTCTTGACTTAGGAGCTTGATAGCATGATATGCTTAGTTTGACATGGGAATGTAAATTGAGTATGTCATTAGTTATTAAAATTTGATTATGTATCATCTATTGCTAGACTAATGAGGAATCTAAGTTTAGTAGTGTGAGTTGTTTTCTAATTGCATGAGGTTGATTTTACATATTGTCCTTGTTATACCTTGTCTATTTTGCTCCCCGTTTCCCTAATTACCTTGGTTGAGTGGATCCCATTCCCTAGTGTCTTTAATCCATCGATTTAGAATCATAGTTTGTTTGTCTACATGACGAACCCCAATTGACATAAACTTCGAATTAGCTTAAGTGTTAAGATCTTTAGCAACCATATCCCGTTCCTTGTGGACCGAACTCTTACTTATCTTTATGCTTGGTGTGTAAGGTGTTTATTAATAAATGTGTTTGATTGAGTGTGGAATGTGCGACCGTTCTAACGTCCATCAACACTTCTATTTCTTTATGCATCATATCATGCAAGAGAGTCGTAGCCGTTCTTTGGTACGTAGCTCCTGCATATTTTAAACCAAATGCCATGAATGTGCAGCTATATGTACCCCAAGGGGTGATAAAGCATGTCTTTTATTCATCTTCTATTGCCATCAGGATTTGGTTGTAACTTGCATATCCATCCATATAGGATAACATCGTATGTTTAGCCGTGTTATCTACCAATATATCAATATGAGGTAAAGGAAAGTCGTCTTTAGGGATATCCTTGTTAAGGTCCCTAAAGTCGACACACATGCAAACTCGTCCATCCTTTTTAAGAATTGGGACGTGTTCGCTACCCATTCTGGATAATTACATACGCGAATGAAACCTGCGTCTAATTGCTTTTGTAATTCTTCTTTTATATTCAGAGCGACATCAGGTTTCATTCGTCGAAGTTTTTGTTTTACTGGTTTAGAGGTAGGGTTCAAGGTAATGGTATGTTCCGCGATTTCCCTATCTATTCCATGCATGTCCTTGTATGACCAAGCAAACACGTCTTCGAATTCTTTGAGCGTCGATATGAGGGTCGATCGCTCTTTCGGATTTAAAGATAAGCCAATTTTGACTTCTCTTTTGTTTTATTAGTTACTATATCGATTGTTTGGTTTCTTCAATTATAGGGTACTTTTGTTCTCGTTCATTCATTAGTTCAATCAATTTATTAAGATTATGATCTTCATTAGATTGATTGTTATAGCATTTAAAAGACTCAAGAGAAGGCATATACTCGGAAATAGAGCTCATATTATTAAATTAAAAACAGAGTACATCAAGAGAAGAATCCTTTTTGGGATCTTCTACCTTAGAACTAGAAAATAAAGATTCAATGATGGTCACAAGGCCTAAATTTTCAGCTTCCTTAGAGTCTATACTAGATTCGTAGTCCGAATCTTCAAACATCTTCCCTTCGCTTGTGACGATTTCCAGCTTATCGCCTTTGTGATTGGTCCATTTGAAAGACTTCTTCCATCCATACTCAAAGGTTTCTTTAGAAGGGGTTATCAACGAGGTTGGGTCAAAAGCTTCATCTTGAATGGCATTTTTATTAGTCATTGTAGCGACATGATTTTGTTGTAGTCCAAATAGCAAGTTGAATCCTTGCTCATCATAGCACCCTGGAGTTAGGTGTTTTGATTCAACGATTTTAAGGTCGTCATTCAAGAAGTAGCAATCGTGAAATATTTCGAATCTAGGCTTCTTGATTCCTTCCAGAACTAGTGGTTCCGGAAAGTCATAGCAAGGGTAATCTTCTCCCTCCCTAATGAATTGTCCCTTAAGGGTTTGTTGGTAAGATGGGAGCGAAGTGATTATCCCTTTTTTATTGTTGTCTCTACATGCTTTGTTTTTAGCATCAGAAGACTCTAGTTCTTCCTTAGTTGATTTGTATCCCAATCCAAAGGAGAGACTTTTCTTTGGGATAGAGAGTAAAAGATATTTCTTCATTCCTATTCCCAAAGGCATCCCAGGAAAGTAACTACTCTTAAACAAGATGTTGTTTACTATCCGGGTGGAGTATGGATCATGCTTGAATGATTCTTCAAGGCTCTCTTCCATTTCGATTGTGTAGATTGGCTCGGCGGAAAATCCCCACATGTCCTCTTCATCATTATCATGGTTTATTTGCAAAAGTGATTGGTCATTTATAGATATTTTGAGTGGAGAAGCATGTATAGTCATAGGAAGCCCTTGATAGTTCAATCTAATCATTTGATGAAGTGAGACTGGTATTGCACCAAGCTCATATATCCAAGGACGTCCAAGTAGAATGTTAAATGTAGGTTTAATGTCCATAACATGGAATTCAACCGTCTTTTGAATTGGGCTTGTCGTGACTGGTAGCTTAACAGTTCCACACACCGATCTTCTCGAGTTGTCGTAAACCCTAATGCTTTGTGCTATTGAATGAAAATCTTTTTCTTGATTAAGGACTAGATATTTTTCTGTTTGTAATGGGCACACGTTTACAACCGACCCATTGTCTACCAAAGTAAGTGGGATATTGTATCCCTTGCACCAAACAGTTAGGTATAATGCATTATTGTGGGTAGTGTCTTTTGAAGGCAAATCATCATTAGTGAAAATGATTGATTTGTCGGATTTCTCGCCAGTAAACAAGCTAACGAGATCCTGAGGGATTGTGTTTGTGCTTACAGACAATGTCGTTAGAGCGTTCATAAGAGAATTCCTATGTTCTTTAGAAGTACTTAGGAGTTCCCAAAAGCTAACATTCGCCTTGGATTGGCGAAGTTGTTTAATTACTGGATCTTCTACATCGAGTGGAGGTGGTATTGGATTTTGTACTTAACCTTGAGTTTGATTTTGTGTGGTCGAAGATCCATTGGGGGTGCTTGGTAAACTCGCTCAGAACGAGTTAGATGATCTATCTCATTTGGGTTAGTTATAGGACTCATGAACCAACTTTCTTCTAGAGGGTTTGAAGGTGCTTCCATTTCAAGATGTTCCATGAGTTGTGCTTGATGCCATTGTTCATCCAAGGAGAGATTTGATAAGTCTTGTGACTTCCCCAAGAAATGATCCCAATCAAGCGCTTCATTCGTCTCATTTTGTAAACATGATGGAGGTGGGACGGCGACATACTTAGAGACATATAAGTCTTGAAATTCGTCGCCCCACAGTCCACATACTTCATTACTTGCCCCTATGAGTATTGTGGCTAGAGGTTCTCCTATAGGTGTGATATAGTCCAAAGGATTGAACGTATCACTTCCCATATAGTCCTCATCAATATAAAACACCCCTAATGGGGATGCATTATTGTTAGGTTTAGGCGTGGGAATTCTCCCATCGTCTACTAAATCTTGTATTTTGTGTTTTAAGATGTAGCAACGTTCAGTATCGTGCCCAACGCCTCTATGATAAGCACAATAAGCATTACCATCCCAATTAGCAAATCTTTTTTCTGGTGGAGTGGGTGGTGTTGGCCCTGTTGGTGCAAGTAAGCCTTTTTCTCTCAATTTTTCTAATAGTTCTTTATAGCTTACAGGAAACGGTGTAAATTTTCTTTCTTTTGTCCATCTTATTCGTGGATCATTACTGTTACTAAATTGCGTGGAAGTCGCAAATACATCAATAGAGGATAAAGTATTACCATTCCCCTTTTTGTAGTTATTCCTAGGTTGATGATGATAAGGTTTGTTTGCTTTTTATTTAGCAAGATCATCTTCAATCCTAGTAGCCACATAATAGACCTTTTGAAAAGTGTCTAAACCAAGGTAACGTAGATGCTTGTTGTACTTTTCATGACAATTGTCAATGAACTTTTATACTAACTCGAGTGTCCTTTGGGCAAGGTGAGCCTCCTTTTCTCGCCATCTACCATAGAAAGCAAGGAAACCTTCATCGTCGCCTTGCTTAAGCATTTCAAGTTCATGTAGAGTCGATTTGAGCTCTACGTTACTCTCATATTGGGTAATGAAAGCCGAAACTACATCTTCCTATGTTGAATTGAATTTCGGATCCAACCCATAGTACCGCTCTCTCGCGGTTGGGTCTAGAGATAAAGGGAAAGTCAAAGTATAAAGCTTAGGATCAACTCCCTTTAATGCCATGGTGCTAGTAAAACACATTAAATGGTTTTGTGGATTATTGGTCACCTTAAATATTGGCAAGTCCGTAGCTACGAACTTTTCCGGTAAAGCAAGTTTTGTTGGAGGAGCAAAATATTCGGCGTCGAAGTACTTGTTCCCCATGGTGGAACGAAGAACAAGCTTCTCCAATGACTTTTCTTTGACGGATAATTGTTCCATCTTTTGTTGCAAGGCTAGAGTCTCGGCATTTTTCTTTTCAGCCTCTTCAAGTTTCTTCTCTCCTCGGCCTCTTGAGCCTTTTCTTCTCTCAAGCGAGCAATCTCGTCTTGGAGTTGCTCTATGGTTGACATTGTTGTTGGACTAGGACTAGTTTATCGGGGGAAGGTGGTTTGAAAGGGGTGGATTTCTTGATGGTAAACGTAGAATACGAGCGTCCAGGAGTCTTTGTTCCCAAGCCTGAAAACCGGCCCTAAAGGAAGTACGAAAGAATAAGCAAATTGATACGCTTGCTTAGAAGAAAGAAAAAAAAAGAAATGACGCAAGATATATTTTAACGGATAACATCACCCTTAAACAATTCTTCAATGAAGATATTGTTTGAACGAGTCAATTTTTTTTTTGAGAAATCAAATCGACTCGTAACAGTGGGCGCGCGTAAGTGATAAAGCTGCGCGCGGCTTGCACGCGCATCAGAATCACTTGCGCTGGTAGGGGTTGCGCAACTCATTGAGTTGCGCGCGCCACCTGCTCGTAAGATTTTTTTAATTTGAGCGCTTTTTTTGTTTTGTCATCGTTTTTTTTCATTTTTTTATGTTACCCTTCGAATACGACTCAAAATTATGAAGGGAAAACTTCGTAATTGGGAACCTAGACCAAACTAAAAGAAGACTATCCTAACACGTTGCACATGGTCACATAGTCACATAAAGCATGTCATAAGCCAAGATTCACGCAATTCCATTCTAAGGTCAAAAGGCTTGGGGTCCAAAGGTACCATATCTTAAGAACCGACGCACAAATCAATCACTTAATGTGTTAACTCATGACATCGCTCTCCCAACATTTTGT
The DNA here is from genome assembly GCF_001683475.1 of Chenopodium quinoa. Taxonomy (NCBI): domain Eukaryota; kingdom Viridiplantae; phylum Streptophyta; class Magnoliopsida; order Caryophyllales; family Amaranthaceae; genus Chenopodium; species Chenopodium quinoa. The sequence goes on from NW_018742681.1 coordinate 4,935,892, forward strand.
TGGCGATATGGGTGGGATGATTGTTATTGATTTCGGGATATAGAAGCCTAGTGTTGGCGACCCCTAATCAATGAGCCAATCCCCAAAGGTTGAAGTGTGCTATGATTATGCATGATGCATTGTTGCTTGTTTGGTTTTTACTTTTATGTAGAAGGAAGATATTATGCGTTCAAGTCTTGCTCTTTAACTAGAAATTATCCAAGTTAATTCCCATTAAAACCCATAGGCAACCTAGTGTTGGAAACCTTGGATCATAACTAAGAACTAATCATGTAACCTCTAAGTCCCCAGCGGAGTCGCCACTATAAGGAGGGTGATCCCATCGTAAGGGGTCCTTCCTTAAATTTCCATGCCCATTTAAAAGCCTAAGACTTTATACTTGTTAAGGTTTAGTAGGATTTGAATTCCTGACTGTTTGGGGGACCTTGAATTAGAATTGATTCTATCATTACGCTTTTTTATAAGAAATAATTAGGAGTCGCCAATGAGTTTTGGGAAAACTCATAAACCTCGTTCATGTCTTTCTTTCATGTGGAGTTCATGGAATAATTAGCACGAATCGTAAGTTTACTCATGCCCAAATTGGTCTACATACACCAGAAATGAGTGCAGGAGCGAGGGTACTAAAATAACGTTCCCTTTAGGGGGGTAATCGCTATTCTAACCCTAGTACGACCTCTACTAGATCTTCCTTTTTTACAATTTCATCACTAAACAATATATGCAACGCGATACCTAAAACTAAGTCAGTTGATTTTATTTGCACACATTAATTCACGTAGGAATTACATTGCAACGTCGTTATTCTTTATTTAATCAAATTTGTGAATATGACAAGAAATAAACAATATTTTCCTTGGCTTAAGTGATAAACCAACAATTAATTATTTAATTCTAATCTTATTTAACGCAAGAAACTATGTGGAATTGATTAATTAAACCTTTTAAAGTGATCAAGCAACACTAATTAATTAATTAAAGTTCTTTTAAACAAGAAAATAAAAATGATTTATCTAAGTGCTCGGGAATTTACCACTTCTCTTTGCTAGATCTCTGTTTAGAACACTTGTGAACTCCTTCTTGTTCAGGAACCTCCACCGTAGTAACAAAATATCAAAGGGGTGAGTGTTTAGGACAAGAGGGGTTAAGTATCACAAGTTCCCAAGTTTTTCGCCAGAGTTTAGGGTTAATTTCCGTCTATTTAAGCCTCGGATTTAGCCTTTATTTATAGGGAATGGGTAGGTTTAGGGTTTTGAACATTCTTACGCAGCAGGTGTCGCGCGCAACTGGATGAGTTGCACGCGGCTACCCAGCGCAAGTGATTGAGTTGCGTTGCTATAAGCAGCGCAACTAATTGTCTTGCGCACGGCTTTATGGAAATATGCGTTTTTCCAATTTTCTGAAATTCAAAATCTTTCACGAGTGCAACTCTAGCAGTTGCGCTGAGTGTCACGCGCAACTGAATTAGTTGCGCGCGCCAGCCTAGCGCGACTCCTTGAAATGCGCGCATTATTTTTTGCTGCAGCGCTTATTTTGACCTAGGCGCTCTTAAATCCGTCATTATTGGGTTTTAAGTACGAGCTTAAGCCTAATTATGATCTGATTTAATTAATTGGACTTTATTTGGCTTTGTTTCTTGGTTTGGGCTAGTCTTTTGTGTTTTGTGGTTTAACCAGTTATCCATAAGCATTCTTCACTTCGATCTAACACGAAGATGGTTTTATTTATCGTCATTGCACTTCCTGTCGGGGCATAAGGGCAAAAGTAGGTGTATATACACTAGTTTCTCTTTTAATATTAAGTTATTGATTGATTGTGTTTTCACTTGATTTCTAACATGAAAGAACATAAGAAAATAGAGGGCGCATTAAATAAATAACTATTAAATTAAGTACTTCCATGTGTGTAAATTGTGTTAGACAAATTGATTAAATACAGATTTCAACCTTTTTTTTTAACTTTCATCTCTAAGATGTCTATATTATCATATTTATTAAAATAATTGTTAAATTTCTATATTTTCATATGTAATCCTCTTTTTTGTGTGAATTATTGTATAACTAATTGAAGGTTATAATTCATCACAAATGTTTAAAAAAAGCCGATTTACACTAATTTACTGTAAATTAGGTTCCCAAAAGGAAATAATTTTGTTACCTTATTTTATTTACACATGCCAACAATAATTGCCTAAAAATTTACAATTCAAATTATTTTCTCTCTCTTTCTCATTCAGAAATTTATTTATCTCTCTTCCTCATTATTTCCTCAATTGCGATTTTTTCTCTCCTTAAACGACGATTTTCTCTCTCATCAACCAACGATTTTCGAGTTTTTTCTCTATTTTCTTTCACTTGCGAAGTTATTATTTGCTAATTTCAGGTTTGTTTACTTAATTTTCTAAGATTTTTGTTAGTTTTAGTTGTTTTGATTCTTCGATTTTTAGGTCTTTTTATTTTATTTTTAGTAGAAAAAGGCTCATTTGCGTCGCTCATTTATAGTGTATTTGCGTCGCTTCTATGAGCGACGCAACTGCTCGCGACGCAAATGATTTAAAAGTCATTTGCGTCGCTCCTAGGCGCGACGCAAATAAGAGTCATTTGCGTCGCTCTTTTATAAAGGAGTGACGCAAATAGCTGGTCTGATCAACTTCTTGTTTGTTATTTGTGTCACTTGTTTATATAGGAGTGACGCAAATGACTGACTAGACAATACAAAATTGCTTTATTTGTGTCACTTGTTTGTTTAATGAGTGACGCAAATGAGGTGAATTTTTTTTTTTAATTATAATACTTGCTTGTATATGTTTGTAGTACCTGTTTTCCTTGCTAGTGGTATAAAGTAATATGCTAACGCTAATAATTGAAATTAAAATGCAATATTATTGAATGCAAATGTAAATTTCGGCAGAGTCTCAAAATTTTACAACTCCAAATTATTGATATCATCAACCAACACAAGAACAAAGACCAACCCAAAATGTTGATACCCCAAATACATTCATTTCAAGCCTAAGAACTAAAACAAAAAAAAGTCTAACAAACAAATGAATTTAGCTAAGTTTAAATCTAAATTTCAACGTTGATCATGTAATAGTTTGACTAAATATCTCGAACCTCATTTATCTCCTCCCCATTATAAGGTATTGTTCTTGAAAAATCATGTTAACACAACACAAAAACAAAAATTAATCAATTCAAGAGTGTAGCCAATTTAAAATAAATTGATGAATTAGTAGTGAAAGATCTGACAACACATAGTAACAAGATCCTCATTACTACGGTGATGTTGAACTGTTTCAAACATATAGTACACGACATAGTAGCCACATCTCACTCCCTCCCAATTTTTGATGACACTACACGCTCGCATCATAGCCACAAAGTCAATAGACTCATTCAACTCATTTCAAACAAGATAAAACCTAAGCATGAAAAATAAGAATACTAATCATATCATTCTCACCATATTTTAAAGAGAAAAAATCACGGATTAGAAATTAATTCACAATTTTCATCGTTTTATTAATCGATATACATGCAACAAAATACTCAGTGTACCTTATTCTTCAAGAAATTCATGTCATACACTTTCATAACCCAATAGCTAATTACAATATATCTTTAACTCTTAAGCTAGTGAAATCATAACCAATTTACATTAGCAAGAGTGTATAATGAAACTTTAGATAGTTAAACCGATATTCGGTAATGAAGAACTAGATTATGCCGCTTCAATTGTAATTTTTTTTAAAAAACCTTCAATTGTAATGTTAAATTACCTTTAATATGAGAGAAATCAAGTAAGAAATTAATTATTACCTCAAATTATAGAACAACTAAACCAGAAAATTCACTGAATAACAATAAGATTAGAGTTAATCTAAATATAAGAGAGAGAAACCTTGACATTATCCCCTGCAATTCACAAACAACTCAACAACAAAATAGCTATCTGCAACAAATTGCCCACTACACTAGGCCACACCACCGCACTCACCATCAACCACAAGCACCTGTTGCACACCTGCACCAAGTAATTCACTAATCTAACTTTATATCTAGATACAAACACTCGATCAAACAAGAAAAAGTCAATATAATTAAGCAATACTCTAGAAGTAATTTGATACAGAAACAAATAATTTATTTTTATAATGGAAAATCTACTAATTTTGTAATAAGAATCTATTATTACTCTAAATCAATAATCAGACAAAATTCCAATCAACATATAACAAACTAAACAAAAATTCAACTATAACACCAAATTATTTTTTTAATTTCACGCCAAAATCAAAACACACTCATGAAATTAAATTTTGACCCTACATCATCTACTAAGTTAAATTCCTTATAAAATTAAAATCATTTCGTAACTCTAATTACAGTAAAATTAAAAACATCATATAAATCAATAGAATAAAACGATAATTAATAAAATAATTTAAATCAATCGAAATTAAATCATTTCGCACTTCTTATTACCTAAAACGATAATTCGCACCTCTTATTACTGTCAACCATCTCCACTGCTTCCCCTGCTAACCATCAACAGCAACACCAACAAGCAGCAATCCCTTGCTAGCCTCGATGTAGAGTATTTCATCTCGACTATCAGCGGTTTTAATAGTTCGAATTTCGTGGGGGTTTTGGTCGATTTTTGCTCAAAAATAGGGTGTTTTGCCTCGGATTTGCTTGAAAATGGGGGTTTTTGGCTTGGATATTCTGGGGTTTTCAATTACTGGTTGAATTTATTGATTTTAGGGTCAAATTTGTTGGTTTGGGGTCGAATTTATCAGGGTTTTGCTGTTGAATTCGCTAGGGTTATGCAGTACGAACGACAACAAGGCAGCGCTGGAGATTCGGCTAGTTAGACGAATTTCTTGAGGTTTTGATGTTGAATTTTTGGGGATTTTTCAGTTGAAGCTGCTAGGGTTTTGAAGTTCGAACGACGACATGGCAGCGAGAGTGTTTTATATTGAATGTGAGGAAGAGTTGAGTGGATTGTAATTGTAATAGTCATTTGCGTCACTCAATAAAGAAAGAAGTGACGCAATTTACTCACAAAGCTATTTGCGTCACCTGTCAATAAATGAGCGACGCAAATAACATTATCTTTTGCGTCGTTTTTATTTATGAAAGCGACGCAAATATAACTAAGCTGAAATACATCAGACTTTTGCTTCGCTTTGTAGTTAATGTGCAACGCAAATTACTTATAGTGAAGCTAAAATATATTATTTGCGTCATTTGTTTCTACGAGTGACGCAAATAAGGTGACGCAAATGAGCATTTTTGTACTAGGTGTCGCGCGCAACTGGATGAGTTGCACGCGGCTACCCAGCGCAAGTGATTGAGTTGCGTTGCTATAAGCAGCACACCTAATTCTCTTGCGCGCGGCTTTATGGAAATATTCGATTTTCCAATTTTCTGAAATTCAAAATCTTTAACGAGTGCAACTCTGGCAGTTGCGCTGAGTGTCACGCGCAACTGAATTAGTTGCGCGCGCCAGCCTAGCGCGACTCCTTGAGATGCGCGCATTGTTTTCTGCTGCAGCGCTTATTTTGACCTAGGCGCTCTTAAATCCGTCATTATTGGGTTTTAAGTACGGGCTTAAGCCTAATTATGATCGGATTTAATTAATTGGACTTTATTTGGCTTTGTTTCTTGGTTTGGGCTAGTCTTTTGTGTTTTATTTATCGTCATTGCACTTCTTGTCGGGGCAGAAGGGCAAAAGTAGGTGTCTATACACTGGTTTCTCTTTTAGTATTAAATTATTGATTGATTGTGTTTTCACTTGATTTCTAACATGAGAGAACATAAGAAAATAGAGGGCGCATTAAATAAATAACTATTAAATTAAGTACTTCCATGTGTGTAAATCGTGTTAGACAAATTGATTAATACAGATTTAAACCTTTTTTTTTTAACTTTTATCTCTAAGATTTCTATATTATCATATTTATCAATATAATTGTTAAATTTCTATATTTTCATATGTAATCCTCTTTTTTGTGTGAATTATTGTATAACTAATTGAAGGTTATAATTCATCACAAATGTTTAAAAAAGCCGATTTACACTAATTTACTGTAAATTAGGTTCCCAAAAGGAAATAATTTTGTTTCCTTATTTTATTTACACGTGCCAACAATAATTGCCTAAAAATTTACAATTCAAATTATTTTCTCTCTCTTTCTCATTCAGAAATTTATTTATCTCTCTTCCTCATTCTTTCCTCAATTGCGATTTTTTCTCTCCTTAAACGACGATTTTCTCTCTCATCAACCAACGATTTTCGAGTTTTTTCTCTATTTTCTTTCACTTGCAAAGTTATTATTTGCTAATTTTAGGTTTGTTTACTTAATTTTCTAAGATTTTTGTTTCTTTTAGTTGTTTTGATTCTTCGATTTTTAGGTCTTTTTATTTTATTTTTGGTTTCGTTTTTGGTAGTGTTTGTTCTGCAATGGTGAAGAAGAAAAGTACAAATAAGTCGTCAGATGCCAAGGTGTGTTTTCTAAATTTTTTCATGATTTTTTATAGAAATTTTTAACTCAATTTTCACTTATAAATGTGTTGTGATATGCCGAATTACTAGTGCATGTTATTTTTAGAGTTTTCACTTGAATATTTTGCTTTTTTTAAATATAGATTATGATAATTTTGAAGTTAATGTGTTTAATTTTGCTTTAATTTTTTGTTTATTGTATTTAATTTCTTAAAAATGCTTAGACATGTAATGTTATATGTCAAATAATTTTTTTATATTATTTTTTAGAATTTTGTCATTAATTTTTTTACTTTTTTTAGGGAGATTATGATAATTGAAATTCATTTTTAAAGTTAAAGTTTTTTTTATGTAGTGTATGAGAATTTATAGGTTGCATGTCTTTGTGTTAAATGTGTTGTTATATGTCAAATTACTAGTGCATGTTATTTTGAGCTCTTTCCCAAATTAAAGTCAAGAAGAACCGCAATTCCCAAATTGCAGCCAAAGTTTTAAGAATTCCCAAAGTACCGTCCACGTCACCGGTTCAAGGGGAAGAAATTTTAAATCCGGTCTACAGCAAAACCGCTACCTGAAGTAGCGGTTTTTACTAATAAACCGCTACTTCAGGTAGCGGTTTCTTTTTAATAAACCGCTACTTCAAGTAGCGGTTTTTGTTTAATAAACCGCTACTTCAAGTAGCGGTTTTCTAGCAGGTATAATCTCCTGATTTCACTTTCCTCTTTCATTTTCGTCTTCTCACCAAAATCCCATCCACGCCTTCCACCAAAATCACACCTCCTTCAACGGAAGCCGGCGCAGCCAAGGAATCCACCGACGCCGCCGGAGCATTCCTCAGCAACGAAGGCCGCCGCTGTTGACGCCGAGGGTTCGACGTGTCCATCTATCGTGTGCGCATACTGCTTCTGGACTACCATACTACAGAGATGCGTTTGACCATCAGCGCGAGGACCAGGTACAATCGGTGTTTCTTTTTTTTTGTGCATTGTATTTCTTCCATTATGTTAGTCATATACATGTTGACATACTTGTTTTGGGAATTAGATGATTTGGCAGCCATATACTGAGGCGGTGATGGATCGACTTCCGGAGATTTGTCGCTCAGACATGCACATTTGGCGTTCACGGGCACCTCTGATATGCTTTGACGTCGTTGAGTTCCACCTCCCAGACCGAGTCCTTCGTCAGTTCGGGTTAGACCAGCCGATCCCACAGGATGTAGACACGGACGTTGCTCTACACAGGAAGGATCGAAGGGGACAGCGTAATTGGGAGATTCGGCATTCGGACCATGTACACGAGTGGAGTCGACGAGAGGCATTAGTCGTCCAGGGATACCCGTTCACTGGGACTTCTTCCCCGGCCATGACAGAGTACATGGCTTGGTACCGTCGCATCACGAGACTGGTCATTACTCCACCTTCGCAGGAGCGCCCCCGAGTCATTACCAGCCAGCTACCTCTGACCTCCTGCTTGTATGAACTTCACTTCATTTCAATCTAGTTCTTACGTTTTTGATTTCATTTTACTAACATTAAAACTACACTTAAATGTAGGCACATGCATTTGCTGATTTGCACGTCCAGCTATCGGGAGCTACTGAGACCATCTCCCACTTGCCACCAGAGACGGCTATACCATTTGCCATACAGACGATGCAGGGTTTTACATCATTTTGTGGCCAAACCTTGTCTAGGGTGGGGCAGTCACACCTTATTCAGCAGCCTCGACCGTCCACGTCTTCATCTTCTACTGTGCACACTATGCCGATCAGACCACCACCTCATCGTGGAGGCCATTCAGCACGTGCCTTCCGTCCACCGACTCCTTCTCAGCATACTATCATGACATCTCCTCCACTAGTGCATCGCCAGTATCAGAGAAACCGACGGCGTAGCAACACTACATCTGGGGTTGGAGTTGGCCTGGATGACATTCCAGAGGAGACAGCTGCATCATCTTCATCGTCACCTCATGGGAAGAAGCAACGCCCGAGCTAAGTGTATATTTTGGAACTAAACTAATTTTTTTGTAAATGCTTAGAATTGGATTTTGTTATATTTAATCAATTGAAAAATATTCGACTTTGCAATTTCGACTTCCTTAGATCTTCATAAACTTGTTATTTATGGTGGTTGTGTTGAAAATATGCTATATATCTCATGTTTTACAGGTACACAACTTGCAGGTTTTTTTTTTGAGTGATTATGCAAGTTTGAAAAAAAAACCAGTCCAGGGTAAACCGCTACTTCAAGTAGCGGTTTTTAAAGTAAACCGCTACTTGAAGTAGCGGTTTTAAACTAAGAAACCGCTACTTGAAGTGGCGGTTTATTGCAAAGAAACCGCTACTTCAAGTAGCGGTTTTAAACTGGACCGGAAAAAAAAAAACCGGTTTTTTAACCAGTGCTTACGTGGACGGTAGAATGGGAAAATAAAAAGATTTGGCTGCAATTTGGGAATTGCGGTTCTTCTTGACTTTAATTTGGGAAAGAGCTCTGTTATTTTAGAGTTTGCACTTGAATTTTTTGCTTATTTTTTATGCATATTATGATAAATGGAATTGAATTTTGAAGTTAATGTGTTTATTTTTTCAGAATTTGCTCTTTGATTTTTTTGTTTTAAATGGAGATTATGATAATTGGAATTCAATTTTGAAGTTAATGTGTTTTTATGTAGTGTATGAGAATTTATAGGCAGCATGTCATTGTGTTTAGAAATCAAAGTAAAGATCACGAGCATATACATCACATTGGGGGGTAGGGGCACAATCAAACATATGAGATTTGTTAACATGAGCATGCACTTTGTTACCATGAACAAAAGAGGAAATAGAATTGGAAGCATTTGTTCTAGGTTCACTAATGGGATCATGTGACAAATCATGGGAAATCATGCTAGCATTGGAAGAATTAACATATTGCATATCAAAAATAGAAGCATAATTACCCTTATTATAGACTTCCCAAGCAAACAAAACATAAAATTCCCAAGCATCTTCAACAGAAAATTCTCTAAATCTACCATTATGCATTCCTTCAACTATATCCCTAGTTTTCTCATTCAAACCAAAATAACAAATCTCACAAGCCTCCCAAATACTACAACGATTATAGTCAAGAAATCGCTTAAGTTTATTGAAATATTCACAAAAAGGCTCATCATCATATTGAGAAAAAGATAGACATGCCATTTTTACAAAGCAAACAAAAATCAAATAAAAGAAAAGTATATACAAAGACCTAGACTCAAGCAATCAAAAACACTCAAACATAGACACCGTTCCCCGGCAACGGCGACATTTTGACGAGGGTCGAGACTAGGTCGTTGAAACTAACCCCTACCCTAGGCCAAACAAAATTTATAAACACTTAACTAACCTAAATACAAGTATAGAGGGAAGTCAAGGGTCGAACCCAAAGGAACGGTAATGTCTAGTGCTTTCGATTTGGGTGCCTAAGTTAGGTCGAAGACGAAGGAAAGAAGGTGACACTAACAACTACTTAAACGAAGAAACCGAACAAATAAAGTGCTAGGGATTAGGATTCACATATAATAGCAATGAACATAGCAAATTGGGATAGGAAGTTGACTAAGTCGAGTGATGCGAGGGAAAACCAATCATGCAACCAAAAGAGCATATCAAGCTATTTTCCTAGAGGTCTAACTAGCGTCAACTACGATAAACTCTAGCTAGGAACGTCACAAGTCGTTAAATGCAAGCCATAAATCAATGGTCCGTATCAATGTGAACTTACAATGTAATCTAGTGTGAATAACTAGGGTGATCAAGCCTAAATCAAACACACACATGCACATAATCAATTAACCAATTTAATCACATCATCAACTCCATCAATTTCCCCCAATCTACATTAATCCATCACATAATATAAGCTTCACCATCACCCTAGCAAGGAAACTACTCTAACAACATCATCAAATTAACAAACAACTAAAGGAATTAAGAATCAACAAAATATGAAGAACAATTACACTAATCAAAGATCAAACATCAAAATCCAATCAAATCAAATAAAACAAACATGAATAAACTAATCAAAACAATAAATGAGATAGAGTGAGAAATGCTCATTGATAATAGAGAAGATCTCCAATACAATTGTCACCCTTGCATCTTCAATCTCTCAAATTACCATTGAAATTCCTCACTTTCTCTCTGTAAAATCTACTCCTAAAACTAACCCTAAAACAAGAGAGAGAAGCTCTCCACTAAGCTAAGAATATGATCAAAATCTTCTTCTAAAACTTGTTACAAAAATCGGGTTTAAAAAGATATATATAGAGGCGCGAAATCACAAAAACCGAGCATAAAATACCCACGAAGGCGCGCCCGGGCAGCAGGGGAGGTGCGCCCGCGCACGCAAGGGGTGCGCCCGCCACCCTTAGGTGCAGCCGCGCCACCCCTAGGTGCACCCGCGCCTCCCTGTTGTGCGCCCGCGCCTAGCTAGGTTCCTTCGAGATTCTCGCGGCTTCGTGCGTTCGCTAAGGTCGCATGACTTATGATGGTGATGAACACTAGGAGTGGCAGTAGCTAATGCTCTTTATTAGTTGGTACACCACTTCTTAATGGTAGCACGGCATGCGAGTGCAAGAGCCAAGACTTGGAATTTCCACTTCCTTGCATCTTGAGCTTTTCAAATGCCATGAGCTTGTTCCAAAAGCTTCCTCCACCTTAGTGGATCACCAATATCAAGACCCGAAACCTTGTACAATACCTACAACCACAGAAATAGAGAAAATAAAGGAGAAAAGGCTAGAAAACCAACGAAATACACAAAAACTACAAAATAAGATAAGAAAGGTAAAACTAAGCAACAAAGCATAAAACTAAGCATTTATTGAGCAAGAAAGCTATGAAAAGAGGATGAAAACAACCTAAATACTCATCAAATGGGTGCCATTTATGACACCCATCATTTGTCCTTAATGGTGAGCAGTCAAGATTTTCTAAGCAGGTTTAACAAGTGATCGTAGCTAAAGGAGCTCAAGTATTTCGGTTAGTTTGTTATAACAAGTTTGTAAAGTTGTATAAATAGCTCACCTAGATTTATTGAGTTGTACAGTTGAGATTTTGTAAGCCTTAACACTAGACAGGTTGTCGATGTGGCGGTAATACCTCTGATTTAGGTGTATGTTTCCGCTATTTTATTTAAATATTGTTTATTATTAATTAGTAAATCGGAGGTGTTACAAAGGATTTGGTTGATGAAGGGGTAGAATTTAAGAGGTATTTTGTGGTTCATGCTATGTCTAGCTTTTTAGCTCCTACTCTTAATAGGATTGTTTCTTTGAAGTTGCTAAAAGCTGTTGAAGAAGTTGATGAAATAAAAACTTTTGATTGGTGTTCTTATGTTTTGAGGAAGTTAAAGAAGTCTGTTGATAAGTATGACAATGATGTAACTATTCAAAGTGTTAGTGGATCTTTGCTGGTTTTGCAAATTCTGTATTTTCACCATATAAACTTTCAACGAGAAAAGGAAAGTTATACCATTCCTTTGATTCAACGTTGGACAGATGCTAAGGTTAAGAGTCGCATTAATTTAGAGATTAAAGCCGGTGGCTTTGGGCAGGGATCATTGGATACTTCTACATATCCTCTGTCATAGCCTGCTATTAGCAAAACTGTTGTTAAGCAACCTCTTACTTTAGAATCTAATAGGGTGGTTTAAAAGTTGGTGGTGCTTCTTCAAGTGGTACAATTGGCCGCTTTGTTCAATTCGAGCTTCCAGAAGGTGTGATGACTGATGATGAAATAAAAGAAATTTCAACTGATGTAAGTGTTTTTTTTAAATAAGTTTAGAAGCTACCCCTTTATGTGCATTAAAGTTTGAGCATCTTCAGCCTCAATTTTCTCCATTCTTAACCTTGAGCAGAAATTCAGGTGATCTACAACACTATGTGTGCCCTACATTTTGTTCTTCTCCACCTTCTATAGGTTGTAGCCATGTAATTGTTACCTTGTTATGATATTTAAAGAATTTTGCTTCAATTCAGGTAATCTACAACACTAATGCCATTGTGACCTTGTTATGATATTTAAAGAATTTTGCTTCATCTATTGAGTCACTTTTATGCATAAAAAAGGTAACATTTATGCATAAATAGGGTAACATTTGTGCATACAAAGGTACATTAATACTACAAAATATGCACATGACATTCAATGCTATCAATAGGTACATTATGATCAATTCAACCAAGTGTCCAAGTTCATCCACAAAATTCTCTTTTTCATTTTCTATAAAATTTTCTATTAAGTATAAGGTTACCTTAAGCTGAATTGAATTATTCTGCGTTGCCACATTCTAATGTTTGAGGAACAACTTGATTCGTTCTTCCACTTTCTCTCTCCTCGTTCATTAATGGCGCTTCAATTTGTTTTTCCCCAAACATGCTGTTATCATCATCAATTCGAGCAGTTTCTCTGTTATCATCATCAATTCGAGCCGTTTCTTTGTTATCATTATCAATTCAAGTAGTTTCTTTATTACTTCGTATTATCTACATAATTCTCTATTTCATCTTCTATGATTGTGCTTTCTAGGTCGAAATCACCTAACAATGCAGCTTCAATTTGCCTCTGTTTATTTAGAAAATCGTGTATTAGATTACTGCACTTTGATGTATTGAAGTTTGTTGATAAATTCTCCATTGATAATCAAAGCCTCAATGTACTCCTTTTCGCGTTTTCTCACTTTCTCTTTCCTCCATTGTTGTTCTGCGATTTCTAAGTATAAGGTATGAGATTTTCGCGTGTTTTTGTTATAGAAATAAAAAGAAAAAAGAGTGAACTAGCTCGCACGTGTGTGCCGCCTATTTACGATAAATTTATTGTAAACCGGAGACATGAAATTGTTTTTGATGATTCATAATAAAATTTTGTTAAATCTATGCATTGCATGGGATCTAAACTACTATCTTGTAATAAAATGGACTAAATTTTTATTGTATTCATACTATACTATTCATAGGTAACACAAGTAGCAATTTTACCCATTTTCATCTTTAAAATATGCCAATTTTGCCCCTCATGAAGGCGATTGATCGGAAGCTCCTTTACTCCCTAAAATATCTTGACATATGGTACAACCACGTCAAGTAGACAGCAGCAAGCCAGCAACCCGTTTAAATTCTGAAACCCCCCTGCACGACTACCTTCAGGCTTCAGCCCCTCCTCCTCTCACTTCACCTCAAGCTCAAGCACAAGGAAATGGCGGGAACAATCAAAGCTTTACATTACAAAATCTCACTTTCTCCCTCAAATTCACACTCACTCCTTCTTCCTTCAATTCCTTCTCAACTTACCCTTTTCAATTCTCAACTTCCCAAGATTAGTATATGCATCAATCCCTTTCAATCCGTTCGTATTCCTTCGGTTCTTCATTTGCAACCGCGATATCGGTTATCGTCTATCCGTGCTGCTGCTGCATCCTCTGACTCTGTATGTATCCTTGTACTCTAATTTGTTGTTGTTGAATTATTTCTTATATTTTTTTGGCTTAAAATGGGTGGATATTAATTTTTTTTTTTTGGTTTTAAATTTAATAAAGGCTGATAATGGCGAAGGTAAACAATCTGGGGATGCGTTGAAATGGGCGAGGCCGTTGATTGAGTTTGCTAGCAACAATTTTCTGCCATTGGGTAGTGTCAAATTTTCTTCACATGCTTTTGCTTTTGTAAAAATGTAATATTAGTCTTGATTGTTAAGGGTAAGTTTACGATTATATGGGAATTTTATCATTTTGTTTATGCTGTTTCACAATTTTCTAATTTGTACGTCATCGTCCTTGAATAATTGTCACAACTTAAACCTTGTGCACAAAAAAATGATATTATGATGAAAAGAACATGTTTTGATGTTGTGGCCGATATTCTATTGCTTTGATTTCAGTTTGATGATAATAAAGACGTGGATAATACAAGTTTATAGTGGCAAAGTCATAATTAAAAGGCATAATTTTGCAGTGTTCATAGGGCAAAACTGCTAACACCATTATCAATTTTACCCTACAACTGCTAACATCAGTAGCGGTTTTAGAGTAATTCTGCTACTGGTGTTAGCGACTTTACCAATTTTTCACCTAAATACGGAATACATCACAATTTTGCTCCTTGTAAGGAATATAAACCTGGGCAAACTCATAAAGTTGTTGGAAATAGGTTTGAATGCCAATAGGACAAAAAGGGCTCTTAAGAGAGATTTGGACATTTGGTAGTAGGAAGTAAAAAAAATGTTTAATTTGGAGAATATTTGATGAACAAAACGTTGGAAAAAGGGGAGTAAATAATTTATCCTCAATGGTGTGCCTTGTTGATTACCAAACCACTAAGAAGTGACTTTGAATTGATAGTTGACAGACTCTAAATCTATATTTCCACACTGACTTGACCTCATATTTACAATTTAGGTAATGATTTTAGGGTTCTTCTTAATCGGACCATCACCATCATGTTGAGAGGGATAGAAGATTAAATGATAGGAAATGGGGTGAGGGTTGACAGTTGCGCAGTCAATCGATTGATCAGTCAATCAAAGCCTTAATACCATAAATGGGGTCGGCTAACATAAACCAAATTTGATTATTCTGTGTAGTCATCAATATAAATCTTCCTTTTCCATCCCTTATGATCCAATGTTTCATCCTCATGTAAATCCATACATCATGAGTCGTGAATGAGGGAAGGGAAATGAATGTATAATAACTAAAGCTTCTTTTTACTTTTATATATAAATTTTAGCACGACTGTTCTCTATAATGGATTTTAGCCTTTTTAGGGAATGTAGTATTGTAATAATTTTGAAATAACAACAAAGAGTTGTCTTTGAAATTCAAATTACTTTTGTCTCCCAAGTAGAAAGTGCAAAAACTGGGGAGTACTTGAAAAATACCCTTTGAACATGTTAAAAAAAAAAAAAAAATTTATGTCCCTTTTTAGCTCAATAGTGCTGCATATATCTCTGCATGGTTTATGTCCTTTGTAATTAATTTCATAGTCAGCTAGTTATATCTTTACATCTATTTCCTTTTAGTTAACATGTGTCTTAAGCTGCATGGGAGCTGATAATTTCTTCTCAATCTTTGCAGCTCTTATTGGTGGTGTTATTCTTGGACTAGCAAATCCTGCCCTTGGCTGTGCGGCTGATAGATACTACTTGTCAAAAGTGAGCACATTTTGTATATTCATAATCTCAGGTGAGTTAGGGTTGGTACTTTTTGTTCTGAAACTTCATGTTGTTTTGTTGATGGAGTTCTCTTGTTTCTGATTTTGTAGGCTTAACATTACGTAGTCAAGAAATTGGAGCAGCTACCAAAGCATGGCCTGTTGGGTTATTTGGCCTGGTATTTCTCTTGAATAACTAAGATATTGTGTAGGTGGTTGTCTCATTGAATTTTAGAGTTACATATCTCACTAATTGTTAAAATCAAATTGATTGGTTATGCTTTCTTAGAACTTGCAAATTGCAAGGAGTTTTATTTATATTGGAGGGGTTAGGAAATCAGCTTCATTAGTAGCAGCTCATAGGAAGTTATTATTCCTGGATTTTTGCTAACTTAACAAATTACAAGTTGGATTATTTTTTGAATACAATTTGAAGCACAGTTGGATTTGGTTCTGGAACACTTTCTATCTAATACCCCCTTACATCTCCTTTTTTGCTCTATTATCTGCTTATTTAAATGTTGTTCAGTGATATATAGGAAATACTTGTTAGAAATTGTCTAACTTCATGGATTAAAACGATTTACTTCATGGCAATGCGCTGACACTTAGCTGAAGTTTTTGTAATTTGGATATCAAATGAATATGCAGGATTGTGAGTAGTTTCTTGTGTTAGTGATTTCATTGTCTGTAAATGCAGGCGTCTATTTTACTGTTGACACCAGCATTTGCAAGGATTATTTTGCAACTTAATTTTCAGCCTCCAGAATTTGTTACTGGTACTTGCTTCCAAATTTTTGCTGGTCTTGTGAAGTATTACATTCAGTACACTATCTATTTGTTTTTTATGAGAATCACATTTGCTCTATAATATTAAAATATGAGCTGGTATGTAATTCAATGGGACATAGACTTTACTGGGTGTTTGATCTGTGACTTTGTCTCATATTTGATGATCTCTTAGAAGTGTATTCCCAGAGAACCTCTCTTCAGGAGGACCTAATGGTTGAAGTAGGTGTACACTATAATTCCACTGGGCAGGCTTTTATTTAAATCCTTTTGTCCTGCATCTCTTTTTATAATTGCATGTATAAAGGATTCGTTTTGGTTTTCATGAGGTGTGAGAGCATGTCTATTGATTAAGGTAACTAAATAGTTAAGAGTCTTGTAACAATTCCTTTAAAAAAACTTATGTGGGCCAAAGTGGCACGAATTTTAGAGAAATCAAGTATGGTGAAAAAAAAGATTCTTGTTAACGACCTTTTTGGTGTGTTTATCGTTAATGAAACCTCTGCATTGATTGATGAGGACTACAAAGTTTTCTATGACAAGGGAAAACTTATATACTCATAATATTAGGCATTTAGTCTGTGAAAATTGGTGTCTCAGATGTCTTTGTTATCTCATGGTTAGGTTAATTCGTTTTGGGTATATTTCCGCCATTCTCTATTACCTTTTCCTATCTCATCACCTCAAAAGCTCTGAATTCCGATTTTATATTTTTATTTTGGGGAGATTTTAGTTTTATTGTAAAATGTCTAGATCAGATGTAGTATACGCTTAGCACTTAAGGGGAGGAATTTTCATGGCCTTAGTAGCATTGCTGTTTCTAGGTCATCTAGTTAGTATATTCTTAGAACAAGGTCTTCTAGTTTGGAGTCTGTGTGAAATTGGATTTATTTTTCTTTTTTGTGCTTCATTGTGTTGAAACATATAAAATGTTCAGGGGCAGAGGTTTGGACGGAATTCAGCTTTCATGGTATGCAACTATGCAATATTCCTTCTTTAGCTTTGAATGAGGATACCTTTGTAAGATAGTTACGTTCAAGAAGATTGTTGGACTTTTTCAAATTTTAAGTTACAGGAGTTAGGGGAATGTGAATTTTGAGATTGTTAAAGGAAGACAGGATGAAAGGTAGGAAATGAAGAAGTAGAAGTAGTAGAAGAGACATTGTCCTTGCCCATGCTGAGGCAACAGCAAGTTTTGGTAGAGAAAGATGTTGCACGGAAGGGAAATGAATGTACATGGGAGGTAGGTTTAGGCTGCAATACCATGTAAGATGGTGTAAATTTCCGTAGGTTAGGAGATTTATATTGTCTTCAACATATCAGTACATTGAGAGTAGAGTCCTTATGGAAGCACAATATCATCAAGATAATACGGAATATGCTCACATAATTGATCTCAAGAACAATTTCTGTTCTAACAACCTTGTTCCCTATAGATGTACTTGTGTCTTTTCCTTGTTAATACTACTTTGCCCTTAGCTAGGGTTATATTCGCTGACTTTTGGATAGATTAGGTAGTCGTACACTAGTGTAAACTGGTTTATCAAGAACATATTTCATGATCCATGGCAGCATTTTTGCCGTGTCCATGTAACACAGCAGGCAGCAGCAATTTATTTTCTTATATCTTTGTCATGAAGCACAATTGTTTGGAATGCACTCAATTTTAGGATTTTGACCAAGTTTAGACTGTTAAGAAAGCCGAGCTTATTATTCCTTATGTGGACATGTATACATGCCAGTTACAGTGAAAACTGTTTTTGGCTTGTTCAAAAATACTAATCTATACTTATTTTTTTTACAGGATTAGCCCTTTTTGCCTGTATGCCAACCACATTGTCGAGTGGAGTTTCACTTACTCAAGTATGGTATAACTTTTGACGTTCATATGATCTAATCTTTTATATCCCTTTTGCGTTTTTGTTTGATGACATGTGTTTGGATCAAGTGCAGCTAGCTGGGGGAAATTTTGCATTGGCTTTGGCAATGACTGTGATATCGAACTTACTAGGAATCTTAGTTGTAAGTTGTGTGAACCTTTTTCATCGTCACGAAATTTCTCATTAGTTAGTGTTTTATATGTTTGTGATGTAGATTGTGGCCTAGCTTAAAATTTTATATCTTAGCAGCTTAAAAAATGACTATAAAAAATTTTGATTTTGTAATTCAATTAGCATCTCCAACACATAAACTGTAGTTTCTTTTGTGAATATTTACAACTTGTTTGTTGTTTATGGTTATTGCTGACCTCCAATCATTGGAATAGAATCAAGAGAGTCTTATCATAAACATGTAATAATCCTCAGCAGTTGACTCAAACATGGTTGCAGATTTTAGAACATTTTGATTCAATTATGGAATTTATTCAGACATTTTGATTGGTTTGGAGAAGGATGACTATAGCTACTTGTAAGGTTTTGATCATACAAGGGAAACTACTGCCACGTAGAGCTTTTGGAAATCTTTTACGCTTTTTTATTTTTATTTTTATAACTGTAGATAGAATAAAAAATGAGGTTATTTTAAGAAAGTGGGCGTGGCAGGCATTGCACACAAACTAAGGGAAAATCGCCTGCGTCGGTTTGGGAATGTAAAACGGAGACCCGAGGGTGCACCGGTACGAAGAGTGGAAGAGTGGGACCATGGAGGGGTTAAATGAGGGAGAGGGAGACCCAAAATGACTTGGTTGGAAGGAGTTAGGAAAGATATGAAGTATATGGATTTGCATGAGCATGAGACATTTGATCGTAAGGGATGGAAGAGGAAGATTTTTGTGGATGACTATACGGAATAACCATTTTTGGTTCATGTAGCCAACCCCACTTATGGGATTAAGGCTTTGATTGATTGACTATCACTTTCAGTCTTTTCTACTAGGTCGTTTGGCCTGCCAGTGAGCAAGAAAATAGGTGTTCTGCTTCCATTTCTTAGGTTGAGAAATGTAGAGTGATGAGTGTGAAACAACTGATATGGTGGCCTATATGTCCATTTGGTGTTTATTTTTTGGTCTCTTGTTGTCTATCCTGACAAAGCTATCTCTGACAGATTATGATCTGGGTTGTAAATCTAGATGGCTTTCTTCCTAGAGTATGTGAGAAAAGAATGGGAAAAAGAGGGGAGGACGGGAGGTGATGCCTCTGCCAGGTTTATCTGCGTTCTTGTAATCAAGATGGACCAATTCCTGGTGAATAATTTATCAAGGAGAGAGTGGGTGGGGAGATAATGAAAAAGAGTGGGAGGATGAAAGTCGCTGTAAGAACATTGTATATAGTTCAGCTAATGTTTTTCAAGTAATGGACTTCATGTTTATTTCATCTTTTTTAGGGATGTTCTATACTTTTATACATGCTCAACCCATCAATTTTATTTTAGTAGTGAGAGGAAACAAAAGGAGTTTAGGGGTGATAACTGATAACATCATTTAAATATATCATATGACTAGCTTTGTGTCCGTGCGATGCTGGGTTGTTTATTGAATTTTAAAGTAAAACTTTTTATTTAAAATATACTATATGTTACTTGAATATTCTACTCAAGGATTAATTAATCACTTGACAAATCATTTGTCCGTTTATGGATATTTTATGGCTTAATAATCACTTGACAATCATACTTGTCGTTTATTGTGTGTTTTAGGGATTAATAATCACTTTACAATCTAAAAAAATTAGAAGTAATAATGTACAACCATAAAGAACGGTTGGCTAAAGCTGTGATCTTTTTTCATTTTCTCTAAACACCTAAGGAAAGGCTGATTGCATGTTAAAGCTTAAGAGAACAATTATATATAATAACACGTCTCTTTGATTTTTTAATTTTTAATTTTTAATTTTTTTTCCTTTCTGTACCTCTCTAGATCTGTCATTTGTATAGAAATATTGGTAATTTTAGTAAAAATAAAGTTCTACACCAAAATTTTTTCTTGAAAATAAAACTCTAAAATAACATTTTTATCCTACTAAATTATCCAAATTTTATTGAAAATAAAACACTAAGATAACTTTTTTTATCCTACTAAATTTATCCAATTTCTTTATCCTTTTCAACAAAACATATATTAAAATAAATCTTATGTGTCATATTAATAATTAATTATCGCTTATGTGTCTTGACACTTGGCGAAAAGTTTGAATGCCAAGTGTCACTATCTTGTGACCCGGCTAAAAGTTTAGCTTTATATATTAGTTATATGATTTGCTGGTCCTTTGCATAAAAGGCTCCCACAACAATTCGAGTTTTTGCTTTTTAGTCACTTGCTGAGAAATGGTAAGCAAAGTATTATATCATCAATAAGAATTTATACATTTGCAAACACGCCACCCAAAATCCTATGTCTTTGCATGTGTGCCACTTTTTTTTTTTTTTTTTTTTTTTTTTTTTTTACTTTGTACACATGTATCTATACATCTATGCATATTAAAAACCTTTTTTTTTCCAGAAAAGTGTTCACAGTTTGCTGCTAAAACTACCTGTTTTTACTCTTTAGGTTCCGTTTACGATCACAAAATATGTAGCTGCTGGTGTTGGCATATCCATTCCAACTAACCAATTACTTAGGAGCCTTGTTATCACATTGTTGATTCCATTGATCTTGGGAAAGGTACTTTTCTTTTCATCTATTTTTGCTGGACAAGTAGTTCGTTTATTGTGGTTGTGGTTACAGCAGGCTTATGGATATCTTCAGTAAAACTTTGCTATTCATCATACAATTAGCGAGGTTCGAATGCAAATGTCCATGGTTCATATATATACTTTGTTTGTTTGTTTTTTTTTAATTGCACCATTTGTCATTTCACGGTTACCAATGCAATTCGTTGTCATAAATATCTTTAATCTTATTTAAGTAAAACTTATACTCCCTCCGTTTCAAAATGATGTTCCTGTTTCGTAAATCGATGCAAATTTTTACCCATCTTTGACCTCAAATATCTTTAATCTCTTACTTGCAAAAATTATAAAAGTTAGATTTTACTAATCTACTCACCAAGACGAATCAAACTAGATCCCACATGACTATATTTGTTCTTATAGATTAAGAGAAATTTAGAAGATTCTCTATTTTTTGAAAAAATTCAAAGATTCCAAACAAGAACATCATTGTGGAACTGAAGGAGTAAAAAATTGATATTTGAAAAGTAGATGTCGAGACGAACCCAACTAGATCCCACATGACCATGTTTTTGTTTATGGATTTGTCACAAAATAAGGTCAAAGGAGGTTGTGTGAATAGGGAAAAATGCCAAATAAAAAAATAAAATAAAAAATAGAGGAAGTATGTTATATATCAATCCTGTTGTGTTCAATGTATTATTGAAAATATCTGTTTTAGTCAATTGATAAATGTACTGTATTGTACTTGTAAAATCTGGGGAAATTCATGTGCTTCTTGGAAAGATGATATTGTTGAATTATCACTATTTTCTAAATAATCCAACATTCTCCCAATTGGTCCATTTAAATTAGAGAAATTTCATATATAAATCATAGAGTCGAATTCCCTAATAACAAGAATTAATCTTCCATGTATCACGTATATTCGGTCTTTCACCAATCACCACTCATATGACTAAATGAATAAACTCCATGTTCACTCTAGGCCAAATAAATTGACCTTGCTGAAATAACCAAATAACCAAAAGTACTTTAATAATTCAAATAATCCAATAAATTTCTAACTGAATGAAAATGTTTCAATACAACAAACAAATGTTTCACATGATAGAACAAACTCCCATCCTTTGTACATGACCCTTGAAACCATTAATTGGCATGCCTTTGGTCAAGGATCGATTCAATGCTTATATGCTTTATGATCACTTTCTTTTACTGACACGTTCTTTTACGGCTTGCAATTTTATGTTAATGTGTTTTCTTTTACTTCCACTCTTTATTCTTAGCCATAAACGCTGTAGTTGAACTATCACAATACATCCTTATTGGGCAAATGATAACGTCAACAACTCTTAACCCATCTTAACCCAGATATGAAACTTTTTAGCCAAACACCATGTGAGGTAGCCTCAAAACAAAATATGAACTCTTAGCCTCCATAGTAGAATTAGAAGTAGAAGTTAAGGTTTGCTTCGCACTCCTCCAAGAGACGACCATTAGCTAGCGTAAACACATAACCTGTGGTGGATCTTCGTGATTCAATGCAGCCACTGTAATCGGAGTCAGAATAGCCCACAACTTCAAGATCTTTGGTCTGTCTATACATAAGCATGTAGTCTTTGGTAACTTGAAGGTATCTCAACACTTTCTTTGCAGCCTTCCTCTCGGATATCTTCCCATTACTCCAGCAACATATGTTTGAGGTCATACATAATGCTTCTAACAACTAAAGCATATTAAACACTGGCATATCAAAAATAACGCTCCACCATCATTGCGTTTGTTGCATCATCGGTCAATAGCTGTCTGCAAAAACATGGAGGTTCTATTTCAGCAAGGCAGAGGGAAACATGGCTTCTGATGCCAAATGTTAAACATGTCCAATAAAGTAATCATGTTCATTGCTTTAAATTGTGAACATACAACTACATATGCGGGAGCGTTAATCATGAATTACCTGCAGCCAGTGCAACAAGTTAACTCCAAGGAAGATATCTTACATAGCTATGAGCCTATGACGGAGTATCAAATTTCATGTAAAGTTAAGAATGGGGAAAGTGGGTAGCATGTACATTCTGACACCCTTACATAACAAAAAAAGCAGTTTGCAATTGACTGTTAAAACTGTGAATCTTATATAGATCACTTGCATGAAAAAAGAAGTGAAGGACTATGAAGTCCTTGCCTCTCCCTTTGCACAAACCAAGGAGGGCCAGGGCATTCTTTGTAGAATTAGGAGTTGTTAAGTAATTGCTTCTGGCTTTTGGTTCTTAATTCTATGCTTTGTATGCACAACTCCATATATAACTGATGATGCTTTGTTATGGACAGCTCCATATGTAACTGATCTCTTTTCCTGAAGTGTTTGTGATTGAATTTGTAGCTGAACCTCTATTTCTAAAGCTGAAGTATGATTAATCTTTTGCAGATAGTCCGAGAATTGTTCAAGGGTGAGTTCCATACTCACTTTTAGAAGATTTGATATTCGTATGTGTGTGTTTTTTGTGTAGATAATATTCTTTTCTGTCCCCCTGGGAGTATAATGTAGATGATAATTATATTTCTTGTTGAAACATTTGTGGTTAGCAATAAATAAAGATCTTATTAAAAATCAAGACCTTGAAAAAATTGATTAAAATGAAGCAACACAGTCCAATTTATGAAGGAGTGGAATCTGATCTGGTGTGGTCTTCTAATTTGACTGAACACTAACCATTTTTATACTTTAATATGTAAAAAAAGAACAATATCGATCAAGTGGTGTCTTGTTAGATTGTCTGAATATAAATCAATCTATCAATCAATCAAAGCCTTAATCCCATAATGTTTTTAAAAAATATCATAATTTTTGCTGTATGAATTCAAAGATATTTTGCAATTAGAAGATGAAAATAAGAAGTTATGTTCATAAATAAGCTATAAGTATTTCGTGGGGTAAAAAGCTTATTGGACTGCCAACTGCTATGAATATTTAAATGAAAACATTGAGTAAGCCTGTGCTTCATTATCAATTTGTGGAGATTACTAGTCTTAATTTTTAAACTCTTTATTGCTAATTCTTTGATGCTGGATATTATGTGCTGAATCTTTTTTGTTTATAAGAGTGAAATAGCTAATACTTCCTTCGTTCCCCTAATTTTGTAATAAGGGGGGAACACAAGGAAATTAAGTTGAGGAGAGATATAGAGAGAAATAAAGATGAGGACCCATGTGATGAGGAAAGAGAAAGTGGTAGAGAGAGAGAGAGAGAGAGAGAGAGAGAGAGAGAGAGAGAGAGAGAGAGAGAGAGAGAGAACATGTGCATATTGGTAATGTTGCAATATTTGTGAAACTTCCTTAAATGGTAGTTGTTGCAATATTAGGGGAACAGAGGAAGTATATACTATATGTATAGCTTTCTTGTATCCCTTTTGCGTTTTAAAGACAAAGTTCGAGGACTTCTAGCACATTCCAAAAGTATACTTCCTTTTTTACTTGCAACGCCTTTTCATTTAATGCTTACCAATGCATTTTTTCAGTTGCTAATGTAATTAATTATCAATAAAAATTATCAAAAATTGATATTTTGAAAGTATAAATTGAGGCGAATCTGACAAGTTCCCATATGGCTATATTTTCTTTTATAAATCATCAAAGATAATCAAAGTAGAGTATGTGAATAATACATAAGTCAAAGTGTTGTACGTAAAAAGAAATGGAGGAAGTATACATTGTATATTTGTTATATCCTAGGAGGGTTGCCATTTAAAGCTTCTAAGCTACGTATAGGGACAATATTCCCCCTTAGGGACAGTCTATTTAGTGTGAGCATGTGACTCAGATATTGTTGGTATTCTAGTTTCTCTTGTTATTCAAATTTTCATTATCATACTGTACCTTTCATTTTATGTAACAGGTCTTTGTAATTTTTGATTGTCGTATTTTACTATACTCATTCATTATTTTACGCATGAATTAACTATGGTGTTTTATGTCGTCATTTCGAGATGGTCAGGTGTAGCGGAGTTTGCTGATAATAACCGCAAGCTTCTGTCAAACATGAATGCACTTTTTCTTGGTTTTGTAAGTTTGAAACTTGCCCTTATCTTTTCATATTCCCCTATAATAGTTAGAGACTACTTAAAAATAAAATTATATTTCCTTAAAATAGTGTTGGAACCTTGCTTCCTTTGACAACTTTGGTTAACATAGCTGCCTGGTACTCAATTATATACACCTTCATAAAAGAAATACTACCTTCCTCTATGGCACCCCGTACAAAATAATATTGTACTTCACATCTTTATGTTCGGTATGAACCTAGTTTTTGGCCAAATGAATAGCACTTCAGCTATTACAGTTCAAATTCACACTATTTTTTGCTTCAACCCCAAATTATCTAGAAATCCCCTAACAACAACGCTTCCTTAATTTCCATCGTAGATAGAGTTAGTGTAGCTTGTAACATTGATCGCCAACTAACTGCAACACCATGTATTTTAAACACATAACTAGTAAACAAAGTCACTTATTTGACATGTATCTCCACAAAAGCATAAACTTGTGTTAGGGGTACCTTGAGTATCGTAAAATCATTTCATTGCTTCCCAATGTGGTTTACCTAGGTTCGCGATGAACCTACTAACAACACTCGTGACGTACATTAAATTGCCAACTGCACTAGCATACAATACATTATCCATGTATACCCTATGTTGTGTTGTAGTGGGAGTGGGAGATTGTTTACCAGAGAGCCTAAAATGCGGAGTGCAGTGGCGGATCCAGGAATTGTACCTAGGGGGTTCGAACTTCATCAAACACTCGATGTCTGAATACACGATATAAATCGGGTATTCAAGTATAAAATAGAGTGTCCAAATAAATACAAATACATAAGAACACAACAAAATAATTCCAAATTTCAACAAAAATGCAAAATAAAATGATCCGATACAATAATACATAACTTTAATTTAAAGCTATCATGTCAAAACTATCTATCACATTACATTCCGCCGCATCAATGAGGTGAGAAGCTTTAGCAATGATTCAAGCTACTCAAAGTATCTTTCTTTCCATGTAATAGCAATAAAAAGTATCAATCTTTTCAATTAAACAGTTCATGCACACATTGAACTGATATCAATTGTACCCAATGATATTACACAATCTCACCATCAGCTACCCGAATCATTTATGAGTACAACTAAAATTAAAAAAATTCAAACACCAAAATCCCTATTCATCCAAAATTGAACAAAAAAAGAACTGGGTCTTAACAAAACCCCAAATTTTTAATGCAATACTAATATAACACTAATAATCTAAACATTAGCAAATGAGTAAGTAACTAAACAAGTAAACCAAAACCCTAGAAATGAATGGCATAAACCCAGTTTTTTTTTTTTATTTATTTTTTTTTTTATTTTTTTTTTTTCAAAAACCCTAGAAATATAACAATGACCCTAAAAACCCCATAAATTAGCCATTCTCTGATTAACAATATAAACTTGAAAAACAAAATACAATTGACAATAATTCAATTCATTGATAAAACAACTACAACAATTAACAAATTAACACTTTAAAGAAAAAAAGATCAACAATCTACAATTTAAACAAGTAAAAAACCTTTTAAAATATTTAAGAAATTGAAAAAATTAAAAAGAGATAGAGAAGCAGACTGCCGTAACCTAGGGGATGGAGTAGCCGAGTAGGTGGTGACGCGTCCGACGTCCGGTCATGGACTTGCGTTGGCCAAAGATTCAGAGAAGGGTGATTGAGAAAAGAAAGAGAGGAGACAGGAAACTGAGAGGTAGGGGAAAAAGGAGAAAATTAAAAAGAAAAAAATAAAAAATATAAACTTAGATTGCGTATGCTTGAAGTCTCAAACCTAGGACCTTCTGTCCAAAAACTACTAACTCATGCACACTTAACAATGTATGTATTTGTTTTGAATATAATTTATATAGTTTTTTTTATTTTTTATTTTTTATTTTTTTTAAATAAAAAATAATATTCCTATTTTTTTTTTCCGAATCCGCCCCGGGTGGAGTCAATAGTGTCACTATTGACTTATCACCTTTCATTACAAACCTTTTAATAACCCGCTTAAAGTAGCCTTTTTGGCTTAAGAACAACTATGGTCTTGAACTCTTCAACGAGTTGGATTTTAAAAATATTTATCTCCATCTTGGTTTTTGAAGTATTCAACATGTCATCCATATACAATAGGAGATGAATACAATCACCTCCACGAAATTTATGAATGCAAACTCAACAATCATACGCCCTACCTTGTTTTTAATAAGTGTTACACTTTAACTGACACATAGTTTTTTTCAGGTAATTAAATTGACTTAAATATAAAAAGAGGTAAGTAAAGTAGTTTGAGTATTAAAAAATTGTAAAAGAAAGATAGTGGGGTTTATAGTTTATTGAACATTAATGAATGTGAGAGGATATAATAAAAAATAGTGGGTTTGGGTGAGAACCATGAAAGGAGAAAGATATTATATTAAATGTAGTTTTTTGCCAAAAAAGAAAGTGTAATATTTATTTAAACACGGCTGTATTTGGTAAGTGTAACACTTTTTAAAACACGGTCGTATTTGGTAAGTGTAACACATATTAAAACATGGAGGGAATAGTTACTCGTGGAAAGCTTTTGTTTCAACATAAAAGAATCAAATTGCTCGTACCATTGTCGAGGAGATTGCTTTAATCCATAAAGTGATTTCCTCAAACGACATACTTGATTTTCTTGACATTCAACCATAAATCCCATATGCATATAGATATCCTCATCTAAGTTACCGTGTAAGGGCCTGTTCACATTTACTTAATTTCCAATCAGCTCAATTCAGGTTCAGTTCAGCTCCAATCAGTTCAGTTTAGTTCAACTCTTAATTTCCATCGCTCATAAAATATTCATTTTTAGCTTAGTTCAGTCCAGCTCCAATCAGCTCAATTCAGTTCAGTTCAGCTCCAATCAGTTCAGTTTAGTAAATGTGAACAAGCCATAAGAAGGATGTCATCACATCTAGCTATTTCTACTCAAGATCTTTATATACTACAAGACTTAACAACACTTAAATAGAATTATGTTTTACCACCACAGAATTTATCTCATTGTAAATAATACCTTCTTTTTGTGCAAATCCCTTGTCCTTTAGCTAGCCTTATACTTTATTTTATTTGACTTGGAATGATCCTTTTTCCTTTTATACACTCACTAACAACCTACAACAGTCTATCCCATAGGTAATGGGACTACCTCCCATGTCTAATTTTTATGAAGAGAGTGCATCCCTTTTTCCATAGCAACCAACTCTCACTATCCTTGTCTTTGATAGCTTGGTTGAAGGTGATCGACTCATCATCCTCCACTGAGTGTGCATATTCTAATGCATTAGAGTTTTGTGAACTGATTGAAAATTTCACTTTGGCATATCTAGGCATATCTAGAATAATCATCAACAAATGTAATAAAGTACCCAAAACCCTTTTACTTGAATCTAGAATAAGGTTCTTTGCCTAGTGTATTGCACTTTGTCTATCACTGTACAAATACATTGCTCTCTTGCTTGAATCCCAATTTAGTTAACAATTGCCACGCATTAGTACCCAAAACAGTAACAAGCTGATTGGATGGAAAAGGGTAGCTAAGGGGGATAAATTGTATTATCAAACTAATTGTTTCACAATACAGTGCCTTCTTTCGAGTGGAAGGTGCTCTCCAATAACAAGCTTTTCAAATATATTCAACATGATGATTATTCCTCCTAATGAGGTCTATTTATAGAAAAACTCTCATAACAAACTCTAACTTATTCCCCAAGCTAATACTAATAGGCTATGACTAACATGCACTTCCCCTAAATATTGATTCCTTGCACAAACCTTGAAGCCATATCATCTCTTTACTAGCTTCAGTTACCACTACATATTTAGTAGTGGATAGAGCAAAAATCTTCTGTAATGCGACATCTAATCTAGCCGTTGTAATTCCAACTGTGAATATATAACTTATGGTGCTTTTGACATAGCCTTGTACTTATAATTCACCTTTACCAATGTACAAATACTTCTTTGTGGTACCTCATAGATACCTCAAAATCTACTTCAATGCTTCCCAATGAATTTTTCTTGGATTTGACATATGGAATCTTAGCCGTATAATCTTTATCTTCCTTTCGTCTGACGAGACTGATCCTTGGATAATCAAAAGTGACTTGCCTAGGGTGTATTAACTGGCTCCGTATCACTCATATTAAATCTCTATAAAAAACGTTTGATGTATTCTGATTGAGATGATTGCAAAGTACCTTTATGCTTATCTTATGTAATTTGCATTTTCTTTGCTGGACGCAGTTCTTCATGTCAAATTCTTTTGACAATTGCTCCTTAAGCCTTCTTCTTGTTAACCACCTTCGTTTTGCCTTCGGATGGTATGAGGTGCTGTGTTTAAGGTGCGTGCCCTGCAATATAAACAACTCCTTCCAAAAATTACTTATAAATACCTTGTCACGATCGGAAATGATTGATGAGGGAAAACCATGTAAGCGTACCACCTTCCTTATAAAAATGTGTTGAAGGAATGCTTAAGCCCAAAGAAGTGGTTGTACTTAGACAACCTGTCCACGCTATGATCACATTCACTTCCTTAGAGAATGGTAGGCCTTCTATGAAATCCATTAAAAGGTCGTCCCATATTACTTTTGATACCAGGTTTTGCTTCTTTGGCACACCTCACCACCACTCACATACTTGCCCACTCTCTTCCTCATGCCAGGCCAAAATCAGTCTGCCGCCAGCCGAAGGTAAGTTTTTACCTCTCCATCATAGCTTGCTGTAGGAGTATCATGATACTCCTTTAATAATACCAGAATGAACTTCAAATTTTTGTGCACCACTACTCGACCTTTGTACAAAACCTTGCCTCCGACCTACGAAAAACCCTTGTATTCACACTGATTTCCTTCCAGCCACAACCTAAGCTCACCTAGCCACGGATCTTGGGCTATTTCTTATTCATGATGAAATTAAGGCCCTGCTCCCCCTCCTTTGTGCATCAATAACTTTGTTTGAAGGGCTCGGTTTATACTAGATTTCAAAATCCATACCCATCAACTTGCGCATCCAACCCTTGTATTCACACTGATTTCAAAAACCTGTTAGTGCGAATTATAAACCGTCTACTAAGGAGGTAGTGCCTCCATTTCATCACACCTAAACGAATAACCATTAATTCTTTTTCATAAATGGACTTCGCTTGATTTCTAGCCCAAGAAGCTTACTAAAGTACGCAATAGGCCTCCCTTGTTGCATCATTACCGCCCCTAAACCATAACCCGAAGCATCTGTTTCGATCACAAACTCAAGCTCAAAATTCGGCATCGCCAAAATAGGGTTTGTTGTCATGGCAGCCTTGAGTTCCTTAAAGGCTTGAGCGGCCTCTAAATTCCACCCAAAACTGTCCTTTAATTGAGATGTCAAAGGGGCAGAAATTTGGGCATAGTGTGCCACAAATTTCCGGTAATAACCGGTGAGACCCAAGAATCCCCTTAACTCCTTCAAGTTCTTCGGTTCCTCCCACTCAACAATGGCCCTTACTTTCTCCATATCCGTAGCTACCCCTCTTTCTGAAATTACGTGACCCAAATAAGCCACTTGCTCTCTACCAAACTCACACTTCTTCCAATTGGCATACAAGCTATGCTTAGCTAAGGTCTCCAAGACTACTTTCACATGCTCCTTATGTTCTCCCCCCCTCTCTACTAAACACGAGGATATCGTCAAAAAACACCAAAACAAATTTCCTCAAGTATGATTTAAAAATCTCATTCATTAGAGATTGGAAGGTCTCCGGGGCATTAGTCAATCTGAAGAGCATTACAAGAAACTCGTAGTGTCCCTCGTGAGTACGAAACGCTGTTTTGTGCACATCTTCCGATTTCACCATTATTTGGTGATACCCGGAATTCAAGTCCAACTTAGAAAACCATCTAGCTCCATGCAACTCGTCAACCAGAATGGGGAACTTATGCAGCAAGGTTTCCTTGTTCAACGCCCTATAATCCACACAAAACCGCCAACTTCCATACTTTTTCTTCACAAGAATCACTGGGCTAGAGAAAGAGCTCATGGAAGGCCGAATGATTCCGGCTTGTAACATTTCATGGATCAACTTCTCAATTTCATCTTTTTGAATTTGAAGGTAACAATACGGTCTAACACTAACCGGATCGCTTCCCTATCGCCGCTAACCTCTTATGGTCCGATCGAAATCAATCGATCCTTTCTTCAAGCCGCACCCTTTCCTCTTGCCGCTTTCTCTCCGCCTCGAACAACATTGAGAAGTGGTCGGTGATAGCCTTCCATTGCCTGGTGATAGCCTTCCATTGCCCGACTCACCGCTGAGGGCGGCCTGTTTGTCTGTTATCTTCTTTTCAATGGCCTGCAGCCTCGTATCAACTTCTTCGAGTTTTGCATCCGTCTCATCGGCACGTTGGGTCAGCGTCGGTGCCACCATGATCGAGTGCTCTGATACCACTTGCTATGGACTACGATAATCAGTAAGTGGAATAATAAGCAAATAAATAAGAAATAGGGGAAAAGCTTAATTTTCAAAACTAACGTCTACAATGGAGGAAGCTAAAGCACTTTCCTTGGAGGCTATTCTTCTATTCTACTACTAATTTCTATTACTTCCAACAACATGAGAACACTGATACATTGCTCTCTCTTTTTATACCAAGCTCTACACCTTAACACCAGTGCCCTAATCATTATCACTTTTGTCCGTTCTGTAACAAAGTGACTGCATCCCTTTTTTTTTTACCACACCCCTTAATGTAGAATTAAACTTGTTTGTCTTCTTGTTGCTGCCTAGCTGCTGCCCTTGATCTTGCCTTTTGGTTTGTTGAGGTGGATCGACTCGATTTATAGCAGCTTGGGTCTACTACTCTCCTTAATAGCTTTAGGCTATAACTCTCCATAGTAACTTGAGGTTTCCATTCTCTCTCATATCATGATACAAATCTCATGCTCTCTACTATCATACCACTAGTCCTTTTATAATAAAGCAAGCTACACTAGATATCAAAGATAACCTAATATTAATTTTGTCACAATTCCACCGAGTCAACTTAAAAGGCTTTTGTTACTCCTCCCCTTAGTGCTTTATTGATGAGTATTGTCCAATAATTCCTTGATGTCTTCTGCTTCCTATTACACTTAGGTGGAAGCTCCATTGAGTCCAATAGTGCCTTGCTGTCCTTTGCTTTTTCATTACACTTGGTTGGCAGTTTGATTGATTCCATCACATAATTGAGGCAAGTCATTGGAGGCTTAGACTAGCTTTTATTAGGGCTGTAAATCTTTAAGAAAGAACTTTGTAATCTCATGATAAAAGTGTCAGTACTTGGATTTCCTTTGGCTAACTTCTCTGATCATAGTTATCTTCGTTGGGTTTCATCTTAGGAGAGTAGCTGATCACTTCATAAATTTGTCAAAACACTATGCAACTGTCTCAATATAATTACTCTCAGCAGCCTTCTAATCCACTTTTCATCTCAATTAATTCTTCCCCAAAGACAATTTTTGCCTTTCCTTCCATGGATTCCCTACCATTGCCCAATCGTCCATGTATGCTGTGCTATAATAATAGGTCATTCTGAGTTTCGCTTCTACACAACTATTTCTAATTGGTTTTGTAGTGTGTTTCATTACCCTCATGGGTCTATATTTAATCTTAATCAATCAATCAAAGCCTTCATTCCATAAGTGGGGTCAGCTACATGAACCAAAAGTGATTATTCCATATAGTCATATAAATAAATCTTCCTCCATCTCTCATGATCAAATGTCTCATTCTTATGTAAATCCATATACTTCATATCCTTCCTAACTCCTTCCAACCAAGTCATTTTCAGTCTCCCTCTCCCTCGTTTAACCCCTTTATGGTCCCAGTCTTCCACTCTTCGTATCGGTGCACCCTTCGGTCCCCTTCTTACATGTCCGAACTAACATAGGCCATTTTCCCTTAGTGTCTACAATGCCTGCAACGCTCACGTTCTTGCGAATTTCTCATTTTTTATTCTATCTCTTAGAGTGTTCGTGCGCATCCATCTTAACTTGCACATTTATGTAACCTCCATCTTTTTAATGTGCTTCTTAGAAGCCTAGCATTTTGTAGGGGTGAGAGTTCGGTATTAGGTTTAGATTTTGACCCAAACCGAAACTAAATCGTATTATTTCATTTTTGAGTTTTTCAAACCGAATCCGAACCGAATAAGATTTGAAATCGAACCAATATAAACCGAAAATCAAAAATCTTATTCGGTTCCTTGGTTTTAAAAAGCGCGCCTCGCTCCTAGTCTCTTAAGAAATGGGCTTTAGCTTGGTGAGGCTCAGTCACCTACGGAAGGCGCGCGCCTCGTGCGCCTCAAAGTGCCTTTGGTAAGGCGCGCCTTTGCGCCTCAAGGAAAATAACTAAGATTTAAGTTATAAATTGAAGAATGATGGACATTTTTTCAAATTCAGACTACCTTAGCTCTCAATATATCGTTACTTAATTTATTATGAATCTTTTCAATTGGTATTAAGTACTATCAAAGTGAAAAATAATTTGAAATAAATATATAAATACATGCGCCTTGCATACAAAAGGCGCATGCCTTCGCCTTGCGCCTCACGCCTAGGCTGTAAGGACTATTTGCGCCTTGTGCTTTTTAAAACTAAGTTCGGTTCCAAACGAAAACCGAATTTATGTGGGGTTTTTTTAAAAAAATTGTTGAAAATGTTTAGAAAAAATATAAAAAAAAAAAACCAAATTTATAATTTATAGATCTACAAACAGATTAGTAAAAATAGAAGTAATACAAGTATGATTAATTGGTAATCAATAAATTATATGGATTGCAACACTTAAATCTACAAGAATACTATGATTTCGGTACTATAACCCAGATAAGTCATTCACAATTGTAACAACTTCGTATGAATTCGGTCGAAATATGAAACTATGAGGGAGGCGAGATGATTTTGAGAGAGGAAGAGATTAACTATCGTTGTACAGATGAGCGGACTCCATGTTTTTCACAAGTTTTCACACCTTACCAACATGCAACAACACAAACACTCTCACTTTTTCTTTCAAGTTTTGACCCCCTCCACTTGATCAATCAATGATGATGATGGTAAACCTAATATTTTTCACTCAGGAGTTAATTTTTTTGAAAGGAAAGAGAAGGGGGCGTGAAAGAGAGATGAAGAACACAGAAGAGATGAAGGAGAAAGAAAATGAACTTTAGGTTATTTATTTTTTTTTATTTTTTTTGTATTTATATATAAAAGGTATGGACTTATGTACAAAATTACTAGTGGGCCAATATTTCGGTTTTCGGTTTTTGGAAGACCAAAACCGAAACCAAAATCCAATTTTTTAATCTTTCAAACCCAAACCGAACCGAATAGGAAAAAAACCAAATCAAACAGGAAAAAAACCGAACCGAATTGTTAATTCGGTTTGGTTGGGTACGGTTTTCGGTTTTTATCCATATCACTTTCACTCCTAGTATTTTGTACCATAGAGCAGCACTTCTTATGGCAATCCTGTAGAATTTCTCCTTCAACTATAAAGGTATGTTTCAATCACATAACACTCCCGTGGTTGTTCTTCATTCAAGCCACCCCAACTTAATCTTGTGGGCCACGTCATCAATGTCATCGTTTTTTCTAGATGATCTACCTAAGATATTTAAAACATTCATTCCTGCGTCTGTATTTAATCTGTTCCTAATTATTTGTCTACTTATTTGAGATTTTTGATGGTGTTGAATCTATTTATAATGTTTAATGAACTGATATTACTCACACTAATAACGGTAGAATAATTATTCAGTGAAGATCTTCTTTAGGCCTTTTTAAAACTGAGCCCATGTTATCATCAATTGAATTGTAAAACCTAACTCCCTTTCTCAGCTCGCTGTTTAATACGACCCAACCCTTTCCAAATATTCTCACCCCATTTTCAAAATACAATTCTCTTTCTTCTTTTTCCACTTATTTTTTTCCACTTCCTTTCTTAACCCATGAGCTCTGAACTCCAATTAGCAAACCCAGTTTTCACATCCCTTCTTTCACACATAAACTCATTTCTTCCAAGCATGTCTCTCCGCCCATATCATTCCAATCTCACTCCCACTCAGTTAGTAGCTCCTAAGATCATCTCACGCTAGTTTCTTCACACGAGTCTTTAAGAGGACTTACCATAGCGGAGCTCAATCGGTGGTTGTGGAAGCTGGGCATCAAGGATGATAGTGACCATCATTGTCGAGGCCGGATACTAAGTGCTGATTTTAACCCACCTTGAGGACAAGGTGTAAGTTTAGGGGGCTCGTAATGTAATAGACTAACCTAAGGGGGGCAATATTGGTAGTTTAATATTATTAGGTTAGAGTCTTTAGCCTTAGTATAAATAAAGAGAGGAGTAGAGGTAAAGGGAGGCAGAATTTTGGAGTGAATCCTTGAGAGAGTTGTGACCTAAAGTCACTATTTGGAGAGTTGTGACCTCAAGTCACTAATATGAGCTTTTTAGGCTAAACCTACTACCACGTTTGTAGGAAACTATTAATTTTTTTAATCAAGTGTCCAAGCTTTCTCCTTTATTCTATTGTTATTAGCGTATTAGTCCATTACATAATGAGTAAAGGGCATTGGATGAAGAATCCCACTCGTGAAAAAGGGTGGCGACTGACTTCATCCGCCATTTTCCCCTAAAGAAAAGAGTAAAAACTGTGGTGACAGATGTAGGTGGTCAGGATTTGAATTTTTTTTTTCCTGGCCTGCACATGAATCACATCTCAATTTCTAAATTTCTTGTTGATGCAGTACTTTCACAACATCGCTTTTTAGGTTATGTTTCTACCCGTCTTGAAAAATATGTGCAAAAATTGCATCATATTCAATTCTATTACTAGTGCATTGGTGAATTAACAAAGCCAAGTTTAGGGACACCTATTCAAATAATTCAATATAAATTCTGTATTTTATAATGGAAAAATTGTCAAAAATTATACAAACTTTGAGCAAACCGCCAAAAACAAGTCAAACTTTTAATTATTTTTGAATAATACAAACTTTGAGGGGTATTCGCTTTAAACAAGTTAAAACCAATTAGTTACCTCATGAACAAGTTATATGGAACACGTGACATTTTATTATTTTTTAAAAACTATTAAATAACTTTATAAGATAAATAAAAAAAAATTAATCGGCTAAATAAGTTGTTGGTAAAATAACTTGTTTAAAGCAGATATTCTTCAAAGTTTGTATTATTTAGAAATAATTAAAAGATTAACTTGTTTTTAGCGGACCGCTCAAAGTTTGTATTATTTTTGACAATTTTTCCTTTTATAATTCCTATTACATCCCTAATTTTAGTAAGTTTTGTTTCTTGTCACTAGAATTATGTATTTTCATATTTTGTATCAAACATGAAATGCATTTTAATACTACGTATCTTTTGGATTATAGCTGCTGCGGCAGATTCACATTCTTCTATTGGTGAAAATAAAATTAGAAGTAGAGGCTGCCTCTTATCATTCCATAATACTAATTATTTGCCATTATCCCCCTCAATTGTATCAGGTCCCATGGATACAAGTGAGCAAATCTAGGTCGTTGCTATTGATGGTGAACCCTACAAGCTTCCTTCTAGCCATAGGCCTTGGAGCGTAAGTAACAAAGTTTGATTTGACCTACTACATAAAGTCTTGCACTGCTATTTGCTGCTGACTTACAGAAATGAACATAACCTATTGCGGCTAAGTTGAATATTTACTGGATAGACATTACTAATAGTAATTGCCAAATGTTGATGACATATGCGCCTTTTTGATTTGTAATGTGATTTCGTTTTACAGAAATTATACATCATTTGCAAAGTGTAACATCTGTGTAATATCTTTTGCAATGATAAACTTGATGGACAAGATACTTTGAAAGATTGAAGCGGAACATACACTAAATATAGGCGGTAGTCCAGTCACCTGTTCACCTCATTGTTCCATAAGTTT
Source organism: Chenopodium quinoa (assembly GCF_001683475.1). Taxonomy (NCBI): domain Eukaryota; kingdom Viridiplantae; phylum Streptophyta; class Magnoliopsida; order Caryophyllales; family Amaranthaceae; genus Chenopodium; species Chenopodium quinoa. Next base: position 4,973,046 of record NW_018742681.1, read on the forward strand.
TGAGTCATTCAGATGTTAAAATTTATAATAGTGTATATTCTTCTGGGCATGTACTATAATATTTCAATTTTCCCTTGTGTTTTTCGTCAATGTAATCAGTTAAAAATCATTAGGTTGTAAAAGTCACCTGGTTGCTGTTCCATCGTTCAGTCTTCTGCTCATACTCTTAGACCAATTTAACCACATGGAAATAAATTTATATATCCTAAAATGATGATTTCCCTCAAAATGAAAGCTCATTAGCATACTTTCTCTTTTTTTTTTTTTTTTTTTTTTTTTTTTTTTTTTTTTTTTGGTAAATGTAAGCTCATTAGAATATTCGTTGGTAGTTTATATATTGTGCTTTGGTAAATCTGACAATATCAAGATTCCATTGTAATTATTACTTTACTATTATACAAAATGAGTTAAAGAGCTATTTTATCACTTGCAATCATGCTTGAACAATGTTAGATTGTGTGACTATCAAATTCTAGAAACTAAACCAAGCCTAACAGATCTGCTCCAAACTACCAAACCCAAACAGAAGAACTCCTCATTCAAAAATGATCTGACCTAGCTGGACATGCGGGAATGAGTGATCCAATTGCCAGGTTTAGGGTTGACCCATCTTGTCATGCATGAGTAGATTGACAACATGAGTATATAATGTGCATGAGATTTTCGCTGTCCTTTAGATCATGAAACAAGGACTCTGTTTGTGTTGCAGTCTCTTGCACATCATTCTGTTAGCTTTTAATGCTCTTGCCTTGAAGATTTTATCATCCGTCTCTGGTGGTAGTAAATCTGTCTTCTACAGCAAACAAAACGCCATTGCGCTGCTTATGGTTGCAAGCCAGGTAAGTTTTTCATTAATTTTCTAAATTCAGATTCATTTAGAATTGAAGATGATTTTCAAAATTTATTTTATTTAAAATTTCAATTCAAAGTTCAAGCATTTAAGACTTAAAATTGATGGCAAAATTACTCAAAAATTTTCATCTTCTTGAGCTGTTATCTTTCTTTATAGCTTGATATTGTAATTGTGTTTTTGCTGGCAGAAAACCCTGCCTGTTATGGTAGCAGTTGTAGATCAGCTTGGTGGTGCAATGGGTGCTCCTGGTTTGTTGATTCTCCCTTGTGTTGCAGCACATCTAAATCAGGTTGCTTAGTGTTCCGTCTCACTCACATTACTCTTTTTGAGGGAACACTCACATAATTCTTGGTTTCAGCTCTACATTAGCCCAGCTTATGGAATATTGTTATCTTGCAGATCATTTTGGATTCGTTTCTTGTCAATTTTTTGCTTCATAGAGATCATGTTCCTCTTGCAAAAGAAGCCTAGTATTCAGGAACCACGTTGTTAAAAGATAGCTGAAGGCCTGAAGCTGCAACTTGAAGCCAGTGGCAGATCCACCCTTATGTTGTGGCCTAATGGTCATTTTCTGTATACATTTTAAACTTGAAGGTCGTGTGGGGGAGCCCGTGTACATTCTTTTCCATTCTTAGCAATAACATTCGTAAAATCTACATATTTCATCCCCTTTAAGGACAATGTATCGCTTAAAAAATTTCTTGGATTTACCATGGTTGAATTTGGTTTAAATATGATTATACTACTTTTCAGGAATTTATGCTCCCATTTTCTCCTATTTTAACGTTAAAATATTCCAGCAAACAAGGTTTGATTCCTTGCATGTTGCAAGAAGTTGGTGATGTGCCTGCTACTAGTCAATGTTCAGGGTGCTGGACTTGAGTTGAGGACTTGAGGCCAATTTGTTGAGGACTTGAGGCCAATTTGTTGAGCTTTTAATTCAACTATGATGAATTGAATCATTCTTGAAAGCAGATCAATATTTGAGAAGTTAAGATATTTCGTTTAAGTCGAAGATATTACAATAGTACGTGTTAAACTATAAACATAATGTCACCATCTATTAATAAATGATACTAAAGAGCTAATTTTAATAGCCCTAAAAAAAAAGTGATAATATGAATAAATGAGGAAACATTTTGTCAAGTTTCATAAAATTAAATCTTTTGATACTTATACTACATCCGTTACATAATAGTTGCAACTTTGGAATATTTTATATCTCACAAATAATACCTCAAAATTGTAATTAATATGTAACGAAGGTAGTACATATTATGAAACATTGATTATAATGTTTCTTGAGGTGGGTTCGTAGTTAATTTTTGTAAAGCAGTTTACGACTTTACGTTAGACAAGTACCTAGGGGATTATATTAAAATTTATGGTTGAATCAATTTCAAGTTGTTAATGAGTGCATCTATAACGAGTTCAAATGCTCTTTGGGTCAAGACTTACAAATTGAGATCATGATTATCAATTTTAATTAATTTCATGAGTTGGTTAATACCCCACAGATTAGAAAGCTAGTCAATTTTGGGCATTTTTATGGATGGATTTATTATTAGAAGATTTTGTGTGAGTCCGTTTCACGTGAGTCCGGTTTATAATGCATACTTCAATCTCCTCCTCACTATCACTGCCCAGCCCTTGTCCGCGGCCGGCGACCTTCCCCCTCCCATTCCCGGTGCTGGTGACCCTCCCCCACCCATACCCGGGCGTCGGCGACCCCCTGCCTCTGTTAAACCGAATTAGGCTTTCTTCACAGATTTACTTAAGTCCCCATACTAGAACTACAAAGCTTCAGTAACAATGCACATTGGAGCTACTTCAATCTTTTTCTCAATTATTATGGCTTTCTGAGATTTTTCGTTTTCTAGCCTCAAGCTGGTCAACCTTTTTTTCGTTGCTTACTGATACGCATTGATTCATAAAGCCCTCTTTTATGGTGAGACATTGTTTAATATAAGATCTAATATCTGACAATGATAATCTAATACCTTATAAGTATAATCTAATATCTGACCATTGTTATCTAATTTCTGATATTTTTGATCAATCTGACTAATATTATCAAATTTCTGACAATTAAGATTCTTTTTCCTCAAAATTTTTTTCAGTTTGTATGACAGGGCTCACATGAGTCCGTTCTACACAAAACTTTTACATTTATTATATACTCGTATTTGCCTTAAACATATAAATGTCTTACATTAGGGCTGTTAATGAGCCAAGTAGAGCCCGAATACTAGTAGGCTCGGCTCATGTGTTCAAGTTCGAGGTTCGGCTCGAGCTCATGGCTCGTCAAGCCTTGAAAATTGAGCTCAACTCAAGTTTGAGTGCGCAAAAGTGGAGCTCGGCTCGTAATAAGCTCGATTTTGAAATTAGGCTATTTAGTCCCATAAATGCATAATCTATGTCACGTAACTTAACCAAATTAGCCAAGTATAATAGTAAGTTGTTATTGTGCTTATTAACTTATTAATTTTATTTAAATGTAAGAAAACATATACTTCGTACAGTTTTAAAAAAAATAATTCGAGCCTCTTGTGAAATTTTCAAGCTGAGTTTAGCATTGGTCTTATATCATCTCGTTTAGTCTTTTGCTTAGGTGGGGAGTAAATTTTTAATTCTAAAATAAATTATTAATCTAATTTTTCATTGGACAAAATAATACATTTTCTTATGTGACACGCCAAATACTCCCGAAAAATGCCTACTTTATATAAATTTCGGATTTTCCTATGTGAAAATCTGATTTTATTAGTTAAATTATTTGGTGAATATTTGGTATTTTATTATTTAATTATTTATTACAATAAATATTATTTACACAATTATTTTAATTCCTTAAAACAAGCAAAAAAAATTCCTAAATACTAAATAGGAGGGCCGAAAATATGAGCTTAGGAAAGCTCAAAAATTTCGGCCATCCCATGTAGATTTTGGGAAAAATAGTTTGGTAATTTGTATTTTTAATTATCTCCTTAAAATCTCCTATTTTCCTTAATTCTAATTCTCCATCTTTTTAATATCCAATCATTATATTTTCTTGCCATTCATTCTTCTTAATTATTCCCCAAGTAATTTCAATTTCCTTAATATTTTTCATGACATAAATACCTTCCATATTCAATTATACACAATCTCTTCAATATTAAAACTTTCCTTAAACCCTACTTACCATAATTCTTCCTACATTTTCGTCCCATAATTCTTGTATGAGCTAGCCTATAAATACCCCTTCATACCTCTCACATTCTTCACACCAATTCTTTTCTTTTCTTCTCCTCAATTTTACACAAATTATCCCGTTTATCTTTGAAGCCAATTTTCGGGCACTTCTGGTCAGTTTTGGGGTATTGACGTTTCACAGAAAATGTTCCTCTCAAAAAATCCTTGAGGATGAGAATCACCCAATTCGGAGTTATAACGAAGGAGTTATAGCCTCTGCAGTTCTGTCTCCTTTTTCCAATGCAAATCCAATTCTTCTTTCTCCTTGTTTTCTTATCTTTCTTCTCCTTTTCTCTTATTCAATTATTATTATTATTATGGGAGATTAATATAAAATTATTATGAGCAGTTTTAATTATATAAAATCAGATTTTAATGATGTTTATGTGGAATTAATTTAAAAGGTTCATGTACATATAGTTGGGAGGGTTTAATTTAATTGTTTGTGATTATTTGATAACCTTATATTAATTAAGGTTATATTTATTTGTAGGGTATTTTTGATCAAGCTACTTGAGATTTCTTTTGAAGTGATTTTTGGCTAAGCAAGGATCAAGGTACGTTAGGTAGCTAGATACCTTGAAAGTGATCGATTTGAATGAACATGTTTTGAATGATTTATGTTGCTTGAATTAAATTGACTTGAATTATGGTTTATGAAATAAAAGTATGTTTAAAAGATTTGTTTTAATAATTGAATTGGAGTATTGATTTTTGTAATATGTTTTGATCAATTAATTTATTATTCATGTTTAAAAAGGGATTGATTTTAAAAGCATGTTGAATTTATTAAAAAGGAGTTTGGATTGTTTTCATTAAAGGTTGAATTATTGGATTTAAAAGAGGATTTATTGAATCATTGAATTATTATTATTATTATTATTGATGCTTTATAAGCATGTTAGTAATCCCACTATGCGGATTTTGTTTATTGATAAGGCCTTGGACTTTGTATGACCGGGTCTTTCCTCAAGAATAGCCTTGTAACATAAGGAGACTAGCTTGGGGGATGTGCACACTTGGGAGAGGAATTGGTTTATTATGAGGAATTGGTTTATATAATATGAGGAATTGGTTTTAAAATAATTGAAATTGGTTTTATTGATTATTGAGATTGGAATATTGAGAATTTGGTTTTGAATCATGAGTTTGTAATTATTGGATTAATTATTGATATGTCCAATTTATATAGTGTTTTACCCCCGTCCCATGGTCATAATTAGTAGTGTTTTTGGCTCTTTAGGGTCACTTTTATTACTAATTTGTGTTTTCTAGTGTTTTTGTAGTTTTTCTTGAGTTTTGTAGGAAATTGCACACTTGGAGCATTTTCCGGGTTTTTCACGAAGCAACTACGAGCGTTAGGAGGACACGACCATCCTTAAAGCCCAGGACCGGTGAGAGCCGGTGATTAAGGGCTCGGTATGTGATACCGGGGCAATTGGATCAAGTAATCAAGACCCGATGAGGAAATCCGGATTGGGCCGAGGAATCGAGCCCAATCGAAATCCAAGCCTCGAAGAAGAAGCCGGGCCCGATCGGGCAAGCATACGCCCGATCGGGTGGGCGTGCGCAAAGCAGCCTCGAGGAAGAAGCCGCGTCCGATCGAGTGAGCGTAGGCTTGATCGGGCGCAGCACACCAGCAAGGGCGTAGTGAAAAAGGCGGGCCCGATCGGGCGCGTGTTTTTCTAAGGACCTGATTAGTTTTGTTTAAGGATTTGTTTTAGGGATGTTTAAGTACGAATTTTGTACGTAATTTTTGATTACCTTCTCTTTTAGATTTTCTCTCTCTACTTAGGATATTTTCTCTCTCTTAAACTCCCTCTCAACATTGTTCTTAATTCCATTCATTAATACAGATTTCTTTTGGTAACAATTTCTCCTCTTTTAATTCCAGTTATTTTATTTAATTCTTTCATTATGTCTTGCTTTATTTATTTGATTAGTTTAGATTTAATTATGCTTGAGTAGTTTTATTTCTAGAGTTTATGAGGATCTAATAAATAATATGAAGGGGTAAATTTGTGATTGTTGATTATCAATGCTTGGTTAATTTCCTATTGATTGATTTAATGCTATGCAATTAGGTTTGGCCAGATTTAATTGTATGAGTTTAGCAATATTAATTCGAGATTCGACAGATGAGAATTGATGTTTAGGCTTAGTTTCAATAGGCAGACTAATTTAAAATGGTTAAGTCGAGGTTCGACAGATGAGATTTAATACCGGTAAATTAACTCTGTGATTATAATATGTAGCGAAAGCCCTTTGTAATCTGATTAATCAATGCTTGATGATTGTTTATTATGATTTTCCTTGGAATATTGTTTATTAGTGAACCTATGCCCTAGGCCTTTTAATATTTAATTTCTCCCTACTTTATTTTCTCTGATCATATTCTTCGTAGTATAGTCTTTAATTGCAACAACATTGGTTACCTTGATAATTTATATTATAATAATTAATTAGGAGTAGAAAGACTTGTTTCCCTGTGGATTCGACCCTACTTTCCTATCTGCATTAGTTAGAGGACTTGGGTAATACTTTTGATTAGGGGATACGACTTTACCCTGTCAAAATTTGGCGCCGTTGCCGGGAAAACGGTTTTATTTTAATTTTCTGATTATTTTTTTGTAGTCTAGATTATCCCCTTTTGTCTCAGAGAACGTTAGTTCTTTGAGGTAATTCTCATATTTGTCTTTTAGTTCCTTGTTTATGCCCATGTGTTCCAGATCAGGTTACATTCCTTTCGATCCTGAGGTTGAGCGCTCTTTAATAGGCAAAGGAAAATTTATAGACAAATTCTGGCGGGTTCTGAGGAGGACAACAGTCGAAGAGACCCTCCCTCTGATTCTAGTGACGCATAAATTCCTTCAGATTCAGAATCAAAGATGACGGCCCAAAAGAAACTCAGTGACTACTCGCAGCCGAAGCTTACAGATTTCCCGCACCTCACTCTCACTCCGGCTCTAGATGGAGTTCAATTTGAAATCAAGCCCTAATTTATCACTATGATAGAGAGGAAGCAATTCAGTGGAGCTAAGGGTGAAGATCCTAATCTTCACATCGCAGATTTCTGCCAGTATTGCAACACCATTAGACAAGCTGGGGTCACGCAGGTAGGGGTGTTAAAAAACACCCAAACCGAATGACCCGAACCGCTGTCCCGATGACCCGGTGAAAAACTGTCAGGTAATTTTTCAAAAAACTGTCATTTTTCGGGTCGGGTACCCGACCTGGGAAATATGTGTTGCTTCCGGGCCGGGACATGGGCCGATTTTTGTTGCTCACGGGTACCCGAATAACCCGCCAAATTTTTTTTTTCTTTTTTCAAAGCTGGTTTTACTTGTTAGGGTTTACATTATATAGCCTTTTCAGTTTGTGAAACGCTAAACATCGCCCACAAATTACCATATAAAGCCCACAAATATGTTATGATTTGACCATTATGCCCTTTTGCTAAAATTGAGATAATCTCGGTGTAAAAAATGTGGAGCCGTATTGGCTCGTCGGGGAAGACCGGATGGCAGGCCGGAGATGCGGGGGACGCCGGAGATACGTCGTCGTCGACGGAAAACGAGGTAAGTGACCGCTAAAATTCACGGTTTACCGTCGTAGTGGCTACGGCGCCTAGGGTGGACGCCCAAACCGTAGCCTGGACGTCCAAGCCGGACGCCAGAACCACCAGAGTGGCGTCCAGGCTAGACGCCCAGACCACCAGAGTGGCGTCCAGCCCAGACGCCCAGACCACCAGACTGGCGTCCTGGGCAGACGCCACTCCACTGGGTGAGGCGGCCCTGCCAGGCGCCAGTCCAGTGGGTGTGGCAGCCCTGACAGACGCCACCTTTAATAATTAATTTTTATTTTTTCCTTTTTGATTTTGTTGTTGTTTTTTATTTAATTTTTTTGTGAAAATAAAAAATCGAAAATGATTTTTTAAAAAAATTCGAAATGGGTTTTTTGTAAATTAAATTTGAAAATTCGAAATAGGTTTTTTTAAAATTAAATTTGAAAATTCGAAATGGTATATTTTTAAATTTAGTTTGAAAATTCGAATTGGGTTTTTATAAAAATTAAGTTTGATTATATATAATTATGTTTGTTTTTGTGTTAATTATGTGGAAATATAGAAATTAAATGTATTATCCGTTAAATGTATTTATTGTAATATATAATTGATGCAGGAATATGGTGGAGACGGAAATGATTACAGTGAGATATTTGGACATGATGGTCCATTCGAAGAAGCTCAACATGCGATTGATTGGGCAAAACAGGTTGCAATTGCAGCTGGATTTTGCTTGGTAGTAGCAACTCATAAATCTCAACGGGATGGTAGAATGGATCGCATTTTGAGATGTGACCGTTATCGCAAAAGAGAAGAAAGAGATTTTCGTACAGCCACTCGGTTTGACACAAAGCGGAAAGGTTGTGGGTGTGAGTTCAGAGTAAAGGTTCGACAACTACGGAGTCGTGAAGGTTGGGAAGTGATAGGTTACTCTAAATGGGGGTATCACAACCATGAGATGATAGTATATGAAGAGGGTCATCGACAACTGAGCGGCTTAAGTCCTGCTGCGAAACTAGTTGTGAAAGAAATGAGTGATGCTCAAGTGAAGCCTGCTAAAATATTAGCATCTGTGTTAGAGAAATTTCCAGAAGACCATCCAAACCGAAGACACATCTACAACGTCATACAGCAACTCAGGTTTGAACGGTCAGAGGGAAGGAACCCTATACAGCAGCTGCTACACCAGGCACAATCACGTGGTTACCTGTTCTGGTTTGATTCTGATGAAGATACAGCGGAGGTGACTCATCTTTTCCTTGTGCATCCTGATTGTGCTGATATGATCAAGTCTTGGCCATTTGTGATTTTGATTGACTCAACGTACAAGACAAACAAGTACAAGTTCCCTCTGGTTGAGATGGTTGGGATGGCTCCAACGAACCAGAACTTTCTGATTGGTCATGCAATCATCAGGGATGAGACGACTCCAAGTTATTATTGGGTTTTGGAGAAGCTGAGAAACTACATCGGGCCTAATGTTCATCCAGCAGCCATCGTCAGCGACTGTGAGGGAGGTCTCTTTGCCCCCATAGCAGAGCTGTTTCCCGAATCGAACCACTTACTGTGCACATGGCACATCAACAACTGCGTGAAAGTGAAAGCCTACAACCTTTTCAAGAAGAATTTGGAAATGGCAGAGAGATTGGTGAATGGTAAGTGGCGGAAGATCCTACAGGCTACCACAGAGGAAGCGTATGAGCGAGCATTGGCTAACTTCAGGGATTCGTACCAGTGGTGTCCGGCACTGGTGGACTATGTGATGCATCAATGGGTCCCTCATAGGGAAAAGTTTGTCAAATATTGGACAAACCAGGTACTTCATTTTGGGAACACTACAACATGTAGAGTTGAGAGCGCTCATAGAGCTACCAAGGACTGGATTGATTCACCGACCGCTGCTTTGGATACACTGTTCGCTAGACTGAACAAGTCAATTGAAACTCAGAAGAACGACATCAGGAACTCTCTAGAGGACTCCAGACGACGACATGGTACGATGTATAGCCATTTTATATTTAAGATTCTCCATGGTCGTGTGTCGCACTACTGCTTGGGGTTGATTCTCACTGAGCTGAACAGGGTGAGGGACTTGGCTGACGAAGTGTATACTCGGTGTGGGTGTACTATTTCAGTAACTCATGGATTACCTTGCGCATGCACCATTCATCGCGTTATTACAGAAGAAAGGGCGTCGTTACATGTTGATCAGGTCCATTCATTCTGGAGGACGCTTGTTATTGGTGAGCATGCAGACAATCAAACGGCCGACCGTGAACAGGAAGAGTTGGAGCAGTTCCGTTCGATGTACGACCGAGTGTCCTCCAGCCATCCTTCTATTATTCGTGACGCTACTCATGTGCTTCATGACATGTTCCACCCGTCTAACTTAGATTATGAGGAACCCGAAGGAGTTGACCGTCCTCGAGGTCGACAGCGGCGGAACAGGAGTGCGTTTGAGTATATCTGTGGTCATGGTCGTGGTCGTTCTCGTGGTCGGACATCGTCATCTAGTCGTAGTCAATCTTCATCGTCTGTGAATATGCCCCTGAGAACTGGTACGTTTTGGTTGTTTTTATTGCACATAGTTTTAAAGTGTTACTCCTGTCTTCTTAACTGTCTATAATTAATTATTTGGTGAATAGGAAGAAACGATGTTGATCAGTTTCCGTACAAGGAAAGGATACCTGCGATCATCATGTCGTACGTGGAAGGGTGGAATGATGTAATCGGAGATGGTAACTGCGGATTCCGGGTCGTGGCTGATGTTTTTCAAATGGGCGAAGACAACTACGGTTTGGTGCGTGAGTTGATGTACAGCGAAATTGCCTCTAACCGAAATGTTTATCGTCATGTGTACCAGGATGACTTGGATGGCGCTCTCCGGCGTATCCGGTGGGGAGGTGGACCTTGCGGCGAAAATCATTATTTTGACGCGCCCCTAGATCTGTTTGCCGTTGCAAACATTTACAAATGCGCAGTCATGCATTTCGGCCTGGGAGTGCATAGTCAAGCTTATTATCCTTGTACCACGGTTCTCCCTTGGCGGTCGCGTGAGACTGTCACCACACCGGTCAGAGAGCTAGCTATTGCGTTTCTTGGGTCGTCATACAGACATTTCATCCGACTAGACATGTCAACCGATTTTCCGGTGCCACCGATTATACCTCGGTGGTACAACATTCGCACAGCGAGCGTAGAGGGTTGGGATGCGCTATATAATGACCGGATCCACGAATGGAACACCCTAGCTGCATTTTAGTTTTTCTTGTTTACATTCTTTATTTGTAATCTTATTTGTACGTTGTTCTTTTAATGAGAACATTAATATTTTATATTGTATTGCTTACTGCATTCTATATGTTGCATGGGTAAGTTGCGCGGATCCACGAACGGTTATGTCAAAATTTAAAAACAGCACTGATAATATGTTTAAGTTGGAAGCTAAAAGAACAATCTAAAATGTTACAATTTTACAACATAATGTCCAACATAATGCTCTATAAATAAAATACAATAACCATCAGTAATCCCTCCTCGACGACGACTCCCACTGCGCAAGGGTCTGTTCCAGACTATCAACAACAGCTCTCCCTGTTGCACTCATGCTGTCCTTCTCAAGAGAGAGTTTCTGAACGTCTTGCATTATCTTTCCCATCCACTGCATACAACAAAAAACAGAAGATGAAATACAATAACAACAAATAAAACTTAATTAAAAGACAACGATAAATATAATAAAAGACATACCGCTTCCGTGGCAGTAGGCGGTGGCACATAATCATCATCGCTGTGGTCGAGATCAGCGATCAACCTCGGGTGCGAATACCGGTTGAACCATTCCATGTAGTAATGGTCACACATGGGAGTAACCCCAGAGGGCGGCCGCTGCAACTCCGCTGTCCATAATCGAGCCACCATCGGAAACTGGTCCCACGTCCCGGTCATGATATCCGGCCATTCCACGACGTACTCCCTCGACGATGCAGGTCGGACCGCCTTCATCGGGCACGCCGGGGGAGGAGGGACAACTTGGACAAATCCAAGCTGGCGAAGACAACGCTGGGGCATGTACGCTTCGACGATGTCACGATACTGAATGAGTCCCGTGTACAGGGTCCTGGGTACCCTAACACTAGGGTTCGGGCCGAAAGGCATCCAGTTCACCTATACAATTACAACATATAAAATATAATAACATGAATATAATATGTGCAAATAATAAAATGGAGAATCTATAAATAAACGTTACCTCTAAGGGGGACAGCCTGTCCAGCAATAACCGTATCGATCGGAGGCGGTCAACGGACTTCTTCTCCGAGCGGGGACTCCACGCACAAGCACGCGGCATCCCCTCATCAATAGGAACTGGGTCACGATGTGGTCGCAATGCAGGAAAATACTCGTATATCCAAGTCTGCAATAGAGTCAGACACCCAGTGATACCTGTCGCGTCAGCCCGACTCGCAAATCCTAGTTGGCGATACAAATACGCCAACGTAGCCGATCCCCAGGAAAACTGGCCTACACTGTCAGGGTCACACGCCTCTACGATGTCGCGTGGCCTGAGCTTGTTTCCGCCGCTCTTATCCGGAAACAAGGTACATCCGAGGAGTAGAAAAACATAAGCACTCAGCTGTGTGTCGGGCGTCCTACGTGCACTCGGGTACAAACACCGCTGCAACACAGATGCGATCTTCACACCTCCGTGTTCCCAAACACCTAGCGCCTCGGTGTACAGTGCAGCCCTGTCCACCGCCAACAACTCCGCCAGCGAATCTGCCTGATCCGCATCAGCCACAGCACAAAGTCGTTTACCCTCAACACGAATCCCCAGAATGGCCTCGACGTCATGTAACATGATCGTCATCTCACCGAACGGAAGGTGAAAAGAGTTTGTATCCGGCTGCCATCGCTCAATGAAAGCCGTGATCAGCGTACTGTCAATCTTATCGTGCATGGTGGCAGGAACGTGCTTCACCCCAGTGCCCTCCAGTCGCTCGAACATCTCGCTCTCCGCCGGCCAGGCCTCAGCCCATGTACGCAAAAAACTACAAGTCTTTTCCCGGGTATGACATTTCAACAACCCCGTAACTGAAGGCCTCTCCTGGTCCTCCCAAATACGGGCAGCTATGTGTCCTAGAAAGCTAGGAATCACACTCCCGTCAACAGGCCCACCGGGCACCTCACTCCTAACAACCCAAGAATCATTACCCGCCCTCGACCGTTTCCTGCTTGCCCCAGAGACAGTGGACGCAGATGATGTGCCAGATCTACTAACAAACCTACCACCCCTACCCTTACGCACCTCCACCATATGCGTCTCGTACATGTCATCAACCCTCTGACTGAATGGACCGTAATCATCATACGGTCCACTGCCATCGTCCACATCCTCATCCTCATCTGCGCCCTCCTCCTGCTCCTCCTCCTGGTCACCCTCCTCAGCATCATCATCGTCATCGTCATCCTCATCCCGACGGTGGATCCGTTCTCTACGAACTGAGGCCGAAATACCACGGGATCTGACATGTCTATGCCCCGACCTCTCCACTGAATAACTTCTACTAAGAAGCTCTATATTCTTCCCCCCACCATGACGACCCTACACCAAATTTTAAAATATATAAACATACAAAAATTTATACGATAAATAATCATCATCGCAAATCAAATACACTAAAAACAAACAAATAATAGTAAACAAAATATAAACGTAGAAAAAATACAACGAAATTGAAAAAATTTATAAAAATAAACAACAAAATATAAAAACAATTCAAAATTATATTACAAAAAAAAAAAAAAAATATTTAAAAACAATTTTTTAAAAAACTTAAAAAAAAAAAATAAAAAAAAAATGGGGGGGCGCCCTGGCTGGACGCCCAGCCGGCGGTGGTGGCGCCAGATGCAGACGCCGCCACCAGTTGGCTGGCGTTTGAGCTGGACGCCACTGCCACGGCTGCGGCGCTTAGACTAAACGCCACAACCGTGGCGGTGGCGTCCAGCCCAGGCGCCAGCCAACTGGTGGCGGCGTCTGCATCTGGCGCCACCACCGCCGGCTGGGCGTCCAGCCAGGGCGCCCCACCGCGTTCACGGCGGTTTTCCCTTTTTTTTTTTTTTTTTAAACAAAATATACCTTTCCACCTTGGGACATCCTTCCCTCCGCCGCCACTTCCTTGCCTTGCCGCCTCGACATTGCCGTTATTTTGAATTTTTTTTTTTTAGAGAGGTTGAAAGAAGATGAGCAATGAGAGTGTGAGTGATGAGAGTGTGAGTGATGAGAGTGTGAGTGTTTTTTTTAAGGTAAGGGGCAATTTTGGGAAACCAAGTGAATTTTGTGGGCTTTATGTAGTAATTTGTGTGCGATGTTTAACAAATCCCTTCAGTTTTTACCTCTCTACTTACTCAGCCGTTTTCCTCTCCTCTCTCTTCCTTTCTATGGTTTTCCTCTAATTTTGCTCCATCTATACCTCTCTTTTTCTCTAGTTCCCTCTAAATATCTAATCTATCCTCTAATGTCTTTATCTCGACCTTGCTTATAATACAATATTTACTCCTTGAATTTGTGTCTCGTGGCTTTTATTCGCATCATGGGTCTAGTTTTGTGCGAATTATGGAGAAGGTGGGTGGTTTGATTTTGTGAGGGTTCTTGATTTTTCTGGGTTTTAATCGAAGGAATTGTGGTGCCGTTGACTTGAGTAAGAAAGGTGGTAAGTGGTGATGGTGGGAATTGATGTTGCGGTTGCAATTGAATCCCGCCGACTGCCGCAAGAAAATCTGGGCTACTTTTTTTTAATTAAATGTTCAATTCAGTAAGGATCTTGTTTTTTTTTTAGGAAAAGTAAAGATTCTTTTTAAATGTAATTGTATTTTTAGTTATTATACTTATCTCCTAATTGTGTGAAGTTTGGGTAATAGTACTAATAGATTCTACATTTCTTTTTGTTTATAATTTTTTCATAATTGGGTAAATTATTGTCATATCAATTATTAAATCCGGGTACTCTATGACCCGACCCGAAAAAATCGGGTACCCGAAACCCGGGTACCCGGATTTTCCGGGTCGGGTCATGGGCTAAGTTTCAAACCTTCCGAAGATTCGGGTACCTATTGTTTCGGGTACCCAAAAACCGGGGTACCCGGATTTGAACACCCCTACACGCAGGACCAAATCAGGGAGATTCTTTTTCCCTTTTCATTATGTGGCAAAGCTAAATTATGGTTTAATGGTTTGAATAGAACTGCACTTGGTATTAATGACTGGGAAACTCTTGCTTTGAATTTCTATAATAAATATTATCTTGCAGAGAGAACAACGGTACTAAGGAGTGCTATTCAGAACTTCGCTCAAGAGGCCGGCGAAACGCTATATGAGGCTTGGGAGCGGTTCAAGGATCTACAGAGAGAATGCCCCCACCACAATCTAGCACAATGGCAATTGATCCAAGCTTTCTACAATGGACTTGGAAATTCTTCTAAATCAGTTCTGGATTCTGCAGCCAGTGGGAGATTCATGAATTTAAATGTGGACGATGCAGGACAGGTTATCGAAGACATGGCAATACACAATTCCCAATACGGAAATCTAAGAGGGTTTGCAAATAAAGGAAAACATAATGTCGATTCCGTATCCTTTTTGCAAGTTCAATTAACGTCTATTTGTCAAAAATTAGATAATCTTACTGCTACTCCTAACTCTGCAGCTAATGTTTCTGCTGTTGCTAACAATGAAGCTTTTTGTAAAAATTGTGGAATTGTAGGTCATTGGGAGCAAGATTGTAGGAGTTCCATGGAACAAGTTAATGTCTTTTAAATCTATAGGCTGAATAACCCATATTCCAACTCTTATAATGCCGGTTACCGGAATCATCCATATCTTTCGTACCGGAGTACCAATGTACAAAACCCTCCACCTCCACAACAACCACAACAACAACCCCCACCACAACAAAAATATTACCACCCAAATTCTGGCCAGAAAAGCCAAGCATCACCCTCATCATCTTCCAACCCTGCCATGACAGAAATTAGAGCAATTCTTACTAATATGCAAAAGCATATGGAGAGTAGGGATGCGCAATTTGATTCTAGTTTAGCCCACAATAAAATCATGGATAATCAAATTGCACAACTTTCATCTACCCTACAATCCCGTCAACAGGGAGCTCTACCATCAAAACCTATCCATCCTACAGATCATTCCAATGCAATCACTCTAAGGAGTGGTTCACATTATGATGGACCTCCTATGCCAAAGGAAGATGGACCAGTTCCTGATCTAGATTTCTCTATACCAAACACTAATCCTGCTAACCCTGCAGAGCTATAAACAGATACTAACCCTTCTAATGTTTCTGTGCAGGGTAAATCTCAGGATAAGAAAGGAGATGTGCAGAGCCCGGTTATCAAACTACCGTTCCCTAATAGAAAATTGAAGAGTAAGTTTGATAAACAATTTGGTAAGTTCTTAGAGGTTGTGAAAAACCTGCAGGTAACAGTTCCTTTCATTAATATAATCACTCAGGTTCCTGCATATGCTAAATTTATGAAAGACATTATGACTAGGAAAAGGGCCTTTAATGAAGTAGAAACTGACCAAACTGTAGCTTTCACAGAGGAGTGTAGCGCTCTATTGCAAAATAAATTCCCTCCTAAATTAAAGGATCCCGATAGTTTTTCTATCCCTTGTCATATAGGGAATGTTTTTATTGATAAAGCTTTGTGTAATTTGGGTGCCGGTGTCAGTGTTATGCCATCGTCTGTCTGTGCTAAACTTAATATGGGAGAATTAAAAGTTACTAATATAACTTTGCAAATGGCAGATCGTTCTGTAAAATACCCCTTAGGTATTTTAGAGGATGTCCCTGTCAGAATTGGTGAATTTTTTATTCCTCTTGATTTTGTTGTTTTAGACATGGCAGAGGATACGCAAATACCCATTATATTAGGTAGACTTTTTCTCCATACTGCAGGAGCCATTATTGATGTGGAAAAATGGCAAACTAACCCTTTATGTTGGTGATGATAATGTTACTTTTAATCTAGGGAAAGTTTTGAAAGGGCCTATGCTAGAGGAAAATTGTTGTTTTATTGATATAATTGATATAATGGATGATATTTGTGATGATAGCTTGCCACAGGTTCTTGCAAGGGATCCCCTGGAGGAAATTCTTTGTGGGAATTTATCTACAGACAATGCAAGCGTTTGGGGTAATGAGGTACAAAATATTGAAAGAGCTCTTTCCTTAAAAGAGTTAGGCCCCAAGGAAACAATGAAGGTAGTAAATTTAGTTCAGGAATTGAAACCTGCAGAGGTCAAGAAACCTGAACTAAAACCTCTCCCTTCTCATTTAAAATATATTTTTCTGGATGAACAGGAACTATATCCCGTGATCATCAGTACTACACTTAATGACCTACAAACTTCCCAACTCCTAGGGGTTCTTCAAACCCATAAGAAAGCTATTGGGTACTGTATTGATGATCTCAAGGGTATTAGCCCTGATTTTTGTATGCACATGATACATATAGAGGATAACTATAAGCCCTGCATTCAACCCCAAAGAAGATTGAATCCTAACATGCAGGAAGTAGTCAGGAAAGAGGTTATAAAATTACTTGATGCAGGTATTATCTATCCTATTTCTGACTCCAAGTGGGTAAGTCCTGTGCAGGTAGTGCCTAAAAAGGGTGGGATGACTGTGATAACTAATGAAAAAAATGAATTAATTCCCACTAGAACTGTAACAGGGTGGCGTATGTGTATTGATTATCGTAGACTGAATATCGCCACTAAAAAGGACCGCTTTTCTCTTCCCTTCGTAGATCAAATGCTGGAGAGGTTAGCTAACCATAAGTTCTTTTGCTATTTGGATGGGTATTCAGGATTTTTCCAAATTCCGATTCACCCTGAAGATCAGGAAAAGACAACCTTTACGTTCCCTTATGACACTTTTGCATATCGTAGAATGTCTTTCGGTTTATGTAATGCTCCCGCTACCTTTCAACGTTGTATGATGAACATCTTTTCTGGTTTCATAGAGTCTATTATGGAAGTCTTTATGGATGATTTTAGCGTGTATGGTTCTTCATTTGATTCATGTTTAATTAATCTCGCTAAAATTTTAAAACGATGTGAAGCATGCAACTTAGTTCTAAACTTGGAGAAATGTCACTTTATGATGACAGAGGGAGTAGTTCTAGGTCACATTGTATATGATAAGAGAATACAAGTAGACAAAGCTAAGATTTCAGTGATTAAAAAATTACCTCCCCCAGTTAATGTTAACGGAGTTAGAAGTTTCTTGGGTCATTCGGGGGTTTTATCGTCGCTTTATCAAAGATTTTTCTAAAATTGCTAAACCACTGACTCAGCTTTTGCTCAAGGATGCTCCTTTTATTTTTACTGACGAGTATCTTGAGGCTTTCAACAGGATTAAGCAGGCTTTGATATCGGCACCCATCATATGTGCTCCCGATTGGAATCTTCCTTTCGAGATCATGTGTGATGCAAGTGAATTTGCACTAGGAGCCGTGCTCGGACAAAGAAAGAACAAGGTTTTGCATGCTATTTATTATGCAAGAAAAAAAACTTTGGATGAAGCCCAAGTCAACTATGCCACTACGGAGAAGGAGTTTCTTGCTGTTATATATGCTTTAGAAAAATTTAGATCATATCTTGTTGGTTCTAAAGTCATTGTTTTTACTGACCATGCAGCGTTGAAGTACTTGATAGCTAAGGCGGAATTAAAGCCAAGGCTACTCCGATGGGTTCTTTTGCTCTAAGATTTCAACATCGAAATAAAAGATAAAAAGAGAGTAGAGAACGTAGTGGCAGACCACTTGTCACGTATCAGGTATAATGAGGGTAAGGATTCTCTTCCTATAGATGATTCTTTCCCTGATGACAACCTATATGCAGTTGTAGAGAAACACCAATGGTATGGCGATTTTGCTAATTATTTAGTGGGTGTTACTCTACCTCTTGACTTATCCTACCAACAAAAAAAGAAATTCCTTTCTGATATTAAGCATTATTTTTGGGATGATCCTTTTTTGTTTCGTGAGTGTGTAGATGGATTATTTCGCAGGAGTGTTCCCGAATGGGAAGTCCACAGTGTGCTTACTAGTTTCCACACCTCACCATATGGAGGACATCATGGCCCCACTAAAACGGTGGCCAAGATTAATGAGTTGGGTTTTTATTGGCCTACAATGTTTAAGGATGCTAACACTTTTGTGCAGGCTTGTGACTCTTGCCAGAGGACTGGCAACATCTCGCGGCGGCATGAGATGCCTCAAATCGGAATTCTAGAAGTTGAAATTTTTGATGTTTGGGGTGTTGATTACATGGGACCGTTCCCTTCTTCAAAAGGGAACCGCTATATACTTGTCGCCGTCGACTATGTATCCAAGTGGGTTGAGGCCATCGCTACTCCTACTAATGATGCCAAGGTGGTCCATAGACTTTTCAAGAAGACCATCTTTCCAAGATTTGGCGCGATAATCAGTGACGGAGGACCTCATTTTCATGAGCGGAAGTTGGACACCATCCTCAAAAAGTATGGTGTCTACCATAGGACAGGTTTAGCCTATCACCCCCAAACTAGTGGCCAAGTTGAAGTTTCTAACCGTGAGATCAAGGTCATTCTAGAGAAGGTGGTAGCAAAGTCAAGGAAAGATTGGAGCGATAAATTGGATGACACCCTTTGGGCGTACAGAATTGCATTCAAGACCCCTATAGGTACTACTCCATATAGACTCTGTACGGTAAAGCATGTCATCTCCTGGTCGAATTAGAATATAAGGCATATTGGGCTATTAAGGAGCTCAATTTGGATGCCAAATTAGCGGGAGAAAAGAGGTTACTTCAATTTAACCAACTCGATGAGTTTAGGTTGACGGCCTATGATAGTGCTCGTGTCTACATTAAGAAGACAAAGAGGTGGCACGACAAGATGATCCTTCCGAGAGAATTCAAAGAGGGTGATAAAGTGTTGTTGTTCAACTCTCGACTTAAACTATTCCTAGGAAAGTTGAGGTCAAGGTGATCGGGCCCTTTTATTGTAAAAAGGGCCAATAAATTCGGTTCTGTGGAGGTTTTCGATGAACATGGTAACGAGTTCAAGGTTAATGGCCAAAGATTCAAGCTATATCATGAGGGGGCTACGATTGGTGCAGTTGAATTACTTCACCTAAGCGGCTCCGATTCACTTTGAGCTTCAATGTGGTAAGAGGGTCGTGCGGGACTTAGATAAACCAGCGCTTTGCGGGAGGCAACCCATATTTCTTGCTTTCTAGACTAATTTTTTTTGTTATTTTTATTTTTTATTTTTTTAGAGAGGTGAGGAGAGTGAAATTTTACCTTTCATGAGTGTTTTGTACAGGTTTTAGATCACAAAGTACGGAGATTTCTAGAGAAAAAGGCGAAAAAAGAGAAGCTCCAGATTGGGTACGGGCCCGATCAGGCGCGCACCTAAGGTTCAGAATTGAGCATAATTTTGCCCGATCGGAGCATATAATCGCCCACGCTCACCCGATCGGAGCATATAATCGCCCACGCTCACCCGATCAGAGCATATAATCGCCCACGCTCCAATTGAGCATAATCGCTTTGTGAATTTGTTGATCATGATTTGAAGTTTAATTGTTTGGATTCCTAAACATGCAGCAATTTTGCCAACTATTTGTGAATATAGTGCTTGACTATTTGATTTGGTTAGGAATGTGTGATAGTTCCTGGTATGTCAATGAATTTGAGTATTGGTTTGCAACTATTAGTAATATTTATATAGCTCAATATTATGCACATTGAGGAGGACAAAGGCATTTGTTCTCTTAGGAAGCCTTCAGACGTTATTAGATACATTTGTTCCCTTATTGTTACCCATGTTGTTGTTTGTGCCCTTTTATTGTTTATTTAGCCACATTACAAGCCTATATGAGCCCCATTGGTTACTAGTCCCAAGCTTGGCTTGAGGGAGCTATTAGTTGGTGAGGTGAGGGAGTTGTGGTGTGCATATCATTTGCACAATGTGGGAATAAAAGAAGAGTGATTGTTCTTTGATATTATGATTGGAAAATATTGATGTTTTTTGTTTCAAAGTTGAAAATTTCCAATATGAGGTAAAAAAAGAAAAAAAAAAGCAAAGAAAAAGTTGTTTCATATGTTCAAATGTTCTATTTGAAGGTTGCTCAAGAAGTTTGAAAAAAAAAATTCAAAAGAAAAAAAAAGTTCAAGTTTGAAGAAAAAAAGAAAAAAAAAAAGAATAAGTAGTTCAAAGTTTGTTTTAATTCGCTCTATTTCATATTATCATATTTTGTGAGTGAATATGTAAGTGTTGGGATTGTGTTGTGTATATGATTGTTTGGTGAACTTTTGTGGAGTTGAGTTGTGAGTGGAGATGTTTTGGTCATCACTTGTTGTGACCTTGGGTTTTATTAGGATATGGCTCCCTTAAGCATGGCTTTACTCTCACATTTTCCTAGACTTGTCCTACCTTTTACCCTAGCCTTACATTACAAGCTTTAAAGACCTTCTGACCTTTGTGCATAAAGTTGTATGAATGTGAAAGTGTTGTTTATCAATGCAAGTTATGATTTGACATATTTCGAGTCGACTAGTAGGTTGAGCGTTCATTTTTTTAAACACACGAGTGTTGTGAGTTTGGGAGGGAATTGTTCACATTAAAGGGGTTGGTTGGAGAGCGATAGAGTACATCTTTTACTCGCCATATAAATGAGAGTTGAGTGTGTGAGCACTAGTCTTGAATTCTATATGCTGACGTGGTTTGCTTTACTTGACAATTGTTGGGGATTAAGGATGATTAAATGAATGAGATTGATTGACATTGAAGCATGTTCATTAGATTTATCTTGAATCGTTTGTGCTTGATTTTGTTTATTGGGATGAGGCATGTTTTATATGTTCATTGATGAGCTCTTTGCTTAGGGACAAGCAAAGGTTTGGCTTGGGGGAGTTTGATATGTCCAATTTATATAGTGTTTTACCCCCGTCTCATGGTCATAATTAGTAGTGTTTTTGGCTCTTTAGGACCACTGTTATTACTAATTTGTTTTTTCTAGTGTTTTTGTAGTTTTGCTTGAGTTTTGTAGGAAATTTTACACTTGGAGCGTTTCCGGGTTTTTCACGAAGCAACTACGAGCATTAGGAGGACACGACCATCCTTGAAGCCCAGGACCGGTGAGAGCCGATGATTAAGGGCTCGGTATCTGATACCGGGGCAATTGGATCAAGTAACCAAGACCCGATGAGGAAATCTGGATTGGGCCGAGGAATCGAGCCCAATCGAAATCCAAGCCTCGAAGAAGAAGCCGGGCCCGACCGGGCAAGCATACGCCCGATCGGGCGGGCGCGCGCAAAGCAGCCTTGCGGAAGAAGCCGCGCCCGATCGGGTGAGCGTAGGCTCGATCGGGCGCATCACACCAGCAAGGGCGTAGTGAAAAAGGCAGGCCCGATCGGGCGGCCCTTCGCCCGATCGGGCGCGTATTTTTCTAAGGAACTGATTAGTTTTGTTTCAGGATTTGTTTCAGGGATGTTTAAGTACGAATTTTGTACGTAATTTTTTATTACCTTCTCTTTTAGATTTTCTCTTTCTACTTAGGATATTTTTTCTCTCTTAAAATCTCTCTCAACATTGTTCTTAATTACATTCATTAATCTAGTTTTCTTTTGGTAATAATTTCTCCTCTTTTAATTCCAGTTTTTTATTTAATTCTGTCTTGCTTTATTTATTTGATTAGTTTAGATTTAATTATGCTTGAGTAGTTTTATTTCTAGGGTTTATGGGGATCAAAAATAATATGAAGGGGTAAATTTGTGATCGTTGATTATTAATGCTTGGTTAATTTCCTATTGATTGATTTAATGCTATGCAATTAGGTTTGGCCAGATTTAATTGTATGAGTTTAGCAATATTAATTCGAGATTCGACAGATGAGAATTGATGTTTAGGCTTAGTTTCAATAGGCAGACTAATTTATAAATGGTTAAATCGAGATTCGACAGATAAGATTTAATACCAGTAAATTAACTCTGTGATTATAGTACGTAGCGAAAGCCCTTTGTAATCTGATTAATCAATGCTTGATGATTGTTTATTATGATTTGCCCTGAAATATTGCTTATTAGTGAACCTACGCCCTAGGCCTTTTAATATTTAATTTCTCCCTACTTTATTTTCTCTGATCATATTCTTCGTAGTATAGTCTTTAATTACAACAACATTGGTTACCTTGATAATTTATATTATAATAATTAATTAGGAGTAGAAATACTTGTTTCCCTGTGGATTCGACCCTACTTTCCTATCCGCATTAGTTAGAGGACTTGGGTAATACTTTTGATTAGGGGATACGACTTTACCCTGTCAATTATTGGAACTGGTTTTAAAGCATGTTTGCAAATAAATTGAGTTTAATTATCTTGCACTTACCGTACTTAACATATTTTGCTAACCCGTATTTCTTATTTGTTTTGGTTCGCCCTGTTTACCTTAATGGTAAGTAGTGTTATTTCAGGTGAAGTGAATAAAGTGATGCATGGAGTCTTGGGAATTGGTTTCACTAAATTAGGAATGTTGGTTTTGTATCTATTTTGAGTACTCATAACATTGGTTACTATTTCTACTTATTATTAATAAGAAGAGTTTTGAATTTTCCGCTGCAAAGTATTGTTTTGTAATCACGCGGCGGTAATACGCCTAAGTCTATCTCTACTGTATAATTATACGTATTATACTAGTATTTAATTTTCGTAGAGGGAGATTTGGGGGTGTTACAGTGACGCACGCAATTCGTGCGTGTGCATGTAGGTAATCTATCAAGCTTGATTCCCTATTTTTAATTTTTATCCAAATGGAAGAGTTATTTTTTTAATTTTAATAACAAAGATGTATATATTGAATAATAATAATAATAATAATAATAATAATAATAATAATAATAATAATAATAAAAATAATAATAATGATAATAATAATAATATTGAATAATAATAATAATAATAATAATAATAATTAATATTTAATAATAATATAAATAATTAATATTTAATAATAATAATAATTATAATTAATATTAAATTTTTATAATAATAATTAATATTTAACTGTAATAAAAATATTAAAAATTAATATTTAATAATAATGATAATAATAATAATAAATAATTAATATTGAATAATATTATTATTAAAAATTAATATTTAATAATAATAATAATAAATATTTAATATATAATAATAATAATATTATTAAAAATTAATATTTAATAATAATATTAATAAATAATAAATATTTAATAATTAAAATAGTAATGAATATTGAATTATAATAATAATAATAATTAATATTTAATAATTATAATATTAATAATAATTAATATTTAATTTTTATAATATTAATTATAATAATAATAATAAATAATATTTAATAATTATAATATTAATAATAATAATAATTAGTATTTAATAATTATAATATTAAGTGAAACGTACTAGGATATAGAAAAGACATACGTGTCGCAGGCAGAAAAAAGCCACTATCACCAAGCATAAACGGAATGCGTCTCTACCAACCTACAACATGACCACTCAAGTCTCATAATCTCTTAGTCAATCTTGAGACTTGAGGGGGTAGTGGTACACGAGGTAATTTAGCCAGACGACCTGGTGGGCAACGACCAATAAGACCATGCGCTTAGAATAGCTGGCATGAGTGACCTCATACCACCTATCGAGGGGCTATTTGTAGGGGATGCTGAGCTATTTTCTCCTATCCGCGCGGTCCGTTTGCTTTGCAGGTACAGGCGTCCTTTGCTGAGTCCAGTTTCAGTGTTGTAACTCTCCCAAGGGACTAAAACCCCCTAAACAGGATTCATCGTTCAAACAAGAGCCGGCACGAGTGACCTCATACCACCTCTTGAGGGGCTAGTTGTGTAGGATAGATCTTGTTGAGCTATCACCGGGCTTCCACACTGACCCCCGGGATGCGCACTCACCGCTGGAAGAATAGTCGAAGGGGCTCCCCAGCCCGACAAAGTCGGCCCGCCGGCTGACCAAGTATGATTCTCCACAAAGAAGATCGTACGCCTATAAATAGAGGACAAAGTACAACGGAAAGGAGGTTAGACATACAAACTATTACACCATCTATATCTCTCTAAGTACACTTTCTCTCTCTAAAAACACATTCTAACTTAAGAGTTAGAGGGGGGTTCCTCGAGCCACCCCACGAGGGCAGTTTACGTGTGCTGTCTTGCGCAGGTCATCAGCGGGACCTAGCTCGTGTCAGCAGAACCCTTATGTAACACCCCAATAATTCTCTCTTAAAACCTGTAACCCTGAACAAAATCCAAGAGAATTACTGGCGTGCTACCGCCACGTGTTCAAACGTTAAGGCTATATCAAATATTAGCAGCGGAAAAACTAAATCAATAATAAGTTTCAAAAACAACAAATAAACCAAATTAAGTGATACAAGCTGGAACCGACCATTAAGGCCCTTATTCAAAACCCAACAAAAGCAGTAAATAAATAAATTGATGCAAGTCCAAACTATGTAAACAATAACCAACTCTCCACTCAAAATCCCACGACCTTGATGCAAGTCCAAACTATGTAAACACTTGTGATGATTCTGCTCCCCAATATTACAAGTGTAAAGATTGGATCATTACAGGGTCATTGAAAGGCAAAGGCCATGACCAAAGAAAAGACACACAAAAGCACGCAATCAGCAAAGCTAAGTACATACAAGCTATGAAAAACAAAAAGAAATTCCTAGCATACTACTAACAATCAATAATCGAATACAATTTAATTATAAACTCAAAAACATGACTCAACTGTTTACATTACTAAGACTCCACTAAATAGTAATAGGTAAACCATTTCATTTTATTCATTGGATTAATCAATAGACAAGTTGTCCATCCCATGCTCCATTTGGATCATCAATAAAAGAAAACCCCATGCCTCCTTTCGGAAACATTAATAAACATCCAACGACCACGGGCGCGACTCCGTGACCATAGCTAGTATGAGATCTCATCTAACTCCTAGTTTTGAAAAGTATTTGAAATAAGAGACTCGTAGATTAGACGACCTCGAGAAAAGTGCACGGCTAATACCCCGTGTACCCCAACCTCTGATTGTCATTACTCCAGATGTGCACAAATCCAGAGTTTTATTGCTCATCCATCTTGCACTTTACGTGATTTACAAGTTTAGACTTGGTGATGACTCATTTGCAAAACAATACAATCAATCCAATATCAATTCAATCAAGTAAGCAAACTTCCAATTTCAATTCTTGGTTAATTAGTGGTAAACAATATTTAGCATTGAATCCTTTAACTACCTCGGTGTATATACACCTTAAATGCATAGGGCACTTCAAATCCCGAACCTCGTCTTAAAAGAATTTAATAAAATCCCTTTACTCAAATCATAATTAATTCATGAAAGAGTATTAAATTAACCTCATGGAACCATTATCAAAATTAATTCCACTTATAAACAACCAAGAATCCATAACCTTTAATTATCATAACATATCCAATTGATAAGACAATAACGTATACATCACCCACAACCGTAGTCATATACTTATATCTCAAACATGCCTCATACACAATATACGGAAATCACAATGTATAACCAAACAATTTAGCCCACTCTTCTCTATACATGATACTAATAAGTTCTCGTTTCATCTCTAAACATGCTTCTAAAGGCAAGGTTTCGTAATTCGTACATACCTTGGGTAATAACAAATTGGTAATAACTGCTTTTCCAACCAAAAACATCTTCTATAAAGTCTTCTCCTAAACCAAACAACAAAATCTCGATCAATATCTGAGCAATCAAATTTACAGCAATACTAACTTACTTTAAAACCTTCAAAATCCAATTAAACAACACTTCAAAACCTTTGTTTTAATTAAAATCAAAAGCTTATATATAGTTCTTTAAATTTCCTTCACGAAAATCTTAAAATACACTTTTTTTCTTGGAATTACAGCAAGTTTAAAACTTTATAAAATTCTGAAAATTATTTTAAAACCATTAATTAATCTCTCTTTTAATGGGTAATCAATCCCTCTTTATAAAACATCAAAAGTAGTACTTAGAAACTATTTCCAACACTTTAGATTAATAAAAAAAACCATTCAAAACTTTATCAACACATCACTTTTATACTCAATTAAAAGTCTCCTAAGAAATAATCAGTTCCTAAAAAAAACCAACAATTAATATTACTAACCTAAGTAATTTCCAAAAATATATATTGATGAAAAACCTGTTAAAACTTCAATAAAAACATATATTTATGCTTAATTAACTTTAAACATAATTAATTTTATTAATCAAACTCATGGATAAAATTTTAGGCGTAAAAAAACTTCGTTAAAAACCAAAAACTGCTCGAAAATCATATTTAGAGGCTGAATTTGGCCACGAGAGGGTGGTGATTACTAGCAAAGGTAGTGAGTATTTCTTAAAACGTTGTTTCCACATGGAAAACACTACTTTTTTTTTTTTTTTTTTTATCAAAATCGTATAAGTTCTGAACCTGATTGGGATTAAAACGAGATTAATATTAACGAACGGAAATCTAAAAACTAAGGGTTCGTTTGGCATCACTGTGGTTTTCTGTTTTTTGGTTTTTTGTTTTTTAAAAGTATATTATATATGTCACATAATGAATCAAATATTATTTAGACTTATTAAAATCATGATGATTTTGAAAACTGACAACAGAAAAGTGAAAATACCTTTTTCTTGTTTTCTGATTTTGGTTTTTAGTTTTCAAAAAATAGGAAACTGAAAACAAAAAATGATGCCAAACAAGCCCTAAAACACGAATTTACGTGTTCAAAATAATCTAGAATTAAGTTAAACTAATCAGTATTTATAATCACCAAAATTTCGAAACATCATTACTATAAAAGCCCTAAATCAATTGTTCATAAAAACCCTAAAATCATGATTTTCAATAAAAAATCTGAAATTATATAGTTTAACCATCAAAATACAATTTGATACTAATTAAATTAATTTCAAACAATAAAATCAAAACCCATTAATCAATAATTATGATTACACAAATTAATAAAACAAAGGAGAAAGAAAATAAGACTAACCTTTTTGTGTGGGAAATTTTTTTGGGGATTCATGGGGTATTTGTAGAAGAGAATTGTAGAGTAAGTAGGAAGATTGAGCCTCATGAAATCAATGGGCCAATTAAGTGAATAACAACGGACTAAGCTTTGTTTGTTTTGACATAAATTGTAGAATGAAAGTGTATAAAATAATTTGTACCTAAATAATTTACGACCCAAATTAATAATGTGAAACTTTTGAAATTAAATTCTGGAAGAATATAAATAAAATAAATTTTCATTTATAAAATATTTAAAAATACGGGGGATTACACCTTAGATCCACACCTGGAACAATGGTCCTGTCAGTGATGATTCCTCTTTCTGTGGTGAGCTTGTTTCGCAGTGAATGTCGAAGACCGTTGTGCTAATGGATGTTGTTGCTGAGCTCGATGATCCCCAATGTGAGTTGTTGCTTTTTCGTGCGTGTACTGGGGTTTCAAAACTCTACTTTGCTATGCGCACTTGTCCTCCTCGTCTTTTTGAAACGACACAGATTTCTTTTGCTGTGGCCCTTCGGGCTTCTTTGGAGCGCATTGTAACTGCTTCGGGGCCTGGTTTTGGTGATTGACAATGGCGAATTGCCACCTTACTTTTTGCGTATGGTGGTTCGGGTGTCTATTCGGCGGGTGATGTTTGACACTATGCTTTCCTTGCTTCGCATCTATAGTCTTCAGGTTACGCTTCTTTGCAATTCTGGTATTGTTGGTCTGGGACCGGCCTTTGATGGCGCTCTTAGTCTTTTTAACAAGACTGTGGAGACGAACCTTATGAGAACCCTGGTGAGATCGCTGCCCCCTAACTCATGAGAAAACTGGCACTGCGTCTACGGATTCCACTCTCTCATTATCTCCGCGTCGAGTTTCCTTATGGAAGTCCCAATAGGGGGTCACACTTCGGCTCGGTAGCGGACGATTTGATATCAGGTTTAGGTCAGACTATGAATGATAAGACTTACCGTTGTGTTCTTTGCTACCGGTATAGTGTTTCTTTGTTCTCCGTTTCAACACCGTGTTCTTCTTGCTCAAGGGTTTTTGATGGGGATATTTATGGGGATCATGAAGTGTCTTGTGCTGGGATGGTGGGTATTAATCATCGGCACAATGTTATTCATGACACCCTTGTTGATATTTGTTTTTGATCTAGGATTTCTGCTCGAAAGGAGGTTAACATTGGGTTAACCGGAGGGAATGACGGGCTTTTCGACCAGCAGATGTGTTGCTTTATTCTCGGGATAGAGGCCTTGATGTATGTGTTGACCTGACGGGGTCTTCACCTTTGACACAATCGGGATTTGTCTAAATTCGTTCCTGGACGTGTTGTATCGTCGGCAACTCAGCGGAATCGGGACAAGTATGGGGCGCGTTGCAGGGCTATTGGCTATGGTTTTCTTCCTTTCTCCTTTTCTTCGTTGGGTGAATTAGAGAAAGATGTTATTGCATTGCTGAAGCGGGTTCAGGGTTCGCTAAGACTCAGGATATTGGTGCTCGTACAACTGCTCACATCTTTAGCAGGATAGGGTTCGCTATAGCTAAAGGGGTGGGGCCCAGATTGTATCTCGGCTCTGCTCTGCTTCAATCTGCTTTGCTCTGCTTCAATATGACCTGCTTCAATCTGCTACGCTGTGCTTCAATTTGCTCAAATCTACTCTACTCTGCTGACTCCTGCTCTGCTTTACTCAGCTAACTCAAAAGAATAGGGCCCAAGACGTTCTTGTGTGTTGGGGTGTACTACTATGATTAAAAAATGTTGCATGAAAAAGGAAAATTAATGGGTAATGGTTATTCATATATGCTCAACTTCTTTTCTATTTGAGCAGTCCAGTAAACAAAATCCAAAAATGAAATTTCTTCAAAGTAGAAGTGAGATTTTGAGTTGACTTTCATATTTTTTGGCCATGCATCATATCTTTCAAACGGGGTACTAATATTCATCGATCCATCTTTATAAGGTTTTTCCTCTTCCCTTTTGAATTTAATTAACTGCTGAATTTGATTATTTTGCCATCCAATATAAGAATCAACCTTTATTCTTTTTTTTTTTTCAAATTACTGTTTTTTTGTTTCCACTAATGTAAATTACTGGGCAATACATTCCAATCAATGATATTTACATTTTGGTTACGTTAATCTCGTTTGTTCATTGTAGCTTAATCATTAACAAAATTAAATGATACAATTTAAGCAAATTCTCTGGTCGGTGTATGCATGTTATGGAGTAATTGATTTATTCACCAAAACTGATTGAATTTCATCCTGCTAAAAAGAAAGCCCAACTGACTAAGAAAAATTAAATAAACAAATAGTGTTAAAGCTATATTAGGTGGCTAAGATATTATATATAGGTCTCTTTTGGCAAAATATAGTTGTGGGAGTGGTTCTTAGTTGTGGTGGTAGCCATTAGTAATTGTTAGCTATCAAAGATAAACAATTGAAGTATTGAGTGTTTGATAAACTAGATATTAAATTCCTATCACTATTGTACCAATATCGTGCTAAACACGGGTAAGTTCGGTATCGCAATAGGTTTTTCGGGATTACTAGTTCACTTCACAAGCTTTTAAGGGAGTTGTATTACTAGTAATCAAAGTCACTTCACAAGCTTTTAAGGGAGATGTATTACTAGTAATCAAAGTCAAACTAAGCAAAATGAAAGTGAATATAGAGGAGTAGATAGTTATGATGTGATAATAAGAAAAATTATTTAGTGATGGTGTGATATGAGGTGAAGAAAGAGGAACTAATACCCTTATTTTGGTGGTAATAGTTACACTAGGGGGAGGGTAGATAACTATTATCCTCATAATGAGAGTTCCATCTCTCATTTTTCCTCATGGCATAGCTACCTTATTTCATTTGTAAACACCTTGTCTCATACAACACTAACTCTAAACATTGTTTTTCTTTAAAGTCTGACTCTTATTACTACCTTAATGCATTATCCCCAATACTAGCATGGCCTTAGTGTTAATATAGGTACATGTCTAATGTCACACTTAACCTTCTTTTAAATTTCACATAAAGTTGCTCTCACTTATTCTAGTTTAATTGTCACACTTATATATAGGCTCTGTGTTGATAAGTATTAGGTGACTCGTACTTCGTTGCTTTGTCCGCCCGATCGGGCGGACATTACCCGGTCTGACCGGGCGGAAGAAGAAGAGGTGCCTGGCAAATTCGTTGAAGAAGCTGCTCTCGCGCGCCCGACCGGGCGAGCTTTCGCCCGACCGGGCGAGCCTTCGCCCGATCGGGCGGACATTGCCCGATCGGGCCGGGCGGAAGGGGTTTTTTGGAGTACTTCGGTTGTTGGAAAAGACGTGTTCTCGCGCCCGATCGGGCGGGCCTTCGCCCGACCGGGCGATCTGGGTTTTTTCAGCGATTACGAATTTAATATTTATCATATTGTGATATTGTAACCTAAGTATATCTTAATTAGGAATCACTACTATATAAACTTCCTATTATCATTATTAGGGTAACGGAGAGAGAAACACAAGAGAGAGAATACTTTGAGTGATTAAGTTCTTCATTGTAATCTTTGTAATCTTTGCCAGTTTATAGTGAAATCATTCGATCTCGGTGCCCGTGGACGTAGCTATCACATCGATAGTGAACCACGTAAATTCTTGGTGTTGTTCTTATTGTTTGCATTGAATTTCTTTATTGTTTTCTTGTTTGTTTACGACCTTTGCTTCCGCTGTCGCACAACAATTGGTATCAAGAGCTCAGGTTCAATCCTTGGAGAGTTTCTTGAAGATAACAATGGCAGGAGATTCAACAATAAGAATTGAGAAGTTTACCGGGAAAAATAGTTTCGGGCTATGGCAAATTAAGATGAAGGCTCTGTTAAAACAACAGCAGATATGGCGTCCGTTGGCTCCAAAGAGTACTACTTCGGAGTCAGGAGACGGACCGACTGACTCGCAGTTAGAAGTTATGGAAGAGAAGGCACACTCTACCATATTACTTAGTCTTGATGATCAAATCATCACGGAGGTGGCTGATCAGGAAACGGCGGCTGGATTGTGGCTGAAGCTGGAGTCATTGTATATGACTAAGTCGTTGACCAACAAATTATTACTGAAACAGCGGTTGTTTAGCCTCCGGATGCAGTCAGGTACTTCCTTACGGGAACATCTAGAAAAACTTAACTCTATTTTGCTTGATTTACGTAATTTAGATGTTAAAATTGATGATGAGGATGCTGCGTTGATTTTACTTGTATCTCTACCGTCTAGCTTTGAGAATTTTGTAGAGTCTTTTGTTGTTGGTAAGGATTCTATAACCTTAGAAGAAGTGAAGGCAGCACTTCATACTAGGGAACTCAGAATGAAAGCTACGAGTGATAATGGGGATAATGGTAGTGGGTTGTTTGTTAAGTCCGGAAAGTCTAAAAAGAATAAGGGGTTTAACAAGGGGAACAATGCTGGGTCGGGTGCTGGAAACGGCAAGGATGGATCTAGTAAAACTACTACTAAAACATGTTATTACTGTAAAGAACCGGGTCACTTTAGGAATAATTGTCCGGTGAGGAAAAACAAGTCCCAGGCTGCTGTAGTTGAAGAGAAACCGAATGAGAGCTATAATTCAGAGGAAGATTTAGCATTAGTCAGTTCTGCTAGGTCTGATGATTTATCTGATAACTGGGTTCTAGATTCAGGGTGTTCGTTCCATATGTGTCCACGTCGAGATTGGTTTGATACATATGAACCTCGCAATGGGGGCATGGTTATAGTCGGTAACAATGCTCCATGTAAGGTCACAGGTATTGGTTCCATGAGGTTGAGGACTGTTGATGGGCGGAGGTTAACTTTGACTAATGTACGGCATGTTCCTGCTTTAGGAAAGAATCTGATTTCATTGGGTACCCTGGATGACTTGGGGTACAATGGTGTGTTTTCAGATGGGGAGTTGTGTATTTTCAGAGGTTCTGAGTTGGTACTTAAGGGTATCAAAAGGAACACCCTCTATGTTTTTGAGGGTGTTACACTGCCTAGTTCTGCGGTTTGCGCATCTGTATCTCACCAGGAGATGACTAAGATTTGGCACATGAGGCTTGGTCATATGGGGGAGAAGGGGATGCAGCTATTGTCCAAGAGGGGTCTTCTATCCGGGGTCAAGGTTGCCAACCTTGAATTTTGTGAGCATTGTGTGTTTGGTAAGAAACACAGGTCAAAGTTCAGCAAGGGTGCTCACATTACTGATGCAGTGCTCGATTACATCCATTCAGATTGCTGGGGTCCATCTAGAGTTGAAGGTATGGGAGGTTACCACTATTTTGTGTCATTTGTTGATGACAAGTCCCGATACACATGGCTTAGGTTGCTTAAGTCAAAGGATGAGGCCTTCAAAGTTTTCAAGCAATGGAAAGCTTTGGTGGAAAATCGACAAGGAAGGAAGATCAAGAAGCTACGAACGGACAATGGGCTAGAGTTTTGCAAAGACGAGTTTAATCAGTTCTGTGCAGATGAGGGTATAGGTCGGCATCATACTGTCAGGAAGACACCACAGCAGAACGGTGTAGCAGAACGGGTTAATCAGACACTGCTAGAGAGAGTTCGATGCATGCTCTCTAATGCAGGGCTTGGGAGGAGGTACTGGAGTGAAGCTGTGTTAACAGCTTGTTATGTCATTAATAGGGGTCCTCATTCTGGAATTGATTCCAAGATTCCGTTTGAGATCTGGAGTGGTAAGTTGCCTAATTTTTCGAATTTGAAGATTTTTGGTTGTGTTGCTTATTATCATGTTATTGAGGGTAAGCTGGATCCACGAGCCAAGAAGGGGTGTTTTGTTGGGTACGGGGATGGTGTGAAGGGGTTTAGAATTTTTTCACCTTCGGAGGGTCGGGTCATTCTTAGTAGGGATGTTACTTTCGATGAAAACACCATGTATTCAATTAAAAATGCAGAGATTTCAGATTTGAGAAGGGAAGGAGACAATTTATTACAGACAGATGGGGTACTTGAGGTACATCAGTCTACCATTGCTGATTTACCTCGGGTACAATATATTGATGATGATGCTGATGTTCCAGTGCCGGGTACTCCTGAACCTGAGATTACTCCTACTCATTCTAACTCTGGGGATGAGGTGGAGCAATCTAATCAGGGGTCATCTAGTCAACCTGACACCATTCTTGAGATGCCTAAACGAGTTATCAAGAAGCCTGTTAGATTGATTGAAGAGATGGAGGGAAGAAATTGCTGTGTTGATGCGATGACAGGTTATGCATTGAGTGTAGCTGATGATGTAGAGTCATTTGAACCTGCCACATATAAACAAGCAATTAGTTGTAGTGAGTCTGCGCAATGGCTTGCCGCAATGGGTGAAGAGATGCAGTCTCTTTACAAGAACAGAGTGTGGGAACTGGTAAAAGTACCGGAAGGGAGGAAGCTTGTGGGTTGTAAATGGATTTACAAGAAGAAAGAAGGGTTGTCGGAAACTGAGCAAATACGTTTTAAGGCTAGGCTAGTTGCTAAGGGGTTCAGTCAGGTAGAAGGGGTTGATTTTGTTGAGATATTCTCACCTGTGGTTCGACATACTTCTATCCGTGTGTTATTGTCAATTGTAGCACATTTTGATCTTGAGCTGGAGCAGTTGGATGTTAAAACGGCTTTCCTTCATGGCGATTTGGAGGAGGAGATTCTGATGAAGCAGCCCGAAGGATTCGAAGTTCCTGGAAAGGAACACTATGCCTGCAGATTGCTAAAGTCATTGTATGGACTTAAGCAATCCCCCCGACAGTGGTACAAAAGGTTTGATTCTTTTATGGTTTCACAAGGTTTTGACAGGAATTCATATGATTGCTGTGTGTATCATAGTAAGCTGGATAATGGTTCCATGATTTATCTTTTGTTATATGTTGATGACATGTTGGTTGCCACAAAGAATAAATCTGATATTGCTAGATTAAAGGAGATGCTTAACTCGGAGTTTGACATGAAAGACTTGGGTGCAGCTAGGAAGATTTTGGGTATGGAGATCTACAGGGATCGGGCTAGAGGTAAGCTTTTCTTGACTCAGAAAAGCTACATTGAAAAGATTTTGTCTCGTTTTGGGATGGAAAAATCGAAGCCTATAAGTACGCCAACTACTGTTAGTTGTAAGTTGTCTTTGTCTATGTCACCTCAATCAGAGGAGGAGTTGTCTTATATGTCTAGAGTTCCATATGCAAATGCGGTTGGTTGTTTGATGTATGCTATGGTCTGTACTAGGCCGGATATTGCGCATGCCGTTAGTGTTGTAAGCAGGTTTATGGCTCGACCTGGGAGGGAACACTGGCAAGGGGTGAAAAGGATTTTTCGCTACCTGAGAGGGACAGCTGATATTGGTCTTGTGTACGGGAATGATAAGGAATGCTTGGTCACTGGGTACAGTGATTCTGATTATGCAGCTGATGTGGATACCAGGAGGTCTGTGACTGGTTATGTGTTCACTTTGGGTGGTTCTGTGGTTAGTTGGAAGTCTACATTGCAGTCATCAGTTACGTTGTCAACTACTGAAGCTGAGTATATGGCTTTAACTTCTGCAGCTAAGGAGTCTATTTGGCTCAAAGGCCTAGTAGGTGAACTGGGTATTGCACAGGATTTTGCTACAGTGTATTGTGATAGTCTAAGTGCGATTTGCTTAGCTAAAGATCAAGTACACCATGATCGGACGAAGCACATTGATGTCAGGTATCATTTCTTACGTACTGACAAGAGGATTAAGGTGAAGAAGATTGGGACTGCTGACAACCCGGCTGATTTCTTCACTAAGCCTGTTCCGTTTAGCAAGTTTAAACATTGCTTAGACTTGTTAAATATTGATTACTACGTGATGTAGTAGGCCCTGAGGGGCGAAGTTGGGGAGCTCCTGGTGTAGGTGTGTTGGCCTTAAGGTGGAGCTTGCCCGGGGCTTGTGATGCAGGTGGAGCATTATGAGTTGTTATACTTGGAGACGAGTATGTGATGGGTCTTGGTTGAAGACTTATCGGGATGTATGGCTTATGCATGAGTCTTGCATCGGGTTTGGCTTGAGATGTTTTTCACTATGTCTTGATGGGGTCGTTTGCTGACTACGAGTTCTCGTCAAGGTGGAGATTGTTGATAAGTATTAGGTGACTCGTACTTCGTTGCTTTGTCCGCCCGATCGGGCGGACATTACCCGGTCTGACCGGGCGGAAGAAGAAGAGGTGCCTGGCAAATTCGTTGAAGAAGCTGCTCTCGCGCGCCCGACCGGGCGAGCTTTCGCCCGACCGGGCGAGCCTTCGCCCGATCGGGCGGACATTGCCCGATCGGGCCGGGCGGAAGGGGTTTTTTGGAGTACTTCGGTTGTTGGAAAAGACGTGTTCTCGCGCCCGATCGGGCGGGCCTTCGCCCGACCGGGCGATCTGGGTTTTTTCAGCGATTACGAATTTAATATTTATCATATTGTGATATTGTAACCTAAGTATATCTTAATTAGGAATCACTACTATATAAACTTCCTATTATCATTATTAGGGTAACGGAGAGAGAAACACAAGAGAGAGAATACTTTGAGTGATTAAGTTCTTCATTGTAATCTTTGTAATCTTTGCCAGTTTATAGTGAAATCATTCGATCTCGGTGCCCGTGGACGTAGCTATCACATCGATAGTGAACCACGTAAATTCTTGGTGTTGTTCTTATTGTTTGCATTGAATTTCTTTATTGTTTTCTTGTTTGTTTACGACCTTTGCTTCCGCTGTCGCACAACACTCTGTTTGGTTTTTAACTGATTGATATAATTGATTTTATTGACTGGTTTGACTAGCTGGTTAAATTAGCTTATTTGACTAGCGATTTGTAAATAATTGATTATGTAAAAGTGTTTGGTAATTAGCTGTTTATTATTAGCTGTTTTAGTGTATACATTGTCCAAAAAGCTAATTCTTCAATAAGCTAATTGCAAAAAGCTTTTAAAATGAGTTTTTCAAAAAGAGTTTTTTTGATCCAAAAATCTCTTTTAATAAGCTATTTACTAAACACTAAAATTAGCTTTTTTATAAAGTCAAACCTCTAATAGTGCTCAGTAATTTAAAAGCTATTCAAAAAACTCTTTACCAAACAAGGCCTATGTCCTTCTCATTTTAGTTGACACACTTACATTAGGGTCATCCGTCATCTCCTATTCAATTAAAAGTATCAAATATTTAAATTATTTATTTAAATTTTATTTATTTATTATGCTTTTATCACACTTATTTATATATTATGGTTTTGTCACACTGAAGTCGATATTTGGGATGACAGATTGAAAATGAGAGAGTTATATTATCATCAATTTTATATGAAATTATAAGTGTACAACAAAAAGTTAAAATTAACATCTTTTCAGTGTGTGTAGTTCGACTTATATATCTACGTTGATGCTAATGGATCAAAACCATAATAAGGAGAATAATTACCCCATTTTCTGGCAAATGCAATGACTTGGTTATTTTTTTTTATTTTTTGGACTACTAATTATTTATTTATAACGACACCTATTTATTTCCCTCAATTTCTCCAACACCCCAGTCATGCTCACTCCCTTCATCTTGTCTTGATCACTTTGTATCTTATCCTATACCCAAATTACTTTTAGTTATATAGGGACCGAATTAACAATAGCTTTAGAAAGAGTCTTTTGTAGCTGTGTGTAGTTTAAGATGACAACCAAATTTTGGGGATCAAGCCTATTCCTGCCTCAAGAACAACTTTGGCTTGCATTATATTATGGAAGGGTGCATAATCTTCTATGGCCTTGCCTCTGCCAAGAAGCAATTAATATTCCCTGCATTTTCTTATGTAGTGATGACTCTTGTTGTGACCACCCTTGTGGTCTTGTAGACACTATTCATGGTCATTGGCTTGAGTTTTTTTTTTGTTCCTCTTTAAACTGCCTTTTCTGTTATATTGTGCCTCTAGATGATAGGATGTCAAGGTAGTCATTCAGCAGCCTCCACTTCTTTGGTTTTGGCTATTGCATCTTTTATGTAATACCTTGTTAATGTCTTCCCCATCCCTCGTCTCCCTGGTCAACAAGAATTTTTTTGGGATACCTTGTTATCATTTATGTAAGTTGTTTCATCAATGCAGAGCATTTTTGTTCTAGCACTTTTTGGAGTCTTGACTTCTTTTCTGGCCTAGCTAATATCCTTACCCTCATCTTTCTTCCTCCCGAGTAAATAATAGTCATGGTCATGATACTTAATTTTTTTTTCATATATGTGAATGAGTAATGATGATGATGATAGTAAGTAAATTCCCATGCAAATCTCTGGAAGCAAAATTTTCTATTACACATACTATTGGCTGTTGGTACCTATTATATTTCATTAAGCTGTTTTTTTTTCTCTCTAATAAAGTAATAGTGATTCATGTAGTAGTAATTATTCAGATTTTTCTGCCCTTGAATTCCCTTTTCTTATTTTGTAATTATTAGGTTTGTAGTATTGTGTATACTGTATAGTAATAAGCTAAGGATATTTTGTGTAATGTGTACAGATGGAAAAAAATGTAGAAAACAACAAGTTATTTGCAGTAATGTCACAGAGGCTAAATCAATTTGAGAAGGCATTTTGTGTTGATGATGTCTCATCTTTATAAGCATTAATCTTTCATAGACTCAAACTAGGTGCTTAGCTGGTCAAGGCAAGAAATTTTTCCAATGCATTATATCCAAATAAGTAAGAGAACCTTTTTACACTACCAAATAACGAAGTGAATCAAAGAAAGTTGAAAGAAAATCTCTTAGCCTAATATAACTTGTATATGCCTAACATTCCAAAAAAATTCTTAGGCATGTTGAAGAATGTTGGAGTGATCGTACTCATCGTCATAATGGTGACAAGTATACTTCAGTATAACTTGCCACCATCACCACGGATATGTGGGCTTCTAGGTGGACCATCCATAACTGCACCAAGGGTGAAGCTGAGGGATGGTAGATATTTGGCATACAAAGAGACTGGTGTACCAAAGGAGAATGCCAAGTTCAAGATCATATTTGTTCATGGTTTTGGTGGTTCTAGGCATAGTGTAGCTGTTGCAGCTTATCTTCCTTGGGTAAATTTTCGGTTATTCTTATCACCAATGTTTTTAATTCTTTTTTAATTTAACAATATCAACATTAAAATTTTTAAAGAATTAATCATCCACATGAATTGGACTGCTCAAATGATGCAGTATATTATACCTTATATATTGTAATATTTTTTTTTTGTTTTTTTTTTAATAA
This sequence comes from Chenopodium quinoa, assembly GCF_001683475.1. Classification (NCBI taxonomy): domain Eukaryota; kingdom Viridiplantae; phylum Streptophyta; class Magnoliopsida; order Caryophyllales; family Amaranthaceae; genus Chenopodium; species Chenopodium quinoa. The sequence goes on from NW_018742681.1 coordinate 5,012,107, forward strand.
TAGATGCTGGATTTCACTATTGAGCACTAACATGTTTTAGTAAAGGGTTTTTCTTTTGAAATAAATAAATGTTATGGATTTTCCAAAAATCATTCATGATCAATATATCCAAACTCATGCTTTTAGCTTTTACATAATCCTCTTCATTGTCAATACATTGTCATGAATAGTGTTACAACATCGTCAGATATAAGTGCTCCCAGTTCATCTCATTGATTTGCATGTCACTCTTGCAAATTTATTACATATAGTTTTATTGTGTATTTTTGCAAATCTCTTGAACGTTTGGTAAAGCAAACTCTAACATAGGATTACTACTGAAAGAAAAAACTACTCTTTATTTAGTTCGCTTATCTTGTGAAGAGTTCCTGTCATTAATGTATTTTAGAAAAATGTCCTTTTTTATTTGGATACAAGAAAGGCTCTTATAGCCTCCCCCCTTTCTCTCCTCGCAGGAAGTCGTTGAAGAGTTGGGATTGTATATAGTGTCATTTGACAGGCCAGGTTATGGAGAAAGTGATCCTGATCCAAAAAGAACATTGAAAAGCATGGCTTTCGATATTGAAGAGCTAGCCGACCAGTTAAAGTTAGGGAACAAATTTTATCTGATTGGGTATTCCATGGGTGGACATGCAGTTTGGGGTTCCTTCAGATATATTCCCCACATGTATAATCTAATTTTTATGTAGTGCATTGTATATGTTCTTGTTGGCAGTTAAATTTGTATTACTTACTAAAGAAAATGTTTGAAAACGAAGCAACAATTAGAATGAGATCACCAAACTATTCACATTGCATGATCAATGAGCATCTCTTAACCCGACCTTCTAGAAAGTGTTGGCCTAATCTTCATATTTAAAATTGACCTTTTACTGAACTTTAAGTCAATTCATAATGAGAGCAGAAACAAATATAAAATTTCCACATCAAAGTTTCCATGCTCATATTCATTTTGCAAATACATTTATATACGACCTTCATAACTTTGAAGACCTTTCACATATAATACTACTTAATGGGTTCACCTTTTTTTGGTACATGAGATATAAGTCTGCAAATATTTTAAAATAAAATATAATATGAATTAAATATAGATGTATTATTATGATAATTTTGGGTACAATTTCTAATGTTTACCCGCTAAAAAAATTCTATGTGTAGAATGAATAACTAATCGAATTGAATTCTTAATTGAGGATCATTAGAAGCTTAATTTTAATCGAAGATAGGTGTGTCGGAAGTGGAACGACACAAACTTGTGATGTGCTTGTGCTTGATGTCCTTTTCTAGTTTGGGAATTTTCCTAGGGTCCTTTTGACTTTCATTTTTCTTTTAAAGTGATTTTTGAGAATTGTTGGCTCATATATATTCACACACACACCCTTATCAAAGTTTACCCTTTAAAAGCCACAACCACTGAAGTTTGCCTCTCAAAAGGCAATACCATTTTTACTCTTTGTTAATTGGGCTCTATACACTACTATTTCCTATTTCAGTGTGGCATGTCCTCTCTACACCATAGGTGCTGAAAATTCTTGTGTAAAATGAACAACCAAAAGCATAATGCTCAACCATAGTATCCCCATTATCAATTTCATTGTCATTAACAAAGTCCTCCCACCCTTCTCCTATATGTAGTCCATATGTTTTTAGTTTCATTATCTCGTACCAATATATTCCATTCCTATCCTTTTTCCTTTGATACATACATGCATTACTGTACCATTCTTATCACTTAGAAAGGATTTAAACCCATCTAGAACACGCCACAAATGCATGCACAATCACAAATTTATCATTTATAGCTATCTAAAATACAAAATAAATAATCGTATTCTCAATAAGAGTTACTGTAAGCATGTTGTAACCAAGTTGCTCTTACGCATGTCTTCAGCATAACTAAAACATGGCAAATGTTCATACATCTTCTTAACCTGTAATGTAAATGAAATTATATCATACAATTAGAAGTTTAGAACACCAACATATTAAGTTTATGAGTTTATCTTGCCATCTTGGTAACTGCCAGACTATAAGCCTAAGAAAAGTTTATGGAGAATGGTTGCTATAAATGCAGGTGACAAAATGAATGCTACCTTTTTTTTTTTTTTTTTTTTTTTTTTAAAGGAGGAGGGAATTTTAAACTTCCAAAAAATTCAAACCATTTGAAATTTTGGTGAAAATTTGTGGGAAAACAAACTCCCTCCTTAAAGGACTGATTTTCCCACCAAGTTGCATATGGGAGGGTCCTACTTTCTCTCTCCTATACCTTTAATTACTTTACTTAACTTTCTCTAATCTTGCCCCTTAAGTTTTGCATTGGTAACTGCAAACCCTTTCAAAGTTGCACATAATGTTTAACGGGGGTAGTAATAGTTCCCAACCAAAACCTTCATAATTATATATTATCTTGTAGTAGAATTCCGATTTTATAATAAGTTATGTGATGGTAACACAAGAGACGTTTGTGAGCACCTCAGACTCAACCCAATATAATGATGTGATAGTGTAGTCTATCACTGTGTAAGTGATTGATGAATAAAAAGTTATACCGCAAGTGCACGGTGTCTGTTGTTAGCAGTGACTTAGCAAATACGGGCCGAATCCCACAAGGAGACATGTTCTATTAGTTTTTGCCCAATTATTATAAACTATTTCAATATACGAAGAGTGAAGTGATAATCAATTAATTAAACTAGATGAAAATAAAAATAAAGTTGTTCTCAAATAAATAAAGGTCTAGGGCATATGTTCGGTCCACCATGCTTATACCAATCCAAGAAATGCAAAATAATTTATTAATAAACAAACTAGGTCGAATAATTAAAGCACTTGTTAATCCTACGGTCGGGTATTAACACTTACGAATTAACATATGTAGTTCGGTCGCTAACATAATCAAATTCGCCAATTGTAATTAAGCCTCTAAAAATACGATCTTTGAATTCTAATTTTTATTAGCTAAATAATTAACTCATGATATTGGCCAATTATATGAATCCAACAATAAAGCACAAATCAGTTGGAATTATTCAAACCCTAATTCATAAATTTATAAATAATTAAGCACAAATAATCATGATATAAACATGGCTTCCATCACTTAACCCTAGAAAACGACTACTCACTCATAATTGAAATAAACAAAACTAAAGAGATAAATAAACTTGAATTCATAATTAATAAAATAAAGAACGAAAGATTGAATGAAATACCTCAAAGGATTGAATTAATGGAGAGAAATAACTAGGGTTTAACAATGGAGGAACCTAACTCAAAAGAACGTTCTATCTAGAAAATAAAGCATAAGAGAAGAAAATAAAATTCTCTCAAGTATTTATATTAAAGCCTAATTCTAAGCTAATTAAAATAAAAATAAATAAATAAATGCATAAGCTACAATATAATTGGATGATATTTGATGATGTGGCATGAGAGAAACTAAGGCTGCCGTGGCTCATCATCACTCGACCAGACCCACGGCCGCAGGGTGGTTCCCGTGCTCTGGCAGTGGCGGTAGCAACTTCAAGGGGGCGCGGGACAGGGGCACAGCCAGCCTGCGATTGACTGATTGCATTGCTTAGATTCAAATGCTCATAACTTCTGTTCTAAGAATCTTCTCGAGGCGTGCAACCTATCGTTGGAAAGCTCTTCAAGTCTAGTTTCCAACGCAACTTGAATCTCTTCAATAAAATATGTAGAACTCGACTTATGATCAAAACAGTGAGAAAAAGTCATTTTTGATATCTTGGAAGCCTTCGTTTTTCTCCGTTTCTAACTCAAATTCGCTTCCGTAAGGTCCATAGCGACTCTCGTGGATGTTATTTCATTTTCCGTGCATAAAATACTTAGAGCCAACATCCACGAGCATAAATCCCTTGATCAATGAACTCGATCCATCGATTTCCATTCAAATATGACCCGAATTATCTCCAAACACTTCAAAAGCGTCAAAATGACTATGAGATCACCAGAAACATTAAGAAAAACACGAAGGGAGCATAATAGAGTGACATATAATAACTTATGCAGACATGACTCTAAAAACGACTAAAAGAAGACTATGAAAAAGCTCTAAAACTAGCATAAATGTGCCTAAATAAAACTATATAAATATGATTTATCACCCATACCACTTAAATGACAATATTTTCATTTGTACCTATGATTAAAGGCTTTATTGAAATGTTTTGTCTGATATTATCTAGTTGTTTTTTTTTTTAATTTTTTTTTGAGGATATTACTAAGTATTCTTGCAATGCGTGGTTCGTGCAGACGGATGCACGATCCACATGGTGCATCTCTTCCAAAAAACAAGCGGAAAGAACATTTCATAGAAACATAAAGAACATTTAGTTTAAGTGAAAAGAACATATTATAGAATTGTAAAGAACATTGTATAGAAATGTAAATAACATTCACTTAAAGTGCAAAGAACATGTTATAAAATTGTAAAGAACATAACGTGCAGTTATATAATGTTCTTTATCTTCATGTTCTTTGATTGTCAGAATAATCTACTTTTATTTGTGACATATGTTAATTGTTTATTTTTAAATGATCTTTGAATTTTTTCTTTAGATTATGGTGGTTTTTGAATGAAAATAATGTTCATTACATTACATTATCATTAGAGGTGATAAAAAATTTGGTCGGGCTGGGCCTTAACATAATATATCGTGTCCAAAAAAACCCGGAAAATGTAGAGTGCTTTTCCGGTTTTTTTCGGGTCGAGTTTGGATTTTTAACTGAAAAAGCATTTTTAGGCTTGTCTAAACCCACCCTTATTTTTGAGTCGGGTCGAAGTTGATCACCTCTTCGGATGTTCTTTGTATATATATAAAGAACATGAAGTTGGATGTTTTTTTTTTTTTTTGCAAAATAGTTATATGTTCTTTATAAAACAACTATATGTTCATTACAATACAGTTATATGGTTTGTTCTTTATGAAATAACTATATGTTCTTTACAAAACACATGTATGTTCTTTACTGAACAACGGAATGTTCATTCCGCCTTTTTAAGAGAAAATGGGTGCACGGATGCGTCGGGCATCCGCCTCCATAGAAAAAATTTCAGTATTCTTGGCCTTATACCAATGGACTCACATCAAGATTAAATTACCAATTAAAAAGTGTGGTTTTGGAAAATTTCTACTTGAGAGTAAAGAGTAAAGACTTGTAAATTTTAGGCAGAACTATCTGGTAATAATTCATGTATAGAGTAGAAAGTATATGATATATTTATTCAATTAACTATAGGACATACCAGACTCACTAGGTAAGGGACTTACCGTAGATCATAGAAGTCTAAGGTTCGAATCTTACCAAGTGAGGGTACTTGGCGACATAGCTTCTCTTACCTTACCTAGGGTTGAGGCCTTATCAGGGTCCTCACCTAGAAAAATAAATAAATAATGATGGGATGCAAACGTCAATGTTAATATTCTTATTCCTTTTAAGGTGCGTGGTCTTGCTTTGAGGTAATGGAGGCAGATGCACTTAACTTTATATGCCATAACAAACAGTCTGTGACTATCGACCATTTGGACACAGAAAGACTATCATCCCTCCATCTATCCCAATTTAGTTTGCCCTTTTTATAATTGTTAAGAACCCACTAATTTATTATCTTCACTTTTCACTACTAAAAATTAGGGTTTCACACTCTATATCAAAAGAAATAATACGAAGTACTTCATTGTCTTATGTTCAGCTTATCGCCTTAAATGACGTGGTTGTAAACATGATCCTTTGAATTGAGCTATTCTTTACACAATCTATTATATTGTGTCAACACCTAAGGATTTTATTTTGTAATATTTTTAGCTAGTGGAAATGAACATATATTCTTATGCTGATGTAAGATCATACTATATGTGGATAATTTTTCATGAAATAGTATTCTGGTATGTTGTTGCAGGCTAGCAGGAGCAGTGTTGTGAACACCAGTTGTGAACTACTGGTGGATTGACTTCCTTGAGAGCTTATCTAATGAAGCCTTTCAACAACAACCGACAGAGGATCAATGGGCACAAAGGGTTGTTCACTACATTCCCTGGCTTACTTACTGGTGGAACACTCAAAAGCTTTTTCCTGGTTCCAGTGTTGCCGCTGGAAAAGCTGTATTAAGTGAACAGGATATTGAAATTAAACACAAGAAGATTAAACTTAGAGCCGATCACATGGTAAAGCTAGTTTCTCTCTTTGCTTTAGATTAACTATGTACAAAGTATAACTTTGGTTGCATTGATATGGGTTTGGATTTGCATATGATTTATATCTGTCTATAACGTCAAAATTAGATACATTGGATATTATAGTGTCAAGATTAGTAGTTATTTCTAGTGCTTGTTAAACACTATGGACTCAGAAAATGATGTAAGTTGATGTCAATTTAGTAACTACCTTTACCAGGCAGCTATCTGATATCCTAGGATAATATAACTAAGGTGATCATGAAAATTATTTTTTATAGGAGCAAGTGAAGCAACAAGGAGAATATGAGTCACTCCATCGTGACATGATGATTGGATTTGGGAGTTAGGAATTTAGTCCAATGAACCTAACAAATCCCTTTGAACAAAAACAAGGATCAGTACATTTATGGCAGGGTGATGACGATTTCCTTGTACCTTTCACGTTGCAAAGATACATTGCCCAAAAACTTCCATGGATTCAATACCATGAATTAGCAGGGGCAGGACATTTATTTCCATATGCTGAAGGTATGGCTGAAGCTATTCTCAGTTCAATGCTACTTGGTGAAAAGTAGAAATTTAAGTCACCATGATTGCATTTCTGCATTTTGGAAAATAATCACACTAATTTAGTGGCTTCTTTCATTGAATACATGGCTATGTTGTTTATATTAGGTTATCAATAGTTTCTTGAAATTTAATACCATAAAAGTTGTCAGATTTCAATGATAGCAAACTCTATTGCTAATTATACACTAAACCCAAAAAGGGAGAGCAATGTGACCTAAAAAGCTAACTGATAAGGCATCTAATATTACGCCAATAAAGCATGTCTGTTTGCCTAATTATTATAAATGATAGAAAAATATACTTTGATTCATTCATTTTGGTTATTTTTTAAACCCTATTTGTATGATCTCAATATAAACATAACTTATTGTATATATTTGTATGATCTCAATCCATTCACTATGAAGAGCTGTTATTCCTCAATGAACGACGATTAAGAGCTTTGCATCATGTACAAGTATACCAACGACGCATTGCGCGACATTTTAACAAAAGGGTACGACCCAGAAATATCAAAGAAGGTGACTTTGTACTAAAAGAGGTAAGAGGCCCACCAACCGATCCAAGAGGGAAATTCAAACCTAATTGGATAGGGCCGTACAGCGTAATTGAAATTCTATCAGGAGGAGCTGTCAGATTAATGGATATTGGAGGTGATGAAATTTGCTAACTAATAAACATTGATCGACTTAAAAAATATTACATATGAAATCTGGATAAACTCGTTCATTCATTAAATAAATCACTTTTTTTAGCATTCAATTAAAAGATTCTAAGTGTTACGCACTTTACCGAATAACACGGTAAAGTTCATAACACTTGGGGGGTAGTTTAAAAACAAAACAAATGCCATTCAAGTGTTCAAATTTTTTCGAACACCACGAAAAACTCTTCACACGGGGGGGGGGGGAGTAATAATGCGAAAAAAAATTTAACACTCGTAGTACAGGTGTCACGCGCAACTAAAATAGATGCGTGCGGATGTCACGCGTAACTGAATCAGTTGCACGCGACAGGCTCGCGCAACCTTAGACGTTGCGCGCGCCACATGATGACGAACTACGAACCCAGAATGTTTGTGCGAGAATAAAATTGTGATTTTTAGTTGCGATAATAAAGAGGGCGTTTCTTTAAAATAACATATACCCGGAAAATAAAAATTAAGTTTTGATTTAAATTATTAAATAAAGTTTGATAATTTTTTAATTCAATTTCTACATAAGAGGTTGAAGAAAAAAAAAACATAATACAAACATTGCAAAGAACTACGCAAAGACCTGATTTCACAATACGAATACGTAGGCAATCTTTATGATTCGTTCATATAAAAAAAAAATATATAATAAAGATCATTTTATTCCATTCGAAATTCAAAAAAAACAAGAGGCATTGTTGAACTAGATAAAAAAAAAGTAGTGATTCCACTTTATTTGAATTAAACTAATAACATATAGTGTAATGCTCTAAGGTTTTACTATATCCTTAATTGTCACGGTAGACGGAGGAGTAGTTTCCATCGCAGTAGTTTCCGCGACCTTAGAGCTTTCCCCTTCACTCTTCTTTTTAACCCAAACATTGTTCTTCAATTTAGGGATTGAGGCCTTAACAACCTATTTTCCTTTTCCTTTAACAATTGTTGGGGCCTTCTTGCGAGTATTTGGTGAAGGTTCTTCAATCTTCACCCCTTGTTGCGCATTTTTAGGAGGAGCCTTTCTCTTTGGTTCCTTCGAACGAGCCTTAGGAAATGAGAAGTCTAATTTTCTTCTCACCCCTTTGTTTTGGCAACTAGGAGGAGTAGTGGTGGTCAAATGCATTAAAGGTTTGGGTAGATTGCGAACTGAGGCGGCTTGATTTTGTGATCGAGCCTTGTTTAGCTCACCCTTGTCCGCCACATTCATCCAAGCCTTGTAGAAGGAGGATAACACAATGCTCGCATTAGGACTTTGTACTACCCACCTAGGGAGACTTGACCAATATTCCATCCAACGAGAGATCCTTTCAGGTTTAAAAATCACATCTTTAGGGGCATCACAATCCCGAGGGGGGATAACTTGTTTCATTTCGTATTGTCTCATCACCCTACAAGGAAAAATGTAAGTACTACTAGATAGGCCTAAAAGCCTAATATTGGGACAATTAAAACTATTCCCAACCATACTACTTATGTTCCACCAAGGAATCACAAAGCGTATGTTGGGAACCCCATGACAGATTAACAACGTCCATTCTTCTTCATTCTTATGTTTGTAGAGAATTCGACGTCTGGGGAATGTTCTCACTCCATGAGCCTCAAAATTTTCTGGTTGTTCAATAATTCGCAAGCGCTCCATGAGCCAAATCTGAAAAAACAAACGAAGAAAATTAATTTGAACATTACACGAGCAGGTGGCGCGCGCATCAAAATTAGTTGCGCGCACCATCCGCGCGCATCGATGAAGATGGTAAGGCCATCGCAATTCCTAAGTTGCGTTGCTTTACGACGAAAAAAAAAACGTACGTGTAATAGGAGTGGACTTCCCATGAAACCATTCTTAATAGGGTCTCCTCTAAGGCGATTCAAGCATAGAACGGTTTTCGCTAAACCTAAAGGAGCGGGTGAATGACATCCCTCTATTTGCTCTACTATGGACACCATGGAATAATCTCCGTATTCTTTACCTGTCTTAAGTAAACAATTGACAACAAGACAATAACATAAAGCACGAATTTTAAAGTGTTGTTTAGTCAAGTTGTCACGAGGGGCGACGAAATGTTCAATAAATTGAACTAAATGCTCGCCTTCTTCTTTTCCAATGTTAACCATATCATTGTCACTCAAACCAAAAAATCGTTGAAAAATAGGTTTGGGATCTGACAAATTAGGGGCATGTGTTACAGGAAGAGTATTTGTAGGGAAGCCTAGTAGAGCCTCAAACTCACCAGGTGATGGGACAATTTCATCCCCTTTAAAAAGAAATAGATGGTGGTTCGAGTCCCAGTGATTGACAGCAACATGGAGAAAATCAAAGTTTATAACTAGCTGCATATAATTCAATAGAGGGTCAAAGTGGTATATTTTGAAGGACAGTTTATCCTCAGTTGAAAGGGAAGTGACCCATTGCTTCAACCGTTGTTCAAAGGTTTTTTCCATTGATCAATGTAAAAAAAAAAGAGAGGGAAAGAATTTAGAGAGATTAATTCTTTTTAATTCTTTATAACACTACTAAGTGAATGAATGCGAGATGATCAAAAGCCTACACAAAACCACGCTTAAATAGACCCAAGAGGGGCAAATTTTCGGCAATTTTCGCTCTAAGGAAAGTTCATCCGCAGGTGGCGCGCGCAACTCATGAGTTCACATGCGCGCGACAGCCACGCGCAAGACATACAGTTCCGCGCGTCTAGTCTGTCGTGATATGTCGTTTTGATTTATTTCCGTATTTTTAACTCCATAATAACGGAATATTAACCAAATCTTATGAATAATCATACGCTTAAATTTTGTTAACTCTAATGTCCTTTTTTATGTTTTATTTTATTTTATTTTTCTTTTATTTTCTTATTTTCTTCTTATTTTCCTTTTCTCTTTCTTTCTTTTTTCTTTTCTTTTTCCCTTCTTTTTCACTTTCGTTTTTATGTCTCTTTTCTTTGTTCCTTTTTTTTTTATTTTTTAGAGGGGGGTAAGTCGGGAACCCTTTCTCTCCCTCGGGAAATTTTTTGATTTTTTGCTTTTATTAAAAAAAAACAAAAAAAACCATGGAAACAAAAGAAAAATAATGACATATAAAATGTGCGTCATATGTACAAAAAAAATATGTATATTCAAAAAATATGTACATATGTTTTCAAAAAAAGAATATAAATACAAAGGAAGTTAGGATACTCGGCGACTCTGCTGTACAATTAATACACGAAACTGTGTAATAAATTTGATAAAAGAAAAAGAAATAAACTTACCGCGACCATCTGATGATCATGGCATGATAAAGCCACGTGGGCTCTCCGATAAGCAGATCGGAAAGCACGTAAAGTCCTCACCATGCCGTTCACGGTCTCTCGCGGTACCTGTTCCAAATACAAGGATAGTTAACAAACAAACGTATATGAAAAAAAACTATTTAAAAACAAATACATATACAAAATAATTATACCGACTCAACCGTCTCAGGAATGTACGGTATGTCCTCCTCCTCCTCCGCTGATGGGAGAATCTCGCAAATTACCGAATGAAAAGCATCGATATACGTGACCTCCGCCGTGGGAGGCACTCAACCGCCCAGCTCGACTCGCTGAAAACACAATAAGAGAGTCAAGGTTCCGAAAATAAAAGAAAAATACTAACTCCGGTCAAAATTACTCGCAACTTTGGAATATTTTATATCTCACAAATAATACCCCAAAGTTGTGAGTAATTTGGATCGGAGGTAGTATAAAAACATGTGGTAAAATACTAACCGGAACAAAACCTGGGAAAGGAGTCAGCATGGATGCAATGAAAGATTGGTAAGATGCATCCGGCAGCACCAGCTGCTCCTCTGGATAACCGAGAATATGCTCGATCCTCAGTAAACAGCAAGTCCGGACGCAACATCCGGATCGGAGGATCTGTAGGAACCATAGGCTCCTCGGATGAAGACTGCCAGAGGACACGCTCGCCTAAAAACCAAGCGTCTATCCTCTAGAGGACCGGAAGTCCCTGATAAAAGGCCCGAAAACGGCAACGAATAATGCCAGACCAGACAGCCTCAGGGACTCCGACGATCAAACTCCAAGGCCGAAGATCGATCTATAAACACAGCCACATGAAAAATCATCAGAAAATAAACAAAAAAAAAGAAGATGCACATGTGGTTGAAATACTCACCGACGCACGAGTCGCCGAAAGGATCCTCTGGCGAAAGTCACCGGCTGCAGTGGCTCATCTCTTCTTAATCGTGACCAGTAGATGGTCGATAGGAAAACAAGCAGCCCCGAGCATCTTGGGGACTAAGAAAGGAAGGTACGAATATCCCTAAGCCTAGAACAAGCAAAAAATAATAAGTAAAAGAAAACAAAAATGGCGATTAAAAGAAAAAAAAAGGATAAGTACGCACCTCAAGGATACGACCATGCCATGAAAGGGAGATCCGAGGCACCTAAGAAGCTGCCGCGGAATCCATCACCCGGGTCGCCTTGCCCATAGCTATAAGCATAAGGGCATACGACACCTCCGCCCAACTTAAGTTACCTACCTACCCCAAATCACTGAGGCAGATAAATAACCCAACGGCGAAACACTCTCTCCGATCACTCAAGATAGTGACAGAAAGAACGTGAACAATGTATATCCGAGCTAGCTGCTCGGGTGTACACTGCCGATCAAACTCGTTAACCGATAACTCATCGACAAGGACCGAGTATGGACAAGACTGCGCATACATGTGAAGAGCCGCCGCAAGACGATCCCCCACGAGGTCACGCAATCTCTCGTCTGACCCCTTAACGACCTCCATAAAGTTTTATTAGTTGGGTAATATTAGTTGTCTAAAGCTAAAAAACACATCAAAATAGTATTTCATAAAGTTTTAGGACGGGCTCGCCTCCGAAGAAAACCCGTAATCATAGTGAAATCGTACGGGTAACCGTCATCTCTCCCCATGAAAAGTGAAAAGTGTTGGTGGTATCCCACCAAAACTCTAACAATCCCCGAAGGAAATCCGACAACGCAGGCTGACTCGACAAATCCCAAAGAGCTGCCAGGTGGGAGCTGATCCCCGAAAGCTCCAAAACCTCCTTTGCCACCTCGGGCAAACTCTCAAAACAACCACGTAGATCACCATAGCCGTATAGGCGCATGCTAGGCTCACTCTAACAAAGGAAAGGCACAAAAGAGAGTAAAAAACTTGTTTTGAAGAAAAAAGAAAGAAATAAAATGGAGGCGCAAAAGACTCACAATGCCGCGTCAACCCCTGATCGAGACGTGATGGTCTGGGTCCCACTTGAGGACCCTAGGATCCCAGTTGGGAGGAGCCTCCTAAACCACATCCTCCTTGCAACGACAATCGGCTTCGACGCGTTGCTCCCGAACCTCCTCTTGAGGACGGGTCACCCTCTTTCGAGGGCGAACCGCCTCGTCAGGCACGGGATCTCCTAGAACCTCCTCATCATTAACAAATGAAGGCGAGTCCATGCTATGAATGGACAAAGTTTCGTTATTAGTTTATTCTAAACTAAGCAAATATACATGTTTGGGACCCATTTCGGCATCATAACGCCTACCGAAAGGGCAAAACACAAAATTAGTATGCCACCCATGCTAGGGGGCTACGATACCTGTAGTTAAACTCAGTAAATGGGGGCTTCTAACACCCATAAAATCCATCCTATACCAATTTCAACTAAGCGTTCAAGAGATTATATTTCAAAATCTCAAAGAATCAACTATGCCTAGTCAAATAATAGTAACAATGATCCAATTATCGTTTACCAAACAATCTTGAAGTTCGAACATGGAAAAAAAAAAGCAAAGTATACACTTCGCGCCAATTTTCGGATTCAAAATTTTTAAAACATTGTTTATGAAGATATAACTAGTTCTAATACTATAATTACTTCATAATCAATAAGTTTAGCCAAAATGAGCAAGAAAAATAACAAGAAACAAACCAAATTCAAAGGAAAGTGCAAAAAAACGTACTCAAACAAAGAATGCTCATACAAGGTTCAATACTTAGCCATTTTTCATGAAATTTGTTGCAAAACACTCCTTAAACATTGCATAATAACATGGAACAAACAATTTCAAGAATAATGGCCTGAATAAAAAACCCCCAAATTCGAAAATTGGGTTTTAATGATTCAAAAAATGGCCCAATTCCGCAAAAAACAAACAAATTTAAACAAAAAACTTACATTGGATTATGGCAAATGTGATTCCTTGGCTTCAAAATTTGCAAAAAACCGAGCTTTTTACAGAGAGAAAGGGACGAAACTGGCGAAGGAATAAGAAGAAGAGATTAAACTGAAAATCGCGCTCAGCGATTGTGGGGAATAAATTCAAGCGTTAACCCCTAGCTTAAACCCCACTGTAATCATACACTAAAGTACGGTGGCGTCCAAAAGGGAAGAAGATAGAGCAAAAGAGTTGCCAACAAGTTTTAGGAACTTGTAAACCGTTCACAGGGTGAAGGTTACACCCTTTAACGATCCAAGAGATCGTCAACTCCATAAGGTCTAGAACCAAATAAGGGTTTGAGGATGAAGGTACAAATCCAACCTAAAAGTGATTGAACCTGCCCTAATAATAGGCCTTTACTTTATTCTGATAGTATTCATGTGCGCTTTCTTATTAACATGCAATCAATAGGATTAACCCTAAACTTGTTTAATCTATGTTGGTTGAATATAATGCACAAATAAATCTATTATTGGCGATCACTTGAATTATAATCATATTTACCCTAAACAAGATTATTAATTATCTTATTAAAGCGTGATTACAAATACCAATTCCCTTTAAACATGCATAAAGGCGCGATCAAGCAATAAATAATAAATATCAATCAACAAAATAATAATAATCATCATAATGACAATCATAATCATCATAATAATAATCATGATAATAATAATAATTATAGCAATAATAAAATTATAATCATAATCAAAACAATTATAAAAATAATCATAAATCATGTTAAAGCATAATAATAGCAAGATCCAAGGCATGATACTAACAAGATTAATAACAAACCCGAGCATGTTACTAAGCAATAAAAATCAAATCTTTAACCCTAACATGATACTAACAATCATAAATATTAGGAAGAACATAGAAGGCATTGTAACAACCATATTTGATATTAAATTTACCCCAGACATGATACTAGGAATATTATAATAACAATTTAAACATGATTTCTACATCATAACATCAATAAAAACCATTAAAGTACTTACTTTGATGCCTCGTACCTCTTTCTAATAACAAAATACACGCGTTAGTAACTTCAAGGAAAATAATAAACAACAATTAAATTAAATAATTGAAAGAGAGATTTGGGACCAAACTCTCAGAAATTAAACCTTTCACGTCTAGGGCGAAGGCAACTTCGAACTTGGCTAAGTGTTTCTAGATCTAATGAATGCGGAATTTTGTATATAAAAAGCAAGTTTAGAAAAGAGATAGAGAGAGATGAATGATTAAAAGAGAATGAGAGAATTAATGATTGCGAATGAAAACTGGTTGTAGGTGAATATAATTGAAAACTGATTGTTGATGAATGAAAACGGAGTTTTTAATACGTTATTTATAGAGAAAATCAGCCAAAAAGATAAAATATCAAAACAGAGCATTTGGCGCACCTAAAATGCCTGGCGTTTGGCGCTAACCCTGTTTTTGACGCGTTTTCTCAAATCAGATAAATTTTTCCGTACAGCAGGATAAAATCGTATCTTTTCCTCAAAAATGTTCTTTGATTTTAATTAAAACTCTAAAAAGTCAACAAAAGTCAATTTATCAATGCTAATTGAATTAGGAATGAAAAGAACCTTCTAGAAGAATCTAGAAAACTAAAACCATTCCTAATTGCACTAGGAATGATAAATCATATTAGGCCCTCCTCTAGATCATTGGGCCACATATAAGGCTCAAACCGGGCCCAGTTTAGTAAATTGACCATAACTTCCTCAATATTCATCGGAATTGGGCTTATAATATATCGTTGGAAAGCTCTTGTCAAGCCCCATCCAACTACACTACTATTGGCCCATATCATGGACCAACCAAACTGGATTGGTTGTTTTCTTAAAATAAGTTTTCAAAAACAGAGAGAAGAGAAAAGAAAATTAAAACTATCCGCAACACTAGACTTTCCACACTTTTGCTTCATTCGATTATGATTCGACGTGAAAGGTACTCATCACTGGGTTTGATTTTGGGGAGACACAAATGGGTGTCTACAGAATGCCCCACTTTGACTGAGTTTGGAGAAACGCGAGTTTCGAAAACAAAAGTCAAAGTATCGATAGGGACGGAGAATGGTTCAGAACATTCTGCGATCCTAAATCACTCTTGTAACGCCGATACCTGCAAAACTAGCGTTAGTTAAACAGATAAAAGAGTTAAGAAACACGTATCTTGCACCGTCTGGCACACGTCTCTGAAAGTAACAGATTGTTGTTGTATCCTTGTTGTTTTGATGACTTCCTGCAAGCTAGAGAATGCCATCCCGCTTGAAAACCGCTACGCCTGTAACTGCTTCCAATTTGGAAGATTGCTTCGCCTGAAACGATCTTCCTCCGCTTTGATAATATTCCACGTCCAAGGGAATACTATCGAAGATTATTTCTCTTGAAACAATCCTCATCCGCATTGATAATATTCCACGTCCAAGGGAATACTATTGAAGATTGCTTCTCTTGAAACAATCCTCATCCGCATTGATAATATTCCACGTCCAAGGGAATACTGTCGAAGATTGCTTCTCTTGAAACAATCTCCTTCTACAATCATGACCATTTTCCACGTCTAAGGGAACACGGTCGAAGACAACTTTGCTTGAAATTACCTTCAGTTGTTTGTGACAACTCTCCACAAGCTAGGGAATGCCGTCGAAGATATCCTTGCTTGAAGCCATCCTCATTTGATGCGATAATTTTCCAAAGGAAATTACCGAAGACCTCAACTTGTTGATCTTTAAAAGCTCGCTTGAACTTTGCTCCCGCTATGCCTGTACGTCGGCGCTTCCGTTGCTTCGAACCTATACGTTTGTGCCCTTTTGCGAATGAACCAGCATGCCGGTGCCTTTTGCGAATGAACCACTATGTCGGCGCCTTTTGCGAATGAGCCAGTATGTCGGTGCCTTTTGTCAATGAGCCAATGCTTAGGCGCTTTAAGCTAAGTGAGACGATCATTCATCAAGTCGATCATGTAATCAAGTCGATTACTAAAAATCAGGTCAAATTGCTTAGAGGGACTAACTGGCGTACCAAGGAACCCACAATATGTTGCAACAAGGTAGAACAACCTCACCGAGTGGCTAAGTGTCCTGGTGCTACGAGGTTGTTTGAGCATGTCAGAGGGAACTAGTCCCCCTCGGTGATCTTGCACGATCCCTGGGCGATGCTATGCAAAGGAGCTACTGGCGTTGTTAGCTCCAGTTCCTGTACCGGCTGAGAATGTGGCGGTACGATTTTTCAGCTCTTATCTTTCGTTAAGTAGCCCCCAAGTAATGCTTCACAAACTTGGTTTTGCTTTATCAAGACGATGTTGCTGAGTTTGTGCTACCCCGTATGTCTATCCATTACCAGGGGACATATGGGCCGATTGAGGAGATGATTCTTCCTGCCGCGCTTCGTAAAGCGATCGATTTCTCGCCACCAGACTCGAGTAAGCTTATTTATTTGCAAATTTTGTCCACACATATATTATGCATGTTTACTGACTTATTTCTTTGTCAGATCTCGCGCGAGGTGGTTTGTACTTGTGCGTTTTATTATTTATTTGACTTTGTATAGAACTTTGCCTTTTAGTTAGAACTCATTTTTAGACATATTTTGTACATACATACTATTATGAGTGCATGTTTGTGTGTGCAAGAAAAGGTGTGAAAAACAATTTAGCGCAAAAATTCTTTCATTTTTATTATTGATGGAGGGTATCCGACTCTCTCCCCCAAAAGAAAAAAAATGAAAAAAGGAAAAGGCACATAAAATGCTGGGTTTATAAAACTTGGAAATTAATAAAATCCAAAAAAAGAATAACATAATTAATATAATAGTTATATTAATTAAAAAGAATATTAAAGATGTTTTAGAAAAAAGATAAAGAAGCCGTGAAGTCATTAGCAGACTCGGATTAAGGTAAAAACGCAGTTTAAGAAAGCGCGGATGATGTGGCAAATTGGCGCCAGCTGGCGCCACGCAATTGGGTGTAGCGCCAGGCGCTACACTTGGCGTGTGGCGCCAATTGTGGAGTCTGACGCCAATTGACGTTGTCTCCGTATTTTATCTTGATTAAAACTGCTCGTAAATCGTGCATAAATAGCCCCCTGCCCAGCCAATTCTTTTCATAATTCCAGCAAATCAAATAATTCTTTGCCTTAGAAAAATAATATCGTGTCTCTAGTCACCAAAACTTTCACCCAATACACTCATGAATGGTGTCGATCTCTTAACGCTAGAGATAGAAAAGAATTAGATGTGTTTCACTTGGGGGGAATTTATGGCATCAAAGGGGTAGATCTTGACTTAGATTTCATTCATACCGCTCTAGAATATTGGAATATTGATACTCATTGCTTTAGAATAGGGTATGATGTGATTAGCCCTTTGCCAGAAGAATTTGGTGCTATTTTAGGTTTCCCTGCAATAGACCTCATAGTAATCCCTAAAGTAGATGCATATTATTATAAGGATTTTGAGCGCTTCTTTAATTTAAAAGAAAGGGATTTATCAAAAATAGTAGATGTCAACATAGTTAATTTGAAAGAATTTGCACGCCATTATTTTGATAAACCTCTTTCTGAATCTTTTCATATATATAGAAGAAGGGCTTTCTTATTTTGCATGCTTAATCAATTTTTTCTTAGTAGTGGCAAAAATAATGAAGGTCAATCGATCATAACCACCGTACTAGAACAAATTAAATCAGGGAGAAATCTAATGTCGTTGATAGTTGGAGAGACCATGATTAGTCTTGATAAATTGAAAAGGAACACAAAAGCACCTTTTCGCGGCTCTCCAATTTAATTACAGGTAGAAAAATAATATTTTTAATTACAGAAATCAAAAAATATATTTTTGTATTGTAATAATAATTTAATTGCATTGCAATTTTTTTACAAATGTGGCTAATGGAAAGGCTAGAATTAATTAGCCCTCCGGACAATATTGAGAAGTACACTCCCAATTGCTTCGTGAGGAGGAAGAAACGCTTCCCTAAAATTGGGCGCCATGGGTGGAGAAAGGTCTTCGAATCTAGCAATTTTGCTATCAAGTGGGTCGTCCCATGGTGGAAAATAGAGAGGATGGTTGGTGTCAACAAGCAACCTTTCTGCCGTCTTCCAAGTTTGTCCCGTATGACTTATTATTATCCCTGCAGGGTAAAAAGACAATACGGCTTGCTTCAGAATATTCCTTCCAGGGATCTTCGTCCTCCCTATGAGTGCCCTGTTTCCTAGGAAGTAGACAGATTTGATGCTTATTGGAGTGCTAGACCTTTATGGGTAGTGATTACCCAAAAGGTTCCTCCTTCTTTGCCCAATGATGTGAAGAAGTGGTTGCTGAAGAAACCTTCGAAGGATTCGAAGAAAGATCAAAGTAAAACTGATGTGAAGAGTCGTCTAGGTGACAGGGTGATTCCTGCCAAAGAACGATTAGGTGCAAGAGTTGAATTCAAAACACCTACAATTCCTAGGAAGAAAAGTACTACCAAAGATAAGGAGAAAAGGAAAGCTGACGCCACAAATAAAAAAAATCTTGGGTAGAAAAAAAGCATGGAGTCCTAGCTGAAGAGGAGACTATCTACTCTAAGATTGAATGTAGGTCCTCTAAAGGATGCCTACTAGCTAAGGTTATGGATGAGGAGGAGGAAGGAAACAAAAATTGGAAAAGGGCTAGGAAAGAAAAGAAAGATTAGGAGCATTGCTTAATTTCAAATTATTAGACTTAGTTTATACTTTTCATTTAAAGTTAATTTATTTCAGCTTTATTATAATTTCATCAATAATGTAATTTTATTTTATTAATGAAATTTCAGCTTTTAATTAAATTATTTACTTTAAATTTATTTTATTAAAGCAATGAAAACCAAAAAAATTAATTTTCCAGAAATTCTTCGAGTACGGAAGTCGAAAATTTTCCGAAAAACACCGAAATTTGCCCAGAATTTGTCTGTGAATTGGCGCCGCTAATTTGCAACTGGCGCCTGACAGGGAAGTCTGGCGCCAGGCGCCAGTGGCAACGGCTGGCGCCAAGGGCCATTGGCTAGCGCCAGGTTCTTCTCTATGACGCCGATATTTCGCCTATCTTCTGTCGAATTTTTAATTAACTCTGGGATGCGAGAATGTCGAAAAATAAGGTGGCCGTACCCGTAAAGGGTTGCCTACGTATCATTTCTTAAGGAATCAGGCCAAACGTAGCTCTCTTGTGTATCCTACTCAAGTAATATGAGTAGTACTTCTTAAGTTGGTCAAGATTTTTCATGTTTGAGAACTCATTGCCATCTATATCAGTTAGTTTTGCTGCATCTCTTGACAGGATTGTTTTGACAATGTAGGGTCCAGACCAATTAGGTCTGAATTTTCCCCTTGGATCTAAAACATTTTTCCTTAATGCTTTTAACACCAAGTCTCCTACTTTGATGTTTCTTGTCATGACCTTCTTATTAAAATGCCTAGCCATACGAGTTTGATAACACTGAGTATGATGCAGAGCTTCTAGTCGTTTCTCATCGAGTAGAATTAATTCTTCATATCTTTCCCTAGTCCATATACCAAGGAAAATGGCGTATTTCCTGTTGATGTGAAAATTGACGTGCGGTAACCCCACAATGCAAAGTGAAGTTTGTTAGGCCAATCTTTATAATTTTTCGTCATTTTCTCGATGATAGTCTTTAAATTTTTTCTAGCTGCCTCGACTGCTCCATTTGCTTGAGGTCTGTAAGGGGATAAATGATGATGTTGAATGCCGTATTTTTGTAGCAATTCTTCACATTCGGCTTGAAAGTGAGTTCTGCTGTCACTTATCATTTCATGTGGGACTCCGTATCGACAAATAATATTTCTCTCGATAAAGAGTGCTACATGTTTTGCAGTGAGTTTAGCGTATGATTGCGCTTCGACCCACTTTGTGAAGTAATCAATCGCTACTAAGATATATTCGTGGCCTCCTGTTCCTGGGGGAGTGAATTTGCCGATGATGTCGATTCCCCATGTAGAGAATGGCCATGAAGATGTGTAGGTGTAGAGCAAGGATGGAGGAACATGTTGTAAATTGGCATAAATTTGGCACTTAGGGCATCTTTTTACGTACTGATGGAAATCCCTATTCATCGTAGTCCAATAATATCCTTCTCGCATTATTTTTTGGACTAACATTTTGCCATTTATATGAGTGCCACAAATTACTTCGTGGAATATCCTCATTGCTCTTTGTGCATCCTTCTTTCCTACACATAAGAGAGCTCGACCCTTAGGTACCCTTTTATGTAGCTCGTTGTCTATGAGTACATATTGGGAAGCCAAAAGCCTTAATGCTCTTTTTGCTCTTTTGTCAGCTTGGGGAGGGTATTCTCCTTTGGTGACGTAATTGAGTATATCCGTGTACCATGGTTCTTCTTCCTCTTCTTCTTCGCCTTGGACTACTTCGTCGTCTTCTATAGTCTGGATGTATGCCGGTTTGTGCCTTTTTTCTATGGTTAGAGGCATTTGCTCGATTTTCGTGGGAATCCTAACCATCGAGGCTAGTCTTTCCAAGGCATCTGCAAATTGATTTTCTTCCCTAGGTTGATATGTGTATTCTACCTTCTCTAACTGATAGGTAAGAGTTTCCAGATAGGTCTGGTAAGGGACTAGACTTTCGCTCCTTACTTTCCACCTTTTAGATATCTGATTGATAATCAAAGAAGAGTCTCCGAATATCCTTAAATTTTTTACTCCCAATGCCAAAGCTGTTTCAAGGCCTACCACACATGCTTCATATTCAGCAGCATTCTTGGTAACGTCGAAATCAAGCTTTATAGAGATTGGAACATGCTCTTCTTTAGGTGATACTAGTAATACTCCAATGCCACATCCCTTTTAGTTCGAGGCTCCGTCGAAGTATAAGGACCAAGTATCATCTTCAATGACCATTAAGTCTTCATCTGGAAATTCATTGTCTTGTATTGGCGTCGAGTCTTGTATTGGAAAATCTGCTAGGAAGTCCGACACCACGGATCCTTTGATAGCTTTTTGTGGCATGAAACTTACATCAAACTGGGCTAGATTGACTATCCATCTCGATATGCGTCCATTGAGTGTAGATTTCTCAAATAGATACTTGAGTGGATCTAATCGGGAGAGTACGAAGACGGTATGCACTAACATGTAATGTCTTAACTTGGTTGTGGCCCACACCAATGCGAGGCACAACTTCTCGAGTGGCGTATAGCGTGCTTCGTATTCGAGCATCTTCTTGCTTAGATAGTAGATTGCATTCTCTTTGCCTTCTACTTCTTGTGCTAGCATAGCTCCCATTGTCTCTTTGGTAACTGTCAAATATAACTTAAGAGGTATTCCGGGAAGTGTTGGTGCTAATACGGGAGGATTTGCGAGATAGGCTTTGATCTTTTCAAAGGCTTTTTGACACTCATCATCCCATATTGCTGGTACATTCTTCTTCAGCTTTTTAAAGATAGGTTCACATATTGTCGTCAATTTTGATATGAACCTACTTATGTATTGCAACCGGCCAATAAATCCTCGAATCTGTTTCTCAGTCCTAGGCTGTGGCATTGACATGATTTCTTTGATCTTGGTTGGGTCTACCTCTATTCCTCTAGAGCTTATGACATATCCCAAAATCTTGCCTGAGGTGACTCCAAAAGCGCACTTAGATGGATTCAACCTCATATTATATTTTCTTAGCCTTTCGAAAAATTTCCTTAAGGCTACTTGATGGCCTGGACGGTCTTTTGATTTTACAATCATGTCGTCGACATATACCTCGACTTCTTCATGCTTCATGTCATGGAGTAAGGCAGTTGATGCACGTTGGTAAGTAGCACTCGCGTTTTTCAACCCGAATGGAATTACCGTGTAGCAGTAAGTGCCCCATGGTGTTATAAAAGTTGTTTTCTCCATGTCTTCTTCTGCCATGAGAATCTGGTTGTAACCTGTGTACCCATCCATGAATGAGAGAATCGCGTGATTTTCCGTGTTATCTACCAGAATATCGATGTGTGGCAAAGGGAAGTCGTCCTTTGGACTTGCCTTATTTAGATCTCGATAGTCGACACACATTCTTACCCTTCCGTCTTTCTTCGGAACTGGGACGACGTTGGCGACCCATTCGGGGTATTTGGATACCTTGATGAAAACTGCAGTTATTTGTTTTTGAACTTCTTCTTTTATTTTAAGAGTTACGTCGGGTTTCATTCGACGTAACTTTTGTTTTACGGGATTCATTCCTGGAATTAGTGGTATAGTGTGTTGAGCTATTTCTCTATTAATGCATGGCATATCTTTGTATGACCAAGCGAATACATCGATAAATTCTTTAAGTAAGTTAATTAAATCGGTTCTTTCTTGTTTATTTAGTGTTAATCCGATTTTAACTTCTCCTTTATGGGTCGAATAATTTGAGATATCAACCGTTTCAGTTTCTTCAATTACTGGTGTTTTCTTTTCGAGTGTTTCCATTGCTTTAATAATTTCTTTGTCTTTTTCATTGTTAGTTAAGCAATGCTCGTCATCTTGGGTTAGAGAAGAACACGAGAAATAAGGAGAAATATTATTATACTCTGAGATCATTACATCAAAGAGTGATATGTCCTCAGGGACTTGATCACTAACTATTCTAGGAGAAGAAATAGGAGGGGAAAGTGCTACTACAATAGACTTAGAAGACTTTAGGGGGAAAGACTCCGACTCAGACTCTGACTCAGACGACTCTTCAAACATTGGCCCTTTCCCTGTCGTGATGGATATCTTTCTTCCACTTTGAGTAGTTACTTGAATAGTCTTGCGCCACCCTTGTAGCGATCCTTCAGCTGGAGTGATTAGCTTCGAGGGATCGAAGCTTTCGCTTTGTAGGACTGTTTGAATGAGCGAGGAGTTATCTTCTCTGTAAGTTGGCTCATTCTTTTCTCGCCCATATAGTAATCCCATGACGTTAAAGTCAAAGTATGGGGTGCTTTCTCCTGGTTGGGATTTCATCAATGAATTAGCAATCCAAGAAAATCTCAAATCCTGTTTGTCTTATGCCATTTACAACAAATGGCTCGGGAAATTCTTGGCATGGATAGTCCTCTCCTTCTTTTATAAATTGACTATTAAGTGTAAGAGGGTACTGATCCATTGGGATTTCTTTCTTTTGAGTGCGAGCGTCTCTACGTGCCTTTGACGTTTCCTGGGCTTGCTTGAGATCTTTCTGAGTCGGTTCGAAACCAAGTCCGAAAGTGTCTAACTTAGGGAGGCCAGGTGACTCCAGCGATTTTGCCGTTCCTTTCTTCTTTCCTAGGGTCATCCCTGGAAAATGTCCTTGTTTCTTCAGCATGGCATTTACAATCATGTTGGAATGGGTCATGGCAAAGAGGGGTCCTTTCATCCTCCTGTATTAAGGAGACTTCTTCGTTAAAGCCCCATAAATCTTCATCATCCTCGTCGTGCTCCACATTAATGATTGGATTCTATATAGACTTGATCCTCATAGGCGAAGCATCGATGGTGATAGGAATTCCCCCAACTATAGCTTTTACTTATTGGTGGAGAGATGAGGGGACGGCCTTAAGGTCATGAAGCCAAGGGCGTCCCAACAGCAAATTGAACAAAGCTTTAATGTCTACTACTTGGAAAGTAGTAGCATGTTCTATTGCTCCCACCGTTACATTCAGGGTAATTTTGCCGAGAGCTTGACGACGAGTGTTGTCATAGGCCCTTATTCCTTGTGTAGACGGAGTTAAATCTTCGTCCCTTATGCCTAGCATCCTCGCAGTTCTAAGTGGACAAACGTTGATGGTCGATCCATTGTCTACAAGAGTCATAGGAACATTAATCCTCTTGCAAACAACTGTGAGGTTTAATACCTTGTAATGTTTGTCACCTTCTGGGGTAAATCCTTGTCAGAAAAGGTGATCAAATTAATTGGACTAGGAAGATCGCTTGTGTAGACACCCATTTTTGTCTCCCCAAAACCAAACCCGGTGATGAGTACCTTTCACGTCGAATCATAATCGAATGAAACGAAAGTGTGGAAAGGTCTAGTGTTGCGGAAAGTTTTATTTTCTTTTCTCTTCTCTCTGTTTTTGAAAATTTATTTTAAGAAAACAGCCAAACCAGTTTGGTTGGTCCATGATATGGGTCCAATAGTAGTGTAGTTGGATGGGGCTTGCAAAGACCTTTCCAACAATATATTATAAGCCCAATTCCGATGAATATTGAGGAAGTTATTGCCAATTTACCAAACTGGGCCCGGTTTGACCTTTATGTACGGCCCAATGATCTAGGGGAGGGCCTAATATGATTTATCAATGCAATTAGGAATGGTTTTAGTCTTTTAGATTCTTCTAGAAGGTTCTTTTCATTCCTAATTCAATTAGCATTGATAAATTGACTTTTGTTGACTTTTTAGAGTTTTAATCAAAATCAAATAGCATTTTCGAAGATATTATATTATTTTATCCTCCAGTACGGTAAACTTATCGGATTTTCGAAAACGCGTTGGTATTAGGCTTGGCGCCTAACCCCAGGTCTGGCGTCTGGCGCTAGTGGTGGTGCCTGGCGCCAGCTAGTCAGGGTTGGCGCCAGCTCTGTTTTCTGAGCGTCAGACTCTGTTTTGTTTAATTTATCTTTTTTGGCTGATTTTCTCTATAAATATCGTATTAAAAACTCCGTTTTCATTCACCAATTCTCACCAATTGTTTTCATCATTCATCAACAATCATTAATCTTTAGCATTCTCTAAATCATTCATCTCTCTTCAACATTCTTTCTTCAAACCTTTGCTTTTCTTATACAAATTTATGCATTCACAAAATCTAGAAACACCTAGCTATATTCGAAGTTGCCTTCGCCCTTGACGTGAAAGGTTTTAATTTCTGAGGGTTTGGTCCCAAATCTCTATTTCAATTATTTAATTTAATTGTTTGATTAGTATTTTCCTTGAAGTTACTGACGTGTGTATTTTGTTATTAGAAAGAGGTATGAGGCATCAACGTAAGTGCTTTAATTGATTTTAATGATATTATGATGTAGAATTAATGTTTACAGTGTTATTGTGATATTCCTAGTGTCATGTCTAGGGTATTTTTAATATATTAAATATGATTCCTGCGATGTTTCCTATGTTCTTCCTAATATTTATGATTGCTAGTATCATGTTAGGGTTAAAGCTTTGATTTTTATTGTTTAGTGACATGCTAGGGTTTGTTATTAATCTTGTTAGTATCATGCCTAGGATCTTGCTATTTTTATTATGCTTTAACATGATTCATGATTATTATTATGGTTAATATGATTGTTATTATGATAATTATAATTCATGATTATTATTATTGTGTTGCTTGATGCTTATTTATTGTTATTGCTTGATCACACCTTTATTGCATGTTTAAAGGGAATTTTGGTACTTGTAATCATGCTTAATAAGATAATTAATAATCTTGTTTAGGGTTAATGGGATTATAATTCTAGTGATCGCCAATAATAGTTTATTTGTGCATTAATATTCAACCAACATAGATTAAACAGGTTTAGGGTTAATCCTATTGATTGCGTGTTAGTCAGAAAGCGCACATGAATACGATCAGAATAAAGTAGAGGCCTATTATTAGGGCATGTTTAGGTTGGATTTGTACCTTCATCCCCGAACCCTTATTTGGTTCATGACCTTATGGAGTTGACGATCTCTTGGATCGTTAAGGGGTGTAACCTTCACCTCTTGAAAAGTTTACAAGTTCCTAAAACTTGTTGGCGACTCTTTTTCCCTATCTTCTTCCCTTTTGGACGCCACCGTACTTTAGTGTATGATCACAGTGGGGTTCAAGTTAGTGGGATTTTAAAGGCTTGAAATTATTCCCTACAGTCTTTGGCGACTCCACTGGGGAGGATTCCTATTTTAATTCCTGAATTTGTTTAGGCAATGATTTAGAATGAGTGGATGAGACTCGAAATGTTCTAAGTATTTCATGTGCGTAATTTTAATTAACATTATTGTCATATGCATAAAAAAGATCTCATTGGAAAGACCATCCGTAATGAGTTAAAAACATAGGATTTTACACGTAGGAAATTTGAGAAACGTCTTTCACAACTAGGACTAAAATAACACCGCGCGAAATTGGAAAATTTTATCGAGCACAGAAAGCTGCTGAGGCATGTGGGAAGTAGCGTCAGGGGCCAGAGCTTGGCGCCAGACTTTTAGCCGTAGCGCCAGACGCCAGTATTGGCGCCAGGAGCTACAGTTAAAAGCTTGCGCTAGTCTCTGATTGCTGGCGCCAATTTCCCCCAATACTGAGCCAGAAATATGCGTTCTAATTTCGACCGGTTTTTCGTATTGTTTGCTCGATCCTACTTCCTAATTGAATTTTTTCTCACTTTTCTGAAACCCATATGTGTTCTACATATGGACATAACCCTCTGGGAATTTATGCTCCATCTACCCGATTGAACGCTCCATGCAACAAAGGGTACATCCGAGATGTTGAATTCACCAAACCATGGAAGCGAGTTTTTTCTAAAACTCGCGGTGTCCCATCCACTCGCGCCAACCCTTCACGGTTAGGCTTCCGCACGGTGCATCCGGACAATTAACCATGGAGCCTCTTTTGACTAAACCATATCCCGAACTTTAGAGAACTAGAGCCATGGTTAGGTTGCGAACTCATTGCATCATGTTGTGCCTACTTGACTAATTGTGCATTATTTGTTGTGCATATATATTCTATGTTTCTCTTAACCGTTTGTTGACTTGTGTTGAGACTAAATAAATTAATGGCTTAAAGAACTTTGCCTAATTAATTAATTAATTAATTTGAGTCAATAAAGTCTAATGTTTTAATCGGAATTGACCTAGTACGACTTTAGGCATACCCCAGTTAACTAATAACACCGAAAACAGTCCCAGACCGAAGCTCCAATATTGGCGCCAAGGTCTGAGCTGTAGCGCCACGCTATGGAGTGTAGCGCCTGACGACAGCAATGTTGTCTGGCGCCAAGCTCCACACTGTGACGCCAGTCCTGTCGCTTGGCCGACAATTCGGATTATTGGTCGAGTCATCACCAACGGCCTAATTAACCAGTTTGCTAATTAATTCGGTTAATTTTCGCTGTCAATAACACCTTGTCAAGTCATTAATCGAGTCTTAGTCACATAGTCTAGCCACATGTTCATGACACGAGTCTTAACATGCCACATACACTCACTAATCTTAGCACACACTTTGAGTACACATCACCATGACCATGTCGTAGGTCCATGCATGAGTCGGTCTTTTTCCGTCATTTGAGTTGGGGGGTACATTCTACTCCTAATCCTTCATATCCCCCCATCTACATCACTTTTCTTCACACTCTATTCAAATTTTTCTTCACCTCCTCCATCCATTGCATGTTGAATAAAGCTTGAGTCAAATAATTAACAATAAATATCCCAAAATTCCTTTTCCACAGTACTTGGTCGAGGAGAGAAGGGTGATTAATCAAGGACAACCTCTTTATTCAGGTCTCGCTTTTTGATAAACCGATTCGTCAAAAGAGGAAGGCTAAGAAGAAAATGGCAACTCAAGAAGAAGTCAATGATCTTAAGAACCAAATGGCTACTGTGACTGAGACATTGAAGCTTCTCGCACTTAAGGTCGATAATCGCGTGAAGCAACAACAGATGGACCTCATGCAAGAGAGTATAAGCAAGCTATCTAGTGACTATAAATTTCAGGGCATGAGTTTACAAGGGGTCTCGCTGGACAAGGAACTTCTTCCACATAAGGTCAACGCAACTGACATCCCTAAATTCAAGGCAACAGATAACCCTTACTTCCATCTAAGAGCTTTTGAAACCATAATAAGCATTAAGAGTATCTATAAGAAGGTTTTTCCCTCTATGTTCTCACTATCTCTTGAAACCGTTTGCCAACAATGGTACTTCTCCCTTGACAAGGAGAAAACCTCTACCTGGGAATCGATAGTAAACACTTTCGTTGATAGATACAAGTGCAATATTCAAGTTGAAACCGACCACATACAACTTGAGATGCTAAGACAAAAAGAGAATGAAGGTTTCACTTCTTTCTTTAATAAATGGAGGGAAACTTCCGCCAAGATGATTGAGGTCCCCACCGAAAAGGAGTCTGTGAGGATGTTTATCAAGAATCTTCAAGAGAAGTATTCAAAGCACTTAAAATATAA
Source organism: Chenopodium quinoa (assembly GCF_001683475.1). Taxonomy (NCBI): domain Eukaryota; kingdom Viridiplantae; phylum Streptophyta; class Magnoliopsida; order Caryophyllales; family Amaranthaceae; genus Chenopodium; species Chenopodium quinoa. The sequence continues at coordinate 5,040,941 of NW_018742681.1, forward strand.
ACACAACTTGAATACTTTCAAGGCCGTTTACGACATCGGAATTGAGATCGAAGATGACCTCGCAAAGCAAAAAGCCACTAACAATAATAACCACGGCGGATGGAAAGGAAAGAAGAGAGACAATCCTTCTTCTTCCAAAAACGCCCACTCTAGTAATAATGTTAGTACCTTTGACCATAATGATGTCTTAGCCATGGACAATCAAGGATCTAAAAGGAAACCTAGGCGAGAGCTCACACACATAGGAATGACCTACGATGCTGCTTTCGACCGTCTTTACGATCGAGGATTAATCAAACCTATTGACCCTACCTAGGATCCAACACCAGAAAATCGATCTTCGAGATGGAATCCAAACTCCTATTGCAAGTACCATCGAGGAAACGGTCATACTACCGATAAATGCTACAGGTTTCAAAACCTCATTCAAGATCTCATAGAGGCAAATAAGATCCCATTGCCTCTAGCCAGCGAGAAGACTGGATGATGTCGGAGCAAACAACACAAGACAAAGGCGAGCTTTAACGACAAGATTTCATGACCTTTTTTTTTTTAATTTCTTTTTCATTTTTTCCTTTCCCCTATAAGTCTAGCATAGGCACCCTTTTCTTTTCCCTTAGATTAATTTTGTAGATCAATTCTTTTTCTTTTTAAATAAAATGAGCATTTATTTCCTTGTATATGATCATTTCATTTCATTACATTGCAGCAAAAAAAAAAAAAAAAAAAAAAAAAAAAAAAATCCATGTCGAATTAAGCACAAGGTATACCAATGATTTGAGGCACTTCTTGTAGCCACATCATATCTCCTTTCACCTATACAATCCTTTCTTCATAAACCACTTTGAGCCTCGTCTAACGATATACCTTTCAGTTTTTCAACCTACATCTACCTAACCTTGTGATGGGATGGTGTGCAACTTATGCAATTCTAAAAAGGCTTGAGTGAATTCAAAAGATCAAAATAAAAAAGCAAAAATAAATAAAAGTGTAAAAAGGGCAAGGGTTCCAATGTCTTTGATATGAAAATATCTTCGATAAGAACACGTCTCAGATTGCGTCTCTTATCGAGTGCTCGGTACCGTGCCAGAGAAACTTGAATGCCAAGTGAGTGATAGACTGCATGATCGGGATTGCCCACACTTATTAAAATAGATGCTAAAGCAAAAGATAAAGGAGAGCTAAAAAATTAGAAACTAAAGCATAAAAATATAAAAATTCAAAAGCGAGGTTGCACACCTTGGGGGCTTATCTAGGGCCTTGAGCCTTTATCCTCTTCTTCTTCAGCCTTTAGCCTAACCACGTTACAACCCTTAAAAAGACCTTTTTGAGGTATACACACTTGTGCGAGGTTCGGCTAGAGTTACGTTCGGCCTGATTCCTAACGGATACGTAGGCAACCTCACATCGAGGTGCGGCCGTAATAAACATGCATTCATATTCTCATTCACACACTTACACCATGATCATATCAAGGGATCTCCAATTCTCATCCCTATTCACTTAGAGATAGAATTGGGGGCTTGATCCTTATATCATTAGCTTACCTAGCCTAAGAGTCACCACCATTTAACTTTTTTCAATAATATTTTTCCACGCGCTTAGCTCTTGTGGCTTAGCTTGAATGTCACTTTCACACACTGCACAGATACATGACCAAATATATCTTTCATTAGGAACCCTTTGTCATGAAATCATAACGTTGAAGCATGCTTTGTCAAAATCACTCATAATTGTCATTGCATCACAAAGTATGAAGTGCTTAGCCTCCGTGCCTAAGTTACCCAAATACTTTCATCATGGAGTCAACCATTGAGATAGCCTAGGATGGATTAATTCTTGCACCTTGAGAGATAGTATCAAACAACATTTGACTAACCTCATTCAACATGCATTCGAAAACTTCGATTCTTTTTCGCATTTTTCTTTTTTCGGGAGAAAGTCGGTACCCTCCAGAAAAATGACGGAAAATTTTTTCTTTTTGCATTTTCGAGTCGCACAATCAGCACTATGTACACACGAGACATGAGTCACACATGTCAAACACTTCGAGTCGAGTCAACCTCGAGTCAGTCAATCAGCGAGTCAAGTTTATACCATGAGTCGTGTTAAGTCGATGAGTCAAGCAATGCTAAACCTTAGGTCAACCCTAAGATAATTAAAAAGATTGGCAAAGTTCTATAGTCAAATATAAATACAGGTGCAGCAGAACAGGGAAGACCCTACTCCAGCGCCTGGCGCTAAATCTTTTCAGCAGCGACAGAACAGCGATTTTGGGTTCCTTGGTACGCCAGTCAGCCCTTATAAGCAATTTGACATGATTGAGTAGTCGATTTGATTACAACCGCAAATAGGTGATCGACCTGATGAAAGATCGTCTCACTTAGCTTAAAGCGCCTAAGCATTGCCTCAAAAGCAGAAAAGGCACCGACATACAGGTTCAAAGCAACGAAAGCGCCGACGTACAGGCATAGCGAAAGCAAAGTTCGAGCGAGCTTTAAAGATCGACAAGTGTTGGTCTTCGGTAATTTTCTTCGGAATATTATCGCAACAAATGAGGATGACTTCGAGTAAAGTTATTTTCGACAGCGTTCGCTAAGATTGTGGAAGTTGTCACCAAAGATTTGAGAAGATAGCACGAGATGGGCGGTCTTTGATGGCATTCGCTAAGATTGTAGAGGTTGTCACCCGAGATTTGAGAAGATAGCACGAGATGGGCGGTCTTCGACGGCATTCGCTAAGATTGTGGAGGTTGTCACCAAGATTTGAGAAGATAGCACGAGATGGGCGGTCTTCGATGACTTTTGCTATGATTGGAAAGGTTGTCACTATGATTCAAGAAAAGGCTCAAGATGTAGCAACATTGATCGACGGCGTTCCCTAGATTGCGGAAGATCGTGAAAACAAATAGCAAGATGGCGTTCCCTAGATTGTGGAGGGTTGTCACAAATAACTGAGGATTGTTTCAAGAGAAGCAATTTTCGATGGTATTCCCTAGGATGTGGAATATTGTCAATGCGAAAGGGGATTGTTTCAAGAGAAGCAATCTTCGGTAGTATTCCCTAGGATGTGGAATATTATCAATGCGGATGAGGATTGTTTCAAGAGAAATAGTCTTCGATGGTATTACCTAGGATGTGGAATATTATCAATGCGGATGATAATTATTTCAAGAAAAATAATCTTCGATGGTATTCCCTAGGATGTGGAATATTATCAATGCGGAGGAGGATCGTTTCAGGCGAAGCAATCTTCCAAATTGGAAGCAGTTACAGGCGTAGCGGTTTTCAATCGGGATGGCATTCTCTAGCTTGCAGGAGGTCATCAAAATAATTGGTTACTTTCAGAGACGTGTGCTTGACGGTGTAAGATACGCGTTTCTTAACTCTTTTATCTGTCTAACTAACGCTAGTTTTGCAGGTATCGGAATTACAAGAGTGATTTAGGATCGCAGAACGTTCTGAATCATTCTCCGTTCCTATCGATACTTTGACTTTTGTTTTCGAAACTTGCGTTTCTCCAAACTCAGTCAAAGTGGGGGCTTCTGTAGACACCCATTTGTGTCTCCCCAAAACCAAACCCGGTGATGAGTACCTTTCACGTCGAATCATAATCGAATGAAACGAAAGTGTGGAAAGGTCTAGTGTTGCGGAAAGTTTTATTTTCTTTTCTCTTTTCTCTGTTTTTGAAAATTTATTTTAAGAAAACAGCCAAACCAGTTTGGTTGGTCCATGATATGGGTCCAATAGTAGTGTAGTTGGATGGGGCTTGCAAAGACCTTTCCAACGATATATTATAAGCCCAATTCCGATGAATATTGAGGAAGTTATGGCCAATTTACCAAACTGGGCCCGGTTTGACCTTTATGTACGGCCCAATGATCTAGGGGAGGGCCTAATATGATTTATCAATGCAATTAGGAATGGTTTTAGTCATTTAGATTCTTCTAGAAGGTTCTTTTCATTCCTAATTCAATTAGCATTGATAAATTGACTTTTGTTGACTTTTTAGAGTTTTAATCAAAATCAAATAGCATTTTCGAAGAAATTATATTATTTTACCCTCCAGTACGGTAAACTTATCGGACTTTCGAAAACGCGTTGGTATCAGGCTTGGCGCTAGCCATTAGCGCCTGGCTCTAGTGGTTGTGCCTGGCGCCAGCTAGTCTGGGTTGGCGCAAGCTCTGTTTTCTGAGCGTCAGACTCTGTTTTGTTTAATTTATCTTTTTTGGCTTATTTTCTCTATAAATATTGTATTAAAAACTCCGTTTTCATTCACCAATTCTCACCAATTGTTTTCATCATTCATCAACAATCATTAATTCTTTAGCATTCTCTAAATCATTCATCTCTCTTCAACATTCTTTCTTCAAACCTTTGCTTTTCTTATACAAAATTCCGCATTCACAAGATCTAGAAACACCTAGCCATATTCGAAGTTGCCTTCGCCCTAGACGTGAAAGGTTTTAATGTCTGAGGGTTTGGTCCCAAATCTCTATTTCAATTATTTAATTTAATTGTTTGATTATTATTTTCCTTGAAGTTACTGACGTGTGTATTTTGTTATTAGAAAGAGGTATGAGGAATCAAAGTAAGTGCTTTAATTGATTTTATTGATATTATGATGTAGAATTAATGTTTACAGTGTTATTATGATATTCCAAGTGTCATGTCTAGGGTATTTTTAATATATTAAATATGATTCCTGCGATGTTTCCTATGTTCTTCCTAATATTTATGATTGCTAGTATCATGTTAGGGTTAAAGCTTTGGTTTTTATTGTTTAGTGACATGCTAGGGTTTGTTATTAATCTTGTTAGTATCATGCCTAGTGTTTCGGGGTTTTCTGATGTCCTGCGGGAGAGTTACAATTCCGAGACTGGAACCGGACGCCTGTACCTGCAAAATAACGGAGACTACTGAGAGCTCCGCCTCCAACGGTCAAGTTAGTACCTGATTAAGGAGTAATCAATACAGAAATTAAAGTAATGAGATCTCTCTAGGTGAGAGTGCTTAGTGTTGGTAATCTGCGTTGTTAGCGAGATTAGCCGGTTGTTAATAACTCTGTTCTTCTCTGCTTGATTTCTTGATTATTCGATTCCCTGATTAATGAGGATTAATCGAGTATTTATAGCCTTGAGAAGCGTGCAACTCTCTAGGTTTAAGGTAAACCTAGGGCTGATCGGGCCTCTAGACTGAATTGGGCCTTGATGGCCGGTTTTCCCATTTGGCATGGGTGGACACGTGGCGTGTCTAAATTGGTCCGTAGAGGACGTAGCTGTGATTGACACGTGGCAGGCTCCTGTTGGCCTTCGTGAAGGACACGTGGCGGAACCTGGTTGGTCCACTTGTCAGACGGTGATTGGTGGATAAAAATCCCCTAATCATTTGCCCCTCACAGGTGGCACGTGACTGGTCACGTGTCGCCTGTGACAGGTGTCGCACGGTGACAGGCGACGGCCTGTTACAGGTGTCATCTTGCAAACGGCCGAGAGATTTTCCCGCCCACATTTTGAATTTGGAAGCGACCTTTCGCCTTCTCACCTTGCCTATATAAGGAAGTGCTGACTTCGGTCATTTTCACATTTGAGAACTTTGCGAGAACATTCGGACCCCTGAACTTGCTCTGACATTTCGGACTTTTTCTGCCTACCGCCTGTTCTGACAAGCCGACTGACCCGAACTTCCAGGACTTCATCAACCGTCACTCGTTCAGGTAACTCAGTTCTCTTACTCTTAATTTTCTTTTTATTTTTTGAAATGGCACCACGGAAGCACACGACACGACCTAAGTTAGTGATCAGCCGGTCACCGGGGACGGCTGAATCTAGGACTAGGAGTGCCGCCTGCCCTTTTCTGGACCCATCTTTGCTCTTTATACAAAGTCCGACTGTATCTGTGTCTATGCAGAACGTGATGGCCAGAACAAAAAAGACTGCTATGATATCAAACTCAGACGGCTCCTCCCAAAGGGTGCTCCTTAGTGAAACATCTGACCAGGCGCCAGATGTAAAACGAGGCGACTGTCAAGCCGACAGTTCTGAGAGAGGGGCCAAGGTGTTCCCTTCCCATCTTACCGTTGACATGTCTAATTTTCCTTCTGCTCCTTCTAAGGGAGAGGAGGCGGGCCCCTCTAGGAGAGGGGAGGAGTCGTCCTCCTCGGACTCGTCAGAGGACGAGTCTGAGTCCAGCTCTTCTGGCCACAGTTCTCTAGGCTCAGAAGAAAAACATAGCCGCCTTCAGGAGGCGAGACTTTCTCATGCAGTTGAGAAGGGGGACAATTGGGCGGAGCCATCCGCCTCTTACAGAGAGGAAAACGCCCCCTACTACTGCAGGGTACCCTGGGGCCGGATTGCAACCATGCAAGACAACGTGGCGAGCTTTATTGCTAACCACAAAATGGGCCCGAAATTTTTACTGTTTGTGCCGGATCCAGAAGACACTGTCGTCTGGCCGGCTGGTACCAGCTATGGTGACGGCTGCTTTGGCTGCTATGTGGCGGCCATCAAAGCTGGACTGCGCTTCCCATTACATCCGGCTGTTCAGCGGATTTTAGATGGGTATGATCTGGGGTTATGGCAGTTAGCCCCCAACTCTTGGGTAAATGTACTTGGCTATGTGGCCGGGTGCGAAATGTACGGGGTGGAGCCAAGCTTTGAGGCTTTCGCCCACATGAACTATCTCAGCCGGACCCCTAAGTCGGGAGGGACCGGCTGGTACCAATTAACGAGCCATAGGGGTTACCTCATGACGAGAGGTAAGGCGAACAAATGGAAGGATTGGCGGAACACCTTCCTTATCATTGAGAGTTCAGACACGGAACTGAACAAACGTTTTAACAAGTGGAATAGGGATCCGCCTCTCCTCGCAGGCGGCCGCAGCATGCCGCCTGTTCCCCCAAAGGCTAAAAAAGAGATCCTAGACAAAGGACTTTTCAAAGTAGAGACTAGGGTGAACTCTACTTCAGGGGTACGAGAGCAAGTACCCCTAAACTGCGTCCCGAGCTTCAAGTGGCTCTATGACGAGTACTTCTTGGCCGCCTGTGGCCTCGGCAGTCGGTGCTCTAGAGGTAGCCGGCCTGACAAATACTCTGTTTTTTCACGCCTTGTTTACTTGGGATTTTTACTAACTTTGTTGTTTATTTCTTGCAGCTGACGCCATGAGTAAAATATCAGCATCTAAGACTGCGGCGGCCATGCTGCGGGCCTCGCTCATGAAGCAGTCGTATGCCGACTCCCCCAACAAAGAGGCACCCTTGGTAAACTTCAAAAACTCTTCCTCTTTTAGTTGTCTTATGCATATACTAACTCTTTTTGTTTTCAGTCTGGCACTCCAAGGGCTTCCTCCTCGCAACAGCCGGACCCCAAGGCCCGGAGGACGACTGTTGCAAGCTCTCCTGGGTCTTCCAGGAAAACAGTGGCGGCTGAGAAGCAGCCGGCCACTTCTTCAAAAACCCAGGCGGGGCCGCCTAGATATATGAATACTCACTTGTAAAAAACTCACCCTTGCTTCCTCCTTGCCTAGGTCTAACTTGTTTTTTCCTTTCACTTAATGCAGCCGGCCCCCAAGGGCTTGACTTGGTTGAGGTAGCCAAGTCAATGGTTAAAGTAGTTCCTCCATCTGACAGGGAGGCGGTCAGGGGTGCCGGCACCCTTGACCTTGATGGGATTTCAGGGGTCCTGGCTGAGGTACACTTAGCATATTTTTGAGCTTTTGAGTTCCAGGACGCCTGTTAACTTTTCTGTTTGGAAACTGACGCCTGTTTTTCTTTGTACTTAGGCCCTGCTCCGAGTCAACAGCCTTCGCAAGCCGATTGATCGGAAAAACAAAGAGGTAAAGGCCGCAAAGGCTATGGCCGCCTCCAGCTGTGATAAGGCAATGTTTCAAATTGCCCAAAATGAAGTACTGACCATTGATCTTCTTTATTATCAGGCGCAGGCTACCGCCGCTGTTCGGGCCCAGTTAGAGGCGGCCCAAAAGAAGGTTGACGAGCTGGAGGGGACCGTCACCAACCTTAAGGCCGAGCTGAAACCTCTTCGCGAAAAAATGCACTCTTACGAAGCCATGGAGAAATCTTTGGCCAACGTAAAAGAACGCTTGGTGAACCAAGAGAAGAGTCTTACCCAAAAGCTCTCGGATAAGGCCGAGCAAGAGAAACAAGAGCTCGTCCGGGAGATGGTGGAAGACTCCGCTCAAATCCAGCGCATGACCTGGGAACGACTGTTCCCCAGTGCCGACTTTGCCTCATGGGAAAGAACGTACCGCCAGTGTTCGGAAATATATAATCAACAGATCCTGGCGGCTGCTGAAGAAGAGGCGTTGGACGGTGCGTTGGAGGAGGAAGAGCCGGTCGTGGCGCTTGTGCCACTTGGGGGTAAGGCATCAAAAGAGGGTGCAGCTAAGGCCGAGTCCAGCAAGAAGAGTGCTGACCAGGCGGCAGCTGCTGATACTGAACTGCCCCCTTCTTAAGCTTTAAGTATTATTTCTTTTTTTTTTTTTCCACGGCCTGCGTGCCGTTTGCTTTGTAATTACCCGGCCAGGGGGCCGGGGTTTTGAATATTCTGCTGGTCTTTAATGGCCGGCTCATTTATCAAATTTTTGTTTTGGTTCAAATTTGTCTAAGTATTTTTAATTTGTTCACTAGACCGACTGTTGTGTATGGCCGAACGTTAAGGCAGGTACAAATAGTAAGTATGCCGCTTATGCCCCTGGACGACTGGTTGTCTGTTTCCAGGATAGATGATCAGTCGGCCATTTATTCAATCGGTATTCGAACTATTTATTCAATTTGTCTGACCAAGTAAATAGTATTTCCTAGTTGCCAAGGAATTAAGTAGGATAACAAGCGGCTGGTGCCGGTTGTTTCCCTTTATTGCCAATGTTGGCTTTTAACTCGTAATTTGTTAATCTAGCAAGAGTATTGGTTGAGAGCCCTTGTTTATAAAAAACAGGTGGACGACTCATACCTTTTAGGCTCCATACTAAGTTTGAGTGACTATTAAGATAACATAGGAGTTACTTAGTCTTCGTCACAATAAAGATTGAGTAGTAGAGGTACCAGGCGGCGTAGGCCGGCTAGACCCCTTGATTCGCCAATGTTGGTTGGCTATTAACTCAATAGGTTACTTAGTAGGAATAGGGGTTCGAGTGCCCTTGTTTGTTTAAAACAGGCGGACGACTCAAACTTTTTAGATTCCATACCAAATTTGAGGGAGTGACTATGAGTTAACGTTGGAGTTACTCAGTCGCCGTCACTTTTGTTTGAGAAGTAGAGGTACCAGGCGGCGTAGGCCGGCTAGACCCCTTGATTCGCCAATGTTTGTTGGCTATCATCTCAATAGGTACCCCCTGCATCTATCCCAAGTAATACAGGCGGTCATCTGACTCAGATGTCAACTGCTACCACTGATTTGGTTAGTGATAGAGTTATCCTTGTCTCAAAAACGGCTACGTGGTTGCCCTTGGGGACAGTCGTATAGGTGCCGTGTAATTAGTTTATAGAACAATGTTCCACCCAAAAGGGAGCTGCTCTCTGCGACGAATTTCATCCGGAGGGATGCCGTCGGACGCCTGCTATGATGTTGGGACAGGTCGAATTAGTTTTGTAGATTTGATCAGTTGGCTTGGCGCCTGGTCTGATCATTCGGCCGGTGGCCTTTGTAAGTTCTTGGTGAACGTAAGTGCTAAGTGAGAGAAGGGTAGCCGCCTGTTAGGCACAGGGTCGGCCAGGCCCTAATCTTTTTAGCTAAGTGTTTGAGTAAAATACTCAATGGAGAGTAGCCGACTGTAAAGGAACAGACGGCATGCCCCTCAGAAGATAGTGAAAAACTCAATGGAGAGTAGCCGACTGTAAAGGAACAGACGGCATGCCCCTCGTAATACAATTAAATAGTAAGTGCAAACTTTATTAAGTAGCTCTTTACTTTACATCTCTCAGAAGAAATATTTTTTAAGGTTATCTACATTCCAAGTTCGAGGCAACGGTTGTCCGTCTGGTGTTTCCAGACGGTAGGTACCGTCCCTGACTTCCTCATAGATTCGGTAGGGTCCTTCCCAGTTGGGAGTTAGTTTGCCAGACTCATTAGCCCTACCTACTGCTTCCATTTTTCTAAGTACAAAGTCCCCTACTTTGAGTGGACGCCTGTGTACTTTTTTGTTGTATGATCTAGTCATTCTCAGGCGGTAGATCTCATGGCGCAAAACAGCATTGCCCCTCTTTTCAGGAAGTGAGTCTAATGCCAAGCGCATGGCTTCCCAGTTTGCCTCTTCATCATATAGCATTACTCGAAGAGTCGGCTCGTAGTGTTCTATTGGAAGAACAGCTTCCGCACCATAAGTTAGGAGGAATGGAGTTTCTCCAGTCGCCCCTTTTTCAGTCGTCCTAATGGCCCAGAGAACATGTGGTAGTTCATCCGCCCATAGGCCGCCTGCTCGTTCAATCTTTTTCTTGAGACCGTCTGAGATGATTTTATTAAAGGCTTCCACCTGGCCGTTTGCTTGTGGACGGCCGACAGATGCAAAGTAGTGTGCAATTCCTTGGTCACCCAACCAGCTTTTGAGAACAGGCGTCTCAAATTGGGGACCATTATCAAAAACCATAGACATGGGAACCCCGAACCGAGTGATGACGTTTTTCCAAATGAATGAAATTACATCTTTCGTCTTGATTCCCTTTACAGCCTCCGCCTCTACCCATTTAGTGAAGTAGTCAACGGCAACAAGTATATACCTTCTGCCGCCTGTAGCAGGCGTATATGGACCCAGAATGTCCATGCCCCACTTAGCAAACGGCAGTGGGCTGTGAATGGTAGTGAGGTCAGTAGCCGGACGGTGAATTAATTTGCCAAACCTTTGGCACTTGTCACATTTTTTCACCATCTCCATTGCATCTGCTTCCAAAGTAGGCCAAAAGTAGCCCTGCCGCCTTGCCCTTTGAGCAAGCATCCTACCACCTATATGGGAAGCACAGAAACCAGAGTGAAGATCATCTAGTATCTCTCGTCCCTTTTCTGGAGTAACACACTTTAAGAAGGGTTGAAGGTACCCCCTCTTGTGAAGTTCTCCCTGTATCATTTCAAAACAGGAGGTTCGTTTTTTCAGTGCTGCCGCCTGTTGAGGATCATCCGGCAGTGTGCCGTTTGTCAGATATGCCCTGATTGAATCCATCCAGGTTGAGCTTCTGTCTAGGATTCCAATAGGGTTTTCCTCGATGCTTCTTTTCTCCATTACTTCCCAAAAAACAGTTCGAGGAGTATCGGAGGAGGCGGATGATGCTAATTTCGAAAGTGCATCTGCCTGGTTGTTTTCTGATCTCGGCACTTGGATCAGATGGAAATCCTCAAGGGAGCCGACTGCTTGTCGGACCGCCTGTAAATACTTGATCATGGCCGGATGTGTTGCTTCGTATTCGCCATTGTACTGACTCACTATCAATTGTGAATCAGAACAGGCGTCTATTTTTCTTGCCCCTGCCGCCTTGCACATGCGGATCCCGGCTAGTAAAGCTTCATATTCTGCCTCATTGTTTGAAGCCTGAAAACTGAAGCGTAGGGCATACTCGAACCTGTCGCCCTCTGGAGATTGACATACGACGCCTGCTCCACAACCATTTGAAGTAGAGCTTCCGTCCACATATACCTTCCAGACTTGGTCTGGAACTTGAGAGTCAGGAGGACGAGTCATCTCTACAATAAAATCAGCAAAGGCTTGCCCCTTCACTGCTTTTCTAGGCTCGAAAGTAATTTCGAGGCTCTGTATTTCTATGGCCCATTTGATCATTCGTCCTGACGACTCCATGATGGTAAGGGGCCGCTTGATTGGTTGGTCGGTATACACGACGACTGCATGTGCCAAAAAGTAGGGCTTCAATTTTTTAACAGCCATGAAGAGTGCAAGACCAAATTTCTCCACTAGGGGATACCTCAACTCGGCATTTTTCAGTACGTGACTGACAAAGTAGACCGGGAGCTGACAGCCGTCCCTTTCAGCAAGAAGCACAGCGCTTAACGCATGATTAGAGACGGCCAGGTACATGTAGAGATCTTCTTTGGGTAAAGGGCTGACCAGCCTCGGCAAGGAATGCAAGTGAACCTTTAATTTTTGGAAGGCGGCCTCAGCATCCAGCCCCCATTCGAACCTTGCCTTTTTCTTAATTGCCTGGAAAAAGTATAGGCATTTGTCGCCTGATCGGCTTAGGAATCTCCCGAAGGCCGCCAGACAACCCGTTAACTTCTGAACCTCTCGGACGGTACGAGGCGACTGCATGTCAATGACCGCCTGTACCTTCTCAGGGTTCGCCTCTATTCCTCTCTGATTGATAAGGAATCCGAGAAATTTCCCAGACTCAACTCCAAATACACATTTCTTGGGATTGAGCATGACATGGTGCCGCCTGAGTGTGGCGAAAGTTTCTCGGAGGTCCGTCAGATGATCTTTCTGAAGTTTAGTCTTGACAATCATATCATCAATATATGCCTCGACGTTTCTCCCAATCTGATCAAAGAACACTGTGTTTATCATTCGTTGGAAGGTAGCCGGGGCATTCTTAAGACCAAACGGCATGACCGTGTAACAGTACAATCCCTGATCAGTGACGAAGGCCGTCTTCTCCTGATCTTTCTTCCATAAAGGAATTTGATGAAAACCAGAATAGGCGTCCATGAAACTCATCAAGGCATGGCCGGCTGTTGAGTCGACCAGGTTATCAATTTTAGGCAGAGGGTAACTGTCTTTGGGGCACGCCTTGTTCAAGTATGTGTAGTCTACACACATTCGCCAGGTGCCATTCGGCTTTTTAACAAGCACCACATTTGCAACCCAATCTGGGAAGTAACACTGCCGAATGAACCCTGCATCAAGTAATTTTTTGACTTCGGCGGCTGCCGCCTGACCTCTTTCTTCGCCATGGTTCCGCTTCTTTTGCCGTACCGGCTTCTTTTTTGGATCCACAGCGAGTTTATGTACTGCCAGATCAGGACTAATGCCTGGCATTTCATGGACTTCAAATGCAAAGATGTCCTTGTATTCTTTCAACAGGTTGTGAAAGTCATCACCAAGGTTTTTCAGAGCAGTCGTCCCAACTTTGACTGTTCGGTCAGGACGGGAGTCGTCTAATATCAGGTCCGCATGCTCACCAGCCGGCTGAGGGCGGAACTCATCCGGCCGGTCCTCTGCCAATGATTGCTATTTTCGTGCTTTTCTTGCGGACTCTGTCTGGGACGCCTTTCTCTTTTTGTCGCCTGTTTCTTGAACAGGCGTACTCTCCTTGACATTGTCAAGATCTGTTTTTTCTCCACTTGACCCAGTGGCCATAACAGTGGGCTTGACATCCGAGAGATAGCACTCTCGGGCCATCCTCTGATCTCCCCTCAGGGAGCCGACTGTTCCATTATCCCTTTCAAACTTAAGCAGCATAAGTGACGGGATTATAACAGCCTTGGAATTATTCAGGGTTGGTCGACCCAGAATCATGTTGTAGGCCGAGAGTTCCTCTACTACTAGGAACCGGACTACCATGTGTCGTCCTTCCCCTTTTTCGCCCAGGCGAATGGGTAGATCTACTCGTCCCAGTGGGTGGACGACTCCTCCTCCAAACCCTATTAAAGGATGGGAGGCCGGATGTATGCAGTCCGTCTGATATTTTAGTTTTGACAGACATTTGCTGCTGATGAGATCTGAAGAACTCCCGGTATCTATGAGGATTCGGCCAACTCTCTGGTTGGCCACTTTACATTCAATAACGAGAGGGTCGTCATGCGGCCCCCTTATTCCTCCTAGATCCTCTTCAGTGATGACAATCTCAGGAAATGTATATTTGGACGGCCGTTCTTGGTGAACGGAATTTACATCTAACCGCCTTATATTATCTTTGTTGCCCCTAATAGTGGGGCCGCCTCCTGAGAAGCCGCCTGCAATGGTGTAGACGACTGCATCATCTGTATCGGAACTGTCGGCCTGTTGATTCTTTTTGGCCGACTGCTTTTTTGAGGAAGTGTTCCCCGTAGATTTCTTGACATAAGTGTCAAGATCACCTTGATCAGCCAAGCGGTCTAGGTACCGCATGAGACTGATGCAGTCATTGGTGTGATGACCAACGTCATCATGATAAGCACAGATTTTGTCTTGGTTCCGGTTGCTCGCAGAACCCTTCATGGGGAGCGTCTTCTCAATTGAGAGCCGTCCCTTTATTTCTTTTAGGATAAACTGGTTATCCTTGTTAAACACATACTTCGGGGAGTATGGTTTGAATTCTTTTTTCTTTTTCTGAGTCGGCTGTTTAGAGGAATCAGCCGCCCAGACCTCTTTTCTTTTCTCATCTTTGTTGGACGACTGTTTCTGTCGTCCCTCTCTTTTGTCGAACCTCTTCCCGTCCGACTGTTTCATCGTACACAGATCAGTCGCCTGTATATAGGCTTCTGCTTCAATCAAGGCCTCTTGAAGAGTCGCCACCCTTTTTCGAACTAAATCAAATTTGAAGGTAGACCCGTCTTTGAGACCTATAAAAAAGTCAGTATAAGCTACTTCATCCGGTAACCCTTGAATCTGTATTCTCATTAGGTTGAACCGCCTGATGTAGGAACGAAGCCCCTCCTTCTCGCCCTGCTGAATTGTTCCCAAATCAAGGGTCGTTTTCTTCGCAGGGATGTTCATTGCAAAGTTGGAGGCAAATAAGTAAGCAAGCGTCCTGAAGCTGTTTACACAACCAGTCGGCAGGTTGCCGAACCATTGCTGTGCAATTCCCTTGAGAGTCGCTGGGAAACACTTGCACCAAGTGGGATCATCCAACCCTTGAAGGTACATCAGGTTGGTGAATGCCATCAGATGGTCTTCTGGGTTAGTAGTGCCGTCATAGGCGCCTACTAGAACATTTTTTACTTTGGCCGGCTGAGCGGCTTCAGTAATTTCCTTGGAGAAGGCCGACGGCTGTTCACCAAGTCTAAGCAGCCGTAGCTGTCAGTCCATAGGTTGGACGTTTTTTGCTGCAGGTCCACCAAATGGAGGTGGCTGCATAAAATACTGTTGTTGCGGCACAAATGGTAAGTTTGGTACCGCCTGGGCACTATGAAAGCCGGACTGACGGGAGGTGCCGCCTGACTGACTCTCATGGTACGACTGAGTATGCCTCATCGAGGCATTTCGCAAACTGTCCTGAAAATTTGAAGTAGAAGCCGACTCTGATAATCGGTCACTCTTCTTCTGCTCTAGCAGGTGCCGAGCATCTGTGAACGTTTGCTTTGACCCGTCCGCCTGAATATGACGAACCGGTTTCCTATTTCCCGTAGGATAACGGAGTTTTGTGAAATCAAGAGCAGGTGGCTCCCGCTTCTTGGATTTAGGATGGGGAGTCGCCTCTCGCCCTTGAACTGGCTTCCTCTTCAGTGAAGTGGAAGGTTTCTTGGCCGACTGCTCTTTGACTGAAGCAGGCGGTTTTTTGTTGATCAACTCTTGGATCTCTCCCTTGAAGTCCCTCAAGAAGGTCATGAGTTCGTTCCTTGTGATGGGAGCAGACCCATCAGTCGGCTGTTGCCGAGCAAGCGGTGCGCCTGCTGGCTCGCTTCCTGTTTGAAGATGCTCCCGTTCCCTCATTTCGGTATGACGGGTACGTCGGGCCCTTAGGGTCCCGTCTGGAGCTGTATGAGTTTCAACTTCAAATTCACTTTCGGTATCATGGTCCGACTGAACTTGAGGGTCGTCTAGGGGACGCCTCTCTTCTGGAGTCGGTACAGACTTGGATGCCATCTCTGAAGTACTCTCCCCACAGACGGCGCCAAATGTTTCGGGGTTTTCTGATGTCCTGCGGGAGAGTTACAATTCCGAGACTAGAACCGGACGCCTGTACCTGCAAAATAACGGAGACTACTGAGAGCTCCGCCTCCAATGGTCAAGTTAGTACCTGATTAAGGAGTAATCAATACAGAAATTAAAGTAATGAGATCTCTCTAGGTGAGAGTGCTTAGTGTTGGTAATCTGCGTTGTTAGCGAGATTAGCCGGTTGTTAATAACTCTGTTCTTCTCTGCTTGATTTCTTGATTATTCGATTCCCTGATTAATAAGGATTAATTGAGTATTTATAGCCTTGAGAAGCGTGCAACTCTCTAGGTTTAAGGTAAACCTAGGGCTGATCGGGCCTCTAGACTGAATTGGGCCTTGATGGCCGGTTTTCCCATTTGGCATGGGTGGACACGTGGCGTGTCTAAATTGGTCCGTAGAGGACGTAGCTGTGATTGACACGTGGCAGGCTCCTGTTGGCCTTCGTGAAGGACACATGGCGGAACCTGGTTGGTCCACTTGTCAGACGGTGATTGGTGGATAAAAATCCCCTAATCACCTAGTGATTAGGGGATTTTTATCCACCAAGCGCCGTTTGACAAGTGGACCAACCAGGTTCCGCCACGCGTCCTCCACGGACCACTTAAGACACGCCACGTGTCCACCCATGCCAAATGGGACAACCGGCCATCAAGGCCCATTTCAGTCTAGAAGCCCGATCGGCCCTAGGTTTACCTTAAACCTAGAGAGTTGCACGCTTCCCAAGGCTATAAATACTCGATTAATCCTCATTAATCAAAGGACCGAATAATCAACGGAACGGAGGAGAAACATTACGGAACACACTAATAACCGGCTGATCTCGCTAGCAAAGCAGATTACCTACATTAAATACTCTCACCTAGAGAGACCTTGTTACTTTAATTTCTGTATTAATTACTCCTTAATCAGGTACTAACTTGACCGTTGGAGGCGGAGCTCTCAGGAGTCTCCGTTATTTTGCAGGTACAGGCGTCCGGTTCCAGTCTCGGAATTGTAGCTCTCCCGCAGGACATCAGAAAACCCCAAAACATTTGGCGCCGTCTGTGGGGAGAGTACTTCAGAGATGGCATCCAAGTCTGTACCGACCCCAGAAGAGAGGCGTCCCCTAGACGACCCTCAAGTTCAGTCGGACCATGATACCGAAAGTGAATTTGAAGTTGAAACTCATACAGCTCCAGACGGGACCCTAAGGGCCCGCCGTACCCGTCATACTGAAATAAGGGAACGGGAGTATCTTCAAACAGGAAGCGAGCCAGCAGGCGCACCGCTTGCTCGGCAACAGCCGACTGATGGGTCTGCTCCCATCACAAGGAACGAACTCATGACCTTCATGAGGGGATTCAAGGGAGAGATCCAAGAGTTGATCAACAAAAAACCGCCTGCTTCAGTCAAAGAGCAGGCGGCCAAAAAACCTTCCACTTCACTGAAGAGGAAGCCAGTTCAAGGGCGAGAGGCGACTCCCCATCCTAAATCTAAGAAGCGGGAGCCGTCTGCTCTTGATTTCACAAAACTCCGTTATCCTACGGGAAATAGGAAACCGGTTCGTCATATTCAGGCGGACGGGTCAAAGCAAACGTTCACAGATGCTCGGCACCTGCTAGAGCAGAAGAAGAGTGACCGATTATCAGAGTCGGCTTCTACTTCAAATTTTCAGGACAGTTTGCGAAATGCCTCGATGAGGCCAACTCAGTCGTACCATGAGAGTCAGTCAGGCGGCACCTCCCGTCAGTCTGGCTTTCATAGTGCGCAGGCGGTACCAAATTTGCCATTTGTGCCGCAACAACAATATTTTATGCAGCCACCTCCATTTGGTGGACCTGCAGCAAAAAACGTCCAACCTATGGACTGGCAGCTACGGCTGCTTAGACTTGGTGAACAGCCGTCGGCCTTCTCCAAGGAAATTACTGAAGCCGCTCAGCCGGCCAAAGTAAAAAATGTTTTAGTAGGCGCCTATGATGGCACTACTAACCCGGAAGACCATCTGATGGCATTCACCAACCTGATGTACCTTCAAGGGTTGGATGATCCCACTTGGTGCAAGTGTTTCCCAGCAACTCTCAAGGGAATTGCACAGCAATGGTTCGGCAACCTGCCGACTGGTTGTGTAAACAGTTTCAGGACGCTTGCTTACTTATTTGCCTCCAACTTTGCAATGAACATCCCTGCGAAGAAAACGACCCTTGATTTGGGAACAATTCAGCAGGGTGAAAAGGAGGGGCTTCGTTCCTACATCAGGCGGTTCAACCTGATGAGAATACAGATTCAAGGGTTACCGGATGAGGTAGCTTATACTGACTTTTTTAGAGGTCTCAAAGACGGGTCTACCTTCAAATTTGATTTAGTTCGAAAAAGGGTGGCGACTCTTCAAGAGGCCTTGATTGAAGCAGAAGCCTATATACAGGCGACTGATCTGTGTACAATGAAACAGTCGGACGGGAAGAGGTTCGACAATAGAGAAGGACGACAGAAACAGTCGTCCAACAAAGATGAAAAAAGAAAAGGGTCTGGGCGGCTGATTCCTCTAAACAGCCGGCCAAGAAGAAAAAGGAATTCAAACCATACTCCCCAAAGTATGTGTTTAACAAGGATAACCAGTTTATCCTAAAAGAAATAAAGGGACGGCTCTCAATTGAGAAACCGCTCCCCATGAAGGGTTCTGCGAGCAACCGGAACCAAGACAAAATCTGTGCTTATCATGATGACATTGGTCATCACACCAACGACTGCATTAGTCTCATGCGGTACCTAGACCGCTTGGCTGATCAAGGTGATCTTGACACTTATGTCAAGAAATCTACGGGGAATACTTCCTCAAAAAAGCAGTCGGCCAAAAAGAATCAACAGGCCGACAGTTCCGATACAGATGATGCAGTCGTCTACACCATTGCAGGCGGCTTCTCAGGAGGCGGCCCCACTATTAGGGGCAACAAAGATAATATAAGGCGGTTAGATGTAAATTCCGTTCACCAAGAACGACCGTCCAAATATACATTTCCTGAGATTGTCATCACTGAAGAGGATCTAGGAGGAATAAGGGGGCCGCATGACGACCCTCTCGTTATTGAATGTAAAGTGGCCAACCAGAGAGTTGGTCGAATCCTCATAGATACTGGGAGCTCTTCAGATCTCATCAGCAGCAAATGTCTGTCAAAACTGAAATATCAGACGGACTGCATACATCCGGCCTCCCACCCTTTAATAGGGTTTGGAGGAGGAGTCGTCCACCCACTGGGACGAGTTGATCTACCCGTCCGCCTGGGCGAAAAAGGGGAAGGACGACACATGGTAGTCCGATTCCTAGTTGTAGAGGAACTCTCTGCCTACAACATGATTCTGGGTCGCCCAACCCTGAATAGTGCCAAGGCTGTTATAATCCCGTCACTTATGCTGCTTAAGTTTGAAAGGGACAATGGAACAGTCGGCTCCCTAAGGGGAGATCAGAGGATGGCCCGAGAGTGCTATCTCTCGGATGTCAAACCCACTGCTAAGGCCACTGGGTCAAGTGGAGAAAAAACAGACCTTGACAATGTCACGGAAAGTGCGCCTGTTCAAGAAACAGGCGACAGAAAAAGAAAGGCGTCCCAGACAGAGTCCGCCAGAAAGGCAAGAAAATAGCAATCATTGGCAGAGGACCGGCCGGATGAGTTCCGCCCTCAGCCGGCTGGTGAGCATACGGACCTGATATTAGACGACTCCCGCCCTGACCGAACAGTCAAAGTTGGGACGACTGCTCTGAGAAACCTTGGTGATGACTTTCACAACCTGTTGAAAGAATACAAGGACATCTTTGCATTTGAAGTCCATGAAATGCCAGGCATTAGTCCTGATCTGGCAGTGCACAAACTCGCTGTGGATCCGAAAAAGAAGCCGGTACGGCAAAAGAAGCGGAACCATGGTGAAGAAAGAGGTCAGGCGGCCGCCGCCGAAGTCAAAAAATTACTTGATGCAGGATTCATTCGGCAATGTTACTTCCCAGATTGGGTTGCAAATGTGGTACTTGTTAAAAAGCCGAATGGCACCTGGCGAATGTGTGTAGACTACACAGACTTGAACAAGGCGTGCCCCAAAGACAGTTACCCTCTGCCCAAAATTGATAACCTGGTCGACTCAACAGCCGGCCATGCCTTGATGAGTTTTATGGACGCCTATTCTGGTTTTCATCAAATTCCTTTGTGGAAGAAAGATCAGGAGAAGACGGCCTTCGTCACTGATCAGGGATTATACTGTTATACGGTCATGCCGTTTGGTCTTAAGAATGCCCCGGCTACATTCCAACGAATGATAAACACAGTGTTCTTTGATCAGATTGGGAGAAACGTCGAGGCATACATTGATGATATGATTGTTAAGACTAAACTTCAGAAAGATCATCTGACGGACCTCCGAGAAACTTTCGCCACACTCAGGCGGCACCATGTCATGCTCAATCCCAAGAAATGTGTATTTGGAGTTGAGTCTGGGAAATTTCTCGGATTCCTTATCAACCAGAGAGGAATAGAGGCGAACCCTGAGAAGGTACAGGCGGTCATTGACATGCAGTCGCCTCGTACCGTCCGAGAGGTTCAGAAGTTAACAGGTTGTCTGGCGGCCTTGGGAAGATTTCTAAGCCGATCAGGCGACAAATGCCTATACTTTTTCCAGGCAATTAAGAAAAAGGCAAGGTTTGAATGGGGGCCGGATGCTGAGGCCGCCTTCCAGAAATTAAAGGTTCACTTGCATTCCTTGCCAAGGCTGGTCAGCCCTTTGCCCAAAGAAAATCTCTACATGTACCTGGCCGTCTCTGATCATGCGTTAAGCGCGGTGCTCCTTGCTGAAAGGGACGGCTGTCAACTTCCGGTCTACTTTGTCAGTCACGTACTGAAAAATGCCGAGTTGAGGTATCCCCTAGTGGAGAAATTTGGTCTTGCACTCTTCATGGCTGTTAAAAAATTGAAGCCCTACTTTCTGGCACATGCAGTCGTCGTGTATACCGACCAACCGATCAAACGGCCCCTTACCACCATGGAGTCCTCCGGACGAATGATCAAATGGGCCATAGAAATGCAGAGTCTCGAAGTTACTTTCGAGCCTAGAAAAGCAGTGAAGGGGCAAGCCTTTGCTGACTTTATTGTAGAGATGACTCGTCCTCCTGACTCTCAAGTTCCAGACCAAGTCTGGAAGGTATATGTGGACGGAAGCTCTACTTCAAACGGTTGTGGAGCAGGCGTCGTATGTCAATCTCCAGAGGGCGACAGGTTCGAGTATGCTCTACGCTTCAGTTTCCAGGCTTCAAACAATGAGGCAGAATATGAAGCTTTACTAGCCGGGATCCGCATGTGTAAGGCGGCCGGGGCAAGGAAAATAGACGCCTGTTCTGATTCACAACTGATAGTGAGTCAGTACAATGGCGAATACGAAGCAACACATCCGGCCATGATCAAATATTTACAGGCGGTCCGACAAGCAGTCGGCTCCCTTGAGGATTTCCATCTGATCCAAGTACCGAGATCAGAAAACAACCAGGCAGATGCACTCTCGAAATTAGCATCATCCGCCTCCTCCGATACTCCTCGAACTGTGTTTTGGGAAGTAATGGAGAAGAGAAGCATCGAGGAAAATCCTATTGGAATTCTAGACAGAAGCTCAACCTGGATGGATTCAATCAGGGCATATCTGACAAACGGTACACTGCCGGATGATCCTCAACAGGCGGCATCACTGA